>NW_022589733.1:1422722-1567117 GCF_004348235.1 Phoca vitulina | reverse complement strand
GGCAGGGATGTCCACTATCACCACTGCTATTCAACATAGTATTAGAAGTCCTAGCCACAGCAATCAGACAACAAAAAGAAATCAAAGGCATCCAAATTGGCAAAGAAGAAGTCAAACTCGCACTCTTTGCAGATGATATGATACTTTATGTGGAAAATCCCAAAGACTCCACCCCAAAACTGCTAGAACTCATACAGGAATTCAGTCAAGTGGCAGGATATAAAATCAATGCACAGAAGTCAGTGGCATTCCTATACACCAACAACAAGACAGAAGAAAGAGAAATTAAGGAGTCGATCCCATTTACAATTGCACCCAAAACCATAAGATACCTGGGAATAAATCTAACCAAAGAGGCAAAGGATCTGCACTCAGGAAACTATAAAATACTCATGAAAGAAATTGAGGAAGACACAAAGGAATGGGAAAATGTTCCATGCTCATAGATTGGAAGAACAAATATTGTGAGGCTATCAATACTACCTAGAGCAATCTACATATTTAATGCAATCTCTATCAAAATACCATCAACTTTTTTCAAAGAAATGGAACAAACAATCCTAAAATCTGTATGGAACCAGAGAAGACCCTGAATAGCCAGAGGAATCTTGAAAAAGAAAAGGAAAGCTGGTGGCATCACAATTCCAGACTTCAAGCTCTATTACAAAGGTGTAATCATCAAGACAGTTTGGTAATGGCACAAGAACAGGCACAGATCAATTGAACAGAATAGAGAGCCAGAAATGGACCCTCAACTCTATGGTCAACTAATCTTCGTCAAAGCAGGAAAGAATGTCCAGTGGAAAACAGACAGTCTCTTCAACAAATGGTGTTGGGAAAATTGGACAGCCACATGCAGAAGAATGAAACTGGACCATTTCCTTACACCACACACAAAAATAGACTCCAAATGGTTGAAAGACCTCAGTGTGAGACAAGAGTCCATCAAAATCCTAAAGGAGAACACAGGCAGCAACCTCTTCGACCTCAGCCACAGCAACTTCTTCCTAGAAACATCGCCAAAGGCAAGGGAAGCAAGGGCAAAAATGAACTATTGGGACTTCATCAAGAGAAAAAGCTTTTGCACAGCAAAAGAAACAGTCAACAAACCCAAAAGACAACCGACAGAATGGGAGAAGATATTTACAAATGACATATCAGATAAAGGGCTAGTATCCAAAATCTATCAAGAACTTATCAAACTCAACACCCAAAGAACAAATGATCCAATCAAGAAATGGGCAGAAGACACGAACAGATATTTTTCCAAAGAAGACATCCAAATGGCCAACAGACACATGAAAAAGTGCTCAACATCACACAGCATCAGGGAAATCCAAATCAAAACCTCAATGAGATACCACCTCACACCAGTCAGAATGGCTCAAATTAACAAGTCAGGAAATGACAGATGTTGGTGGGGATGCGGAGAAAGGGGAACCCTCCTACACTGTTGGTGGGAATGCAAGCAGGTGCAGCCACTCTGGAAAACAGTATGGAGGTTCCTCAAAAAGTTGAAAATAGAGCTACCCTATGACCCAGCAATTGCATTATTGAGTATTTACCCCAAAGATACAAATGTAGGGATCCGAAGGGGTACATGCACCCCAATGTTTATAGCAGCAATGACCACAATAGTCAAACTGTGGAAAGAGCCAAGATGTCCATCGACAGATGAATGGATAAAGAAGAGGTGGTATGTATATACAATGGAATATTATGCAGCCATCAAAAAACCCTGAAATCTTGCCATTTGCAATGACATGGGTGGAACTGGAGGGTGTTTTGCTGAGCGAAATAAATCAATCAGAGAAAGACATGTATCATATCACCTCACTGATTTGAGGCGTTCTTACTCTCAGGAAACAAACGGAGAGTTGCTGGTGTGGTGGGGGGTGGGAGGGATGGAGTGGCTGGGTGATAGACACTGGGGAGGGTATGTGCTATTTTGAGCGCTGTGAATTGTGTAAGACTGTTGAATCACAGACATGTACCTCTGAAACAAATAGTACATTATATGTTAAAAAAAAAAAAAAAGAATAAGATAGCAGGAAGGGAAGAATATAGGGAGGGAAATCGGAGGGGGAGATGAACCATGAGAGACTATGGACTCTGAGAAACAAACTGAGGGTTCTAGAGGGGAGGGGGGTGTGGGGGATGGGTTAGCCTGGTGATGGGTATTAAAGAGGGCATGTACTACATGGAGCACTGGGTGTTATATGCAAACAATGAATCATGGAACACTGCATCAAAAACTAATGATCTAATGTATGGTGATTAACATAATAATAATAAAAGAAAATGAACGGACAGTAGACAGTAACTTGAGTCCATATGTAGAAATAAAGAGCACCAATAAAGTTAACTACATAGTTAAATATAAATGGTGTTACAAAGGTATTTTTTGTTTGTAACTCCTTTTTTCTTGTCTGATTTTAATAAACAACTACATAAAATAAGAATTATAAATCTAGGTTGATGGGCACACAATGTAAAAAGATGTAAATTATGACAATAACAGCACAAAGGAGTGGGGTAGAGCTTATATAGAAGCCAAGGTTTATATACTATTTAAATTAAGTTGATGTTGATCAAAGTTAGATTAGTATAATTAAGATTATAAATGGTAATTTTCAGGTAAAATACTAAGAAAATAACTCAAAAATATATAATTGGGGTGCCTGGATGAAGGAGTTGGTTAAGCACCTGACTCTTGGTTTCAGCTCAGGTCATTATTACAGGATCGTGAAATCAAGGCCTGAGTTGGGCTCTGTGCTGGACAGGGAGCCTTTTTGGATTCTCTCCCCTCCCCCTGGTGGCCCTCACTCTCTCTTTCTCTAAAAAAATAAATTAATAAATAAAACTTAAAAAATATTTGTATTAAAAGAAATAAAGAAAATTAAATGATACCTAAAAATCTACTTAACATAAAAGAAGGCAGTCATAGAGAAAACAAAGAACAAAATAGACATGACAGAATACAAAAAGCAAATGGTAGACATAAATCTTACCTTATCAGCAATTACATTAAATGTAAATGAATCAAACTCTCCAATTAAAGATAGAAAATGGCAGAATGGATTAAAAAATATGATCCAACTTTATGCTGCTTACAAGAGACCACTTTAGAAACAAATAGGTCAAAAGTAAAGCATGGCTAAAGAAATAAATAGGTAAAAAGTAAAGCATGGCAAAAGATAAACCTTGGAAAAAATAACAAAGAGAGTGACTATACATATATGAGACAAAATAGACTTTAAGACAAAAATTGTTACTGGCGACAAATAAGTATATTTTATCATGATAAAAAGATCAATCCACCTAGAAGTTTTAACAATTATAAACATGTAGTCAGAAAAACAAAGATGGTGGAGGAGTAGGAGACTTAGTTTTGTCTGGTCCCAGGAATTCAGCTAGAGAGCTATCAAATCATTCTGAACACCTGTGAACTCAAACAGGATCTAGAAAAGAATTGCTGCAATTCCACAAATAAAAAACTGACCACTTTCTGTGAGAATGACAAGACAGAAAAACTCACCTCAAAAAAGAGAACAAGAGGCAGCACTGACTGTCAGGGACCTAATCAGTATGGATATAATGAAAATGTAAGAATTAGAGTTCAGAATAATGATTCTAAAGATACTAGCTGGGCTTGAAAAAAGCATAGAAGACACTAGAGAATCCCTTTATGGAGAAATAAAAGAACTAAAATCTAATCAAGTATAAATCAAAAAGACTATTAATGAGATGCAATAAAAAATGGAGGCTCTAACTGGTAGGATAAATGAGGCAGAAGAGAGAATTAGTGATATAGAAGATAAAATTATGGAAAACAAAGAAACTGAGCAAAAGAGGGATAAACAATTACTGGACCATGAAGGGAGGATTTGAAACATCAGCAATACCATAAAGCAAAACAATATTAGAGGAAATAGAGAGTGGGGCAGATGGTATATTTGAGCAAATTATAGCTGAGAACTTCCCTCATCTGGGGAAGGAAACTGGCATTCAAGTCCAAGAGGCAGAGGAAAACCCCCCTCAAAAACAATAAAAAGACACAGGGTATCATATTGCATAAAAAAGCAAGACCCATCAATATGCTGTCTACAAGAAACTCATTTTAGATGCAAAGACACCTCTAGTTTGAAAGTGAGGGGGTGGAAAACCACTTATCATGCTAATGGACCTCAAAAGAAAGCAGGGGTAGCAATCCTTATATCAGACAAATTCGATTTTAAAACAAAGACTGTAAAAACAAATGAGGAAGAACATTATATCATAATTAAAGGGTCTATCCAACAAGAGATCTAACAATTATAATTATTTATGACCCTAACATGGGAGCAGCTAATTATATGAACAAATTAATAACAAAATTAAAGGAACACATTGATAATAATACAATAATAGTAGAGGACTTCAACAACCCACTCACTGCAATGGACAGATCATCTAAGCAGAAGATCAACAAGGAAACAAAGGCTTTGAATGACACACTGGACCAGATGGACCTCACAGATATATTCAGAGCATTCCATCCTAAAGCAAGAGAATACACATTCTTTGCAAGTGCACATGGAACATTCTCCAGAATAGATCATATAATAGGTCACAAATCAGGACTCAACCAAAAGATTGGGATCATTCCCTGCATATTTTTGGACCACAGTGCTTTGAAACTTGAACTCAATCACAAGAGGATATTTGGAAAGAACTCAAATACGTGGAGGTTAAAGAGTATCCTACTAAAGAATGAATGGGTCAACCAGGAAATTAAACAAGAATTTTAAAAATTCATGGAAACTAATGAAAATGAAAACACAACTGTTTAAAATCTTTGGGATGCAGCAAAGGCAGTCCTAAGAGGAAAGTATATAGCAATACAAGCCTTTCTCAAGAAACAAGAAAGGTCTCAAATACACAACCTAACCCTACACCTAAAGGAGCTGGAGAAAAAACAGCAAAAAAAGCCTAAACCCAGCAGAAGAAGAGAGTTAATAAAGATCAGAGCAGAAATCAATGAAATAGAAACCAAAAGAATAGTAGAATACATCAATGAAACTAGGAGCTGGTTCTTTGAAAGAATTAATAAGATTTAGAAACCCCTGGCCAGACTTATCAAAAAGAAAAGAGAAAGATCCAAATAAATAAAATCATGAATGAAAGAGGAGAGATCACAACCAACAACAACGAAATACAAACAATTATAAGAACATATCACGAGCAACAAATCAGGCAATCTGGAAGAAATGGATGCATTCCTAGAGACGTATAAACCACCAAAACTGAACCAGGAAGAAATAGAAACTGAACAGACCCATAACCAGTAAGGAAATTGAAGAGGTAATCAAAAATCTCCCAATAAACAAGAGTCCAGGGCCGGATGGTTTCTACCAAACATTTAGAGAAGAATTAATACCTATTCTTCGGAAGCTATTTCAAAAAGTAGAAATGGAAGGAAAACTTCCAAACTCTTTCTTTTTAAATTTTATTTTATTATGTTATGTTAGTAACCATACAATACATCATTAGTTTTTGATGTGGTGATCTACGATTCATTGTTTTCGTATAACACCCAGTGCTCCATGCAGTATGTGTTCTCCTTAATACCCATCACCAGGCTAACCCATCCTCCCCCCACCTCCCTCCCCTCTAAAACCCTCAGTTTGTTTCTCAGAGTCCATAGTCTCTCATGGTTCATCTCTCCCTCCAATTCCCCCCCCTTCATTTTTCCCTTCCTTCTCCTAATGTCCTCCATGCTATTCCTTAGGTTCCACAAATAAGTGAAACCATATGATAATGGACTTTCTCTGCTTGACTTATTTCACTTAGCATAATCTCCTCCAGTCCCATCCATGTTGATGTAAAAGTTGGGTATTCATCCTTTCTGATGGCTGAGTAATATTCCATTGTATATATGGACCACATCTTCTTTATCCATTCATCTGTTGAAGGGCATCTCGGCTCTTTCCACAGTTTGGCTATTGCGGACATTGCTGCTATGAACATTGGAATGCATATGGCCCTTCTTTTCACTACATCTGTGTCTTTGGGGTAAATACCCAGGAGTGCAATTGCTGGGTCATAGGGTAGCTCTATTTTTAAATTTTTGAGGCACCTCCACGCTGTTTTCCAAAGTGGCTGTACCAACTTGTATTCCCACCAACAGTGTAAGAGGGTTTCCCTTTCTCCACAACCTCTCCAACATTTGTTGTTTCTTTCCCTGTCCATTTTGGCCATTCTAACTGGTGTAAGGTGGTATCTCAATGTGGTTTTGATTTTAATTTCCCTGATGGCTAATGATGATGAACATTTTTTCATGTGTCTGTTAGCCATTTGTATGTCATCTTCAGAGAAGTGTCTGTTCATGTCTTCTGCCCATTTTTTGACTTACTGGGCTTTTGGGTGTTGAGTTTGAGAAGTTCTTTATAGATCTTGGATACCAGCCCTTTATCTGTAGTGTCATTTGCAAATATCTTCTCCCATTCTGTGGGTTGCCTCTTTGTTTTGTTGACTGTTTCCTTGGCTGTGCAGAAGCTTTTTATCTTGGTGAAGTCCCAAAAGTTCATTTTTGCTTTTGTTTCACTAGCTTTTGGAGATGTATCTTGAAAGAAGTTGCTGTGGCTGATGTCAAAGAGGTTATTGCCTGTGTTCTCCTCTAGGATTTTGATGGATTCCTGTCTCACATTGAGTTCTTTCATCCATTTTGAGTTTATCTTTGTGTATGGTGAATGATCAAGTTTCATTCTTCTGCATGTGGCTGTCCAATTTTCCCAGCACCACTTATTGAAGAGACTGTCCTTTTTCCAATGCATATTTTTTCCTGCTTTGTCGAAGATTATTTGACCATAGGAAACTTCCAAACTGCTGATCCCAAAACCAAAGTCTCCACCAAAAAGGAGAATTACAGACTAATATCCATGACGAACATGGATGCCAAAATTCTCACCAAGATACTAGTCAATAGGATCCAACAGTATATTAAAAGGATTATTCACCACAACCAAGTGGGACTTGTTCCTGGGCTGCAAGGTTGGTTCAACATGTGCAAATCAATCAATGTGATACACTACATAAATGAAAGAAAGGACAAGAACCATATGATCCTCTCAATAGATGCAGAAAAAGCATGTGACAAAGTACAGCATCCTTTCTTGTTTAAAACTCTTCACAGTGTAGGGATAGAGGGAACATACCACAATATCATAAAAGCCATCTATGAAAAACCTACAGCAAATATCATTCTCAATGGGGAAAAACTGAGAGCTTTCCCCCTAAGGTCTGGAACACAACAGGAATGTCCACTCTCACCACTGTTGTTCAACATAGTACTAGAAGTCCTAGCCTCAGCAATCAGACAACAAAAAGAAATAAAAGGCATTCAAATTGGCAAAGAACAAGTCAAACTCTCACAAGTCAAACTCTCACAAATTCTTTGTAGATGACATGATACTTTATGTGGAAACCCCAAAAGACTCCACCCCAAAACTGCTAGAACTCAGACAGGAATTCAGCAAAGTGGCACAATATAAAGTCAATGCACAGAAATAAGTGGCATTTCTATATACTAACAATGAAACAGAAGAAAGAGAAATTAAAAAGACGATCCCATTTACAATTGCACCAAAAACCATAAGATACCTAGGAATAAACCTAACCAAAGAGGCAAAGGATCTGTACTCTGAAAACTGTAGAACACTCAGGAAAGAAATTGAGGAAGACACAAAGAAATGGAAAAACATTCCATGCTTATGGATTGGAAGAACAAATATTGTTAAAATGTCTATGATACCTAGAGCAATCAATACATTCAATGCAATCCCTATCAAAATACCATCAACTTTTTTCACAGATCTGGAACAAATAATTTTAAAATTTGTATGGAACCCAAAAACGACCCTGAATAGCCAAAAAAAATGATGAAAACGAAAAGCAAAGCTGGTGGCATCACAATTCCGGATGTCCAGCTCTATTACAAAGCTGTCATCATCAAGACAGTATGGTACTGGCACAAAAATAGACACATAGATCAATGGAACAGAATAGAGAGCCCAGAAATGGACCCTCAGCTCAATGGTCAACGAATCTTTGACAAAGCAGGAAAGAATATCGAATGGAAAAAAGACAGTCTCTTCAACAAATGGTATTAGAAAATTGGACCCAGCCTCATGCAGAAGAATGAAATTGGACCATTTCCTTACACCATCCACAAAAATAGACTCAAAATGGACGAAAGACCTAAATGTGAGACAGGAATCCATCAAAATCCTAGAGGAGAACACAGGCAGCAACTTCTGTGACCTCAGCCTCAGCAACTTCTGGCTAGACACGTCTACAGAGGCAAGGGAAACAAAGGCAAAAATGAACTGTTGGGACTTCATCAAGATAAAAACTTTTTGCACAGCAAAGGAAACAGTTGACAAAACCAAAAGACAACCAACAGAATGGGAGAAGACATTTGCAAATGACATGTCAGATAAAGGGCTAGTATCCAAAACCTATTAGGAACTTATCACACTCAGAACCCAAAGAAAAAAGAATCCAGTCAAGAAATGGGCAGAAGACATGAATAGATATTTCTCCAATGAAGACATACAAATGGCCAACCAACACATGAAAAAATAGTCAACACCACTCGACATCAGGGAAATACAAATCAAAACCACAATGAGATACCACCTCACACCAGTCAGAATGGCTAAAATTAACAAGTCTTCAAATGACAGGTGTTGGTGAGGATGTGAAGAAAGGGGAACCCTCTTACACTGTTGGTGGGAATGCAAGCTGGTACAGCCATTCTGGAAAACAATATGGAGTTTCCTCAAAAAGTTGAAAATAGAGCTACCCTATGACTCAGCAATTGCACTGCTAGGTATTTACCCCAATGATACAAATGTAGTGATCTAAAGGGGCACCTGCACCCCAATGTTTATAGCAGCCATGTCCACAACAGCCAAACTATGGAAAGAGCCCAGATGTCCATTGACAGATGAATGGATAAAGAAGATGTGGTATATAGATACACAGGAATATTACTCAGCCATCAAAAAAATGAAATCTTGCCATTTGCAATGATGTGGAAGGAACTAGAGGGTATTATGCTAAGCAAAATACATCAGAGAGAGACAATTATCATATGATTTCATTCATATGTGGAATTTAAGAAAGAAAACAGAGGAGCATAGGGGAAGGGAGGGAAAAACTAAACAAGATGAAATCAGAGAGGGAGACAAACCATAAGAGACTCTTAATGATAGGAAACAAACTGAGGATTGCTGGAGGGGAGGGTGATGGGGGTATGGGGGAACTGGGGGATGGACCTTAAGGAGGGCACATGATGTAATGAGCACTGGGTGTTAATATACAACTGATGAATCACTGAACCCTACCTCCAAAACGAATAATACACTATATGTTAACTAATTGAATTTAAATTTTAAAAAAATGTATCCACCTAACTAAAAAGCTCCAAAATACAAGAAGCAAAGAATGACAGAACTGGTGGGAGATGTAGACAGTTATATAATAATAGCTGAAGGTTTCAGTACCCAACTTTCAACAAAGGATAGAAAAACTAAACAAAAGTTAAACCAAGAAATTTAAGATTTGAACAACGTTATAAACCAGTTAGCCCTAACAGGTATCTATAAAGCACTCCACTCAATGATAGCAAAATACACATACTTCTCAAGGACTCAGAACATTCTCAAGTATAGAACACATATTAGTCCATAAAACAAGTCTCAGTAAATTTAAAAAGTTTGAAATCATACAAAGTATGTTCCATGATACAATAAAATGAAATTAGAAATAAGAAACAGATGGAAATTTTTTTTTGGTCTTTGTCCTTGTTCCTTTTTTTTTTAAATTATGTTATGTTAGTCACCATACAGTACTTCATTAGCTTTTGATGTAGTGTTCCATGATTCATTATTTGCATATAACACCCAGGGCTCATTGCAATATATGCCCTCCTTAATACCCATCACTGGGCTAACCCATTGCCCACACACACACACCCCTCCCCTCTGCAACCCTCATTTTGAACCATGAGAGACTATGGACTCTGGGAAACAGATGGAAATTTAAGAAATTCACAAATATATCTATGTAGAAATTAAACAACACACTCTGAAATAAACAATGAGCCAAACATCACAAGAAAAATTGGCAAATACTTTGAGATGAATGAATACAAAAACACAACACACAAAAACTTAACGCATTAAAAAAGAAAAATAATCTCAAATCAATAACCTAAATTTCCACCTCAGGAGATTAGAAGAAAAAGACCAAATTAAATCCAAAGTAAGCAGAAGGGAGGATATAATACAGATTAGAATGAAAATAAATGAAGACTAGAAAAATAGAGAACATCAATGAATTTTGAAAAGATCAACAAAATTCAAACTTTTAGCCAACCTGGCCAAGAAAAAGATAGGTTTCAAATTACCAAAGTTAAGAATGAAAGAGAGTACATTACTCCCAACCTTACAGAAATAAAAGGATGATAATGGAATACTATGAACAACTGTACACCAACAAACTGCATAACAGGTAAAGTGGACACATTTCTAGAAAGAGACTAATTACCAAAACGGACTCAAGAAGAAATAAAAATTCTGAATAATAGAGTTTAAGTTAGTAATCAAGACACTTCCCACAAAGAAAAGCCCAGAACCAGATTACTTCACTGTTTAATTCTACTAAACATGTAAAGAAGACTTAACACGAATCCACCTTAAACTCCAAAAAATAGGACAGGAAGGAATATTGATTACTTCAATACCAAACCAGACAGATACCACATGAAAACTACATGAAAATAGATGCAAAAATCCTCAACAAAGTGCTAGCAAACAGAATCCAGCAGCATATAAAAAGGATTCTATATCATAACCAAGTAGGTTTTATCCCAGAAATCTAAGGTTGGCCCACATCTGAACCGTACTCAATATAACACACAATATCAATAGAGTAACTTTTTTAAACCACACAATCATCTTAATAGATGCAGAAAACATTAGAGAAAATTCAACATTCCTTCATGATTAACTAAGAAAAGGAGGGACCCTCCTCAACCTGATAAAGAGCATCTATGAAAAACACACAGCTAACATAACACTTATGGTGAAAGAGTGAATGCTTTCCCAAAGATCAGGAAGAAAACATGGATGCTTGCTCTTAACAATTCTACTCAACATTTGCTAGAGGTTCTAGCTGGAGCAACTAGTCCTGACAAAGAAAGAAAATGTATCCAAATTGGAAAGGAAGAGGTAAAACTATTCCTACACACAGATAATAAAATCTTATAGGAAACTCTAAAGAACCCATGGACACAAAAACTAGTAGAGCTAATAAATGTGTTCAGAAGGGTTGTATGATACAAAATCAATACGCAAAAACAGTTGTATTTCTGTATACCGTTGACCCTTGAACAACACAGGTTTGAACTACATGGGTTCACTTACATGCAGAATTTTTTAATAAATACAGTATAGTACTATAAATGTATTTTCTCTTCCTTATGATTTTCTTTATTTACTTAAATTCAATTAATTAATACATAGTGTATTATTAGTTTCAGAGGTAGAGTTCAGTGATTCATCAGTGGTATATAACACCCAGTGCTCATTACATCACGTGCCCTCCTTAATGTCCATCACCCAGTCACCCCATCCTCCCACCCACCCCTTCCCTCTAGCAACCCTCAGTTTGTTTCCTATGATTAAGAGTCTTAACAATGAATCATGGAACACTACATCAAAAACTAACTATGTAATGTATGGTGATTAACATAACATAATAAAATAAAACAAACAAACAAAAAAGAGTCTCTTATGGTTTGTCTCCCTCTCTTGATTTCATCTTGTTTAGTTTTTCCCTCCCTTCCCCTATGCTCCTCTGTTTTCTTTCTTAAATTCCACAATGAGTGAAATCATATAATTGTCTCTCTCTGATTGACTTATTTCATTTAGCATAATTCCCTCTAGTTCCCTCTACATTATTGCAAATGGCAAGATTTCATTTTTTTTGATGGCTGAGTAATATTCCATTGTATCTATATACCACATCTTCTTTATCCATTCATCTGTCGATGGACATCTTGGGTTTTTCCACAGTTTGGCTATTGTAGACATTGCTGCTGTAAACATTGGGGTGTAGGTGCTCCTTTAGATCACTACATTTGTATCTTTGGGCAACAAATGGTGTTGGGAAAATTGGACAGCCACATGCAGAAGAATGAAACTGGACCATTTCCTTACACCATACACAAAAATAGACTCAAAATGGATGAAAGACCTCAATGTGAGACAGGAATCCATCAAAATTCTAGAAGAGAACACAGGCAGCAACCTCTGTGACCTCGGCCACAGCAACTTCTGGCCAGACACAACTCCAAAGGCAAGGGAAACAAAGGCAAAAAAGAGCTATTGGGAATTCATTAAGATAAAAAACGTTTGCACAGCAAAGGGAAGAGTCAACAAAACCAAAAGACAACCTACAGAACGGGAGAAGATTTTTGCAAACGTTTTATCAGATAAAGGGTTAGTATCCAAAATCTACAAAGAACTTATCAAATTCAACACCCAAAGAACAAATAATCCAGTCAAGAAATGGGCAGAAGACATGAACAGACATTTCTCCAAAGACATACAAATGGCCAACAGACACATGAAAATGTGCTCAATATCACTAGACATCAGGAAAATACAATTCCTTATGACTTTTTAAATAACATATTCTTTTCTCAAGCTTAATTGATTGTAAGAATACAGTGTATAATACATTTAGTGCTAATTGACGTCATGACATTGGTAGTGCTTCTTGTCAACAGTAAGCTATCAGTAGTTAAATTTGGGGGAAGTCACAATTTATACATAGATTTTTGACTGGGTGACAAGGTTAGCATACTTAACTCCCATATTGTTCAAGGGTCAACCGTACTTTCAATGAACAATCTGAATATGAAATTAAGAAAAATAATTCTATTTACAATAGCATAAAAAAGAATAAGATACTTGGAAATAACTTAACAAAAAATATGCAAGACTTGTACACTGGAAACTATACAATGTTGAAGGAAATTAGTAGCCGTATTCATAATAGTCATAAAGTAGAAACTACCCCCAGGGCACCTGGTTAAGCAACTGCCTTCTGCTCAGGTCGTGATCTCAGGGTTCTGGGATGGAGCCCCATATTGGGCTCCCTGCTCAACATGGAGTCTGCTTCTCCCCCTCCCTCTGCCTCTCTTCCTGCTCATATGCTTTATCTCCCATCCAAGTACTAACCAGGCCCGACCCTGCATAGCTTCCAAGATCAGTAAAGCTGTTAGCAAAATAAAACAAGTAAATGAACAGTGGTCTAAGTCATCAAAAACAAGGAAATTCTGAGAAACTGTCACAGCTAAGAGGAGCCTGAAGACACATGATGACTAAATATAATATGGTATTCTGGATAAGATCTAGGAGTAGCTATACTCATATTAGATAAAATAGACTTTAAAGCAAAAACTGTAATAAAAGACAAAGAAGAACATTACATAATAATAAAGAGATCAATCCAGCAAGAAGACATAACATTTACAAATATGTAAGCACCAACATAAGAGCACCAAAATATATAAAGCAGATATTTAAAGACCTAAAGGGAGAAATTGACCGTGATACAATAATAGTAGGGGACTTTAACATCAATGGAGAGATCATCTAGACAGAAAGTCATAAGGAAATATCCACCTTAAATGACACATTAAGGGCCGCCTGGGTGGCTGTCAGTTAAGCATCTGCCTTGGGCTCAGGTCATGATCCCAGAGTCCTGGGATCAAGCCCCACATTGGGCTCCCTGCTCAGCAGGGAGCCTGCTTCTCCCTCTCCCTCTGCCCTTCCCCTTGCTTATGCTCTCTCTCTCTCTCAAATAAATAAATAAATAAAATCTTAAAAAAAGACAGAGAGACACATTAAGCCAGATGGACATAATTGAATTATACAGAACATTCCATCCAAAAACAACAGAATACACATTCTTCTCAAGTGCATATGCAACATTCTCTAAGATAGATCACATGTTAGGCATAAAATAAGTCTCAATTCAAGAAGATTGAAATTATATATAAAAATTTTTTTGTCTACAATGATATGAAACTAGAGATCACTTATAAGAAGAAAACTGGAAAAACAATAAAAAAGTGAAGATTAAACAACATATTTGGTTTTATCATTATGTAATATTCCTTTTTTATCATGTTTAGTTCTTTCACCCTAAATCCCACTTTAACTGAGCCATTGCAGCAGCTGCATGGCACACATGGTTTCTGCATGACCACAGTAAAGTGGTGGGATCTTTGCTTTTACTTCTCACCTTCACTCCCTCTTCTCCATAGTCTATTTCATAGACACACTCACTTTAAGACTTCTAGAAATTTTTATTTCACCTGTGTCTCTGCCTCCCAGCTCATAAATGTACTGAGCATTTATTAGAATTCCACCCCCCCGATACCCCTACTGTCCTCTCTTATCACACAACGTCAATCCATCCATATCTATTTATAGATATTCTGTTGTTCACCTAATTTTTCTGGTTTTCCTCTATTCTTTTTCTGTGGTTAGTAATTTCCTTATTCTTTAGATGAAGCAAAAAAAGAAATATTTTTAGACCCATTTTTTAAAGCATGTACTACTTCAGAAATCACAAGGATCCTGAGTTTATGGACAATTTAAGAAATCATTAATGAAGAGAGTGATTCAAACTGTCTCTCCATCCATTGATTTCTTCAGAAAGGTGCAAAGACCTACTTCCTGCCAGGGAAAGGTGGAAGTTTTCTCTTCTATGAAAGACTTAAAAATCACGTGTGAAGGCAGAAGCTGGAGGTGGCTGGAATTTACCTGCTTGGAATAGCCGGAAAGTATTGCAAATGTTAGTGTAACCAGCATAAATGAAAGGTCAGTTTGGCCTGTCGGAAAGGGAGTGTTTAAGCCAAATAGAGCAGAGTCCTATGCACTGGCTAAGGGAAGAGAGCCAGCCAAGCCAGCCCAGATAATAAGAGATAGGTAGTCCTTTTCCTGCTCTCATTTCAGAGACCTCACCAAGCAGGATTTAGTTGTCTGAATAGCCTTCCTTGTAGAAAGAAGACATGCCTCAGTGAAAACAAATTCTTGTTCTGGTGCCACTCAGATTTATTTTAATGCATTGTTACAAGGGTCTGATTCTAAGTAAAGGAAGGGGAGAAGAAAAAAAGAGCCAGGGAGAAGTTTCCATATCTGTCTCCATGTGAATCTACTAGGTCTTTGTAGGAATTAAACCCAACCTGAGATTATTTGGGAGAAGGTACCACTTTAAATTTTCCAGAGAGAATGGCCAGTACCTATAGATTTAATACAGCCAAAGACAAACAGATAAGCTTGAGGACCCCTGATAAGCTTAACTGAAGATTTTACCCTGGGTCAAAAGGGATTTCAATATTTCCTTCCTACATTTTGATGTGCATTCTCTCAGCCTTGCAAGGCAACAGTCTGGGACCACTGGTCTGGGCCCAGTGACTCATTATAATTATTAGTACAATCACATTTTTTCAATCTCAAGAAAGAGCCTTAGGGTATATTTTTATTTAAATGGTAGACTCAGCACTTGGCCTTATGTATTATGAAACATCTTGATCAAAGTCAGACAGGTGAGTCCTAGGACCAGGTGGGAGTATTCATATAGTCTTATATTAGGCACTTTAGTTCCTCTATCCTCAAATCTGCTCTCACCTCGTCATTTGAATATACAACATCTGTGCCGTTGTTAATTGCACTCTCTGATGGGAAGCTATATGACTTGATCTCTTACACATTATAGGTGTTTCATTAGGATTATCATTTGAAATAAGGAAAAACAGCACACTCCAGGGTGCCACATATTAAACATTTTATCTCTTCTCTTTAAAACAATCAGAGTTAAATGTTTTTACAGATAATCCCAGATCTCATTATAGGGGAGTAAACGCACACTCTTATGAACCACTTTTCAGATTCCTCAATAACCTGGTTTATTAACATTTTTCTCTTCTCTTCCCTTTTCACATTTCACCTAGTTTCTTTACCGTCTGAAAGTCAGCAGGAGCATCTCCACCTTGTGTACTTTGGACTGGGTTCCCCTGACTTCATTTCTGGAGATGATTTCTGTGGGTTATTTACTTAATGCCACCCACACTGTCACACTCATAACAAAAGTTGGCCTGTAGTGGGCTGTACGGAGTTGACATCTTTAAGTCATTTTCTTGCTTTGCAGTGTATTTTAGGGAGGGGAGAAATCAGTGAAGCTAGTAAGGGCTGCCCTTGCTTCCCCCTTAAGTATTATTGTTATCATTATAGTTGAGTATGCAATGTGACTCCTCTTTTGTAAAGGGCAAAGATGCTTCATGATTGAAGGAGTCCATAGACCTTCATGTCTGTCCCCCTGCCTCTGTCCCCCAGGACAGGCTGGGGTCACTCTAGACTTCCAGAGCATTAGTTCTCCCTCTCTGCGTGGGAGGGTTCAACTTCTTGTTCGATGGCAGTAAGTTTCCTTAGGGGAGCAGAAGACTCTCAAGTCATCCTCCATGCTGAGCCAGTCATAATCCTTTCCTTGGGAATGTGGGTTGGGACTCATAGCAAGATCCTCAGCATGTCAACCCAGTTATTGCTGGTAAAATTACCGGGGGAGCTTTGAAAAAAGTTCCCAGGCTATATTCCAGAGTCATTAAAACAGAATCTCTGAGACTGGGAAACAGTTATCAGTATTATTTAAAGCTCTATGTCTTACACCAGATGAACTATAGAACTGGGGAAGCAAGGTCATGGTATGAGGAAGATGTGCAGAGGGGAGCCAAGATGAGGGCAAAGAGGTCTGCCTTGGTGACATCCATGTCCTTGTGTTTATTCTTTTCTGAAACGCAGCTGCATCATGGATCCATGAGCTGCCCTTATATAATAAATTCTCTCCAGTTGGCTTCTGATGCAACCAATAGGGTCCTTACTAACAAATATTTCTAAGTCTTAAGGAATTATTCCTCTTCTCCTCTTCTTTCACCTTTTCCCATTTAATTGCTTGGCTTTTGCCTTTATGGATTTTGCTGAGCATGCACATGTACACTTGTGTCTTGTATATAGATCTGCCAGTCCATATGGAAAAAGATACATTTATCCTATTCATAAACAAGCACAGGGGAAAACACTTCAAAGCCTCCCTTGGTGAATCCTTTGCAGGGGCAGTCCCTCTTCAGCATTAGTCTATGTGGAAATGCAGAGCTTGTGTTGTGAGATCTTTCACTTTTTTTCATGAAAAATCAGAAATATGTATTTTTATGAGAAATCTCTCAGTTTTCAAATGTTCACTCAATTTGTGTTTAAACATGCAATAGATGAACCAAAAAAAAAAACCCCACAAAATTATCTGTGGGTTCCTTGCGATCTTGACTTTAGATCCTTCTTATTCATAGTATGGTCTGAAAACTAATGGCATTGGCATCACTCAGGAACTCACTAAAAATGCAGAATCTCCTTCCCACTCTAGACCTGATGAATCTGAATTTTAATCCGAATCTGAATCTCCAGGTCATTTGTCCACATATCAAAGGCTGACATCCTGGCTTAATTCATTTGTTCATAAACTGGGCTGCACATTGAAATTACCTGAGGAGCTTTAAATAATACTGATAACTGTTTCCCAGTCTCAGAGATTCTGTTTTAATGACTCTGGAATATAGCCTGGGAACTTTTTTCAAAGCTCCCCCGGTAATTTTACCATGCAGCAAATGTCAGGATCTGCTGGTCTACCATAGGATTCCCCCACTTCCTATTGCCTCTGAGATAACACACCCAGCATTTCACTCAGACGGTATCTGCCTTGGTTTGTGAGTTGGCAACTCCTGGCCTGCAGTCTCAAAGGCACACGACATGGGTAGAGCTACAGAGTATAATGCTGAGTGAAATAAGTCAGTAAGAGAGAGACAAATACCATATGACTTCACTCATATGTAGAATTTAAGAAACAAAACAAAGGAGTGAAGGGAAAGAGAGAGACAAATCAAGAAACAGACTCTTAACTATAGAGAACAGATGGTTACCAGAGGGGAGGTGGGCAGGGGGCTGGGGGGGAAATGGGTGGTTGGTATTAAGGATGAGAACAGGGTATTATATGGAAGTGCTGAATGACTATATTGTACACCTGAAACTAATATTACACTGTATCTTAACTATACTGGAATTAAAATTAAATTAAATTAAATTAAATTAAATTAAATCAAAAAGACTTTCATAGGAGTTGCAAATTGAAGGTCCACAAATATTGCCAGACCTTTTTTTTTTTCACCCAGAACAGTGTTTCAAAAACATTTTTAATTTGTTGGTACTAAATAAGAAGACAGGACCTCATTAAATGCTGTAAAGAAACATTGAGTATAAACATCTTAGAAAAATAAACTATTATAGCCAAAAGTAATCAATTACACAGTACAAAGATTCTAAACACACATATAAGACCTGCATCTTCAATGATCTCAGGCATCTGAAAATCCCAGTCCTTTGAAAATGTAGCCAAATGAGAAGAGAGAGCAACAATAGCAAAATAACCAAGGTCAAACCCTGAGAGAATGGACACCTAAAATTAGAGTACAGGAAAAGCATCTTCTTTTAAATTCTGACACCTAATTTTGTATGCTGATTACTACTCCTACATTTCAGTAGCTAAAATAAGCTTTTTTGTTTGTATTTGTGTAT
This sequence comes from Phoca vitulina, assembly GCF_004348235.1. Taxonomy (NCBI): domain Eukaryota; kingdom Metazoa; phylum Chordata; class Mammalia; order Carnivora; family Phocidae; genus Phoca; species Phoca vitulina. The sequence continues at coordinate 1,548,377 of NW_022589733.1, read as the reverse complement.
GTATAAAATTCTCCCAAAGTGATAAACTGCAAACAAAAACCAAACTGACAGTTCTTTACCCACCCTCCTTGTATCCATGCTCTTTGCAATGTGACTTGTGGCTCCTCCCCTCCAGAGTTAGAGTCTAATACCCCACCCTTTGAATCTGGGCTGGCCTGGTGAGTTCCTTTGCCCAACAGAATGGGCAGAAGTGACATTGTGCCAGTTCTGAACCTAAGCATCAAGAGACCTTACGCACAGCTTCTCTATCTTTGGACCCCTGCTACTGCAGTGTGGGCAAGCTGGATTATCTGAACCGGGAGAAGACCCAAGCCCTTCCTAAACCACCTGGTAGCCAGCTGACTCCCACCATTTGAGAAGCCCCAGCTAGTATCTGCAGTCAACTATCTGAACCATAGTTGACCAAAGGTGCCAAAGGTGCATGAGCAGGCCCAGATGAGACCAAAGGAATTATCCAACCAACCCACAGAATCATGAGTTGCATAAATGATCTGTTTTGGAGTGATTTGTTGCACTGCAATATCTGACATATCTAGCCCAGGGAATTTCAACATAGATATTAAATTTCTAAAGAAATGGAGTCTATAGAAATAATTAGAAAATGGTTAAGCTAAACTAAAAAGGCTAAGGAAAGAATGACAAGGTCTTCTTGTCAACTTCATTCCTCCATTGGGCCATATTGTAATGTTGAATTACTTAGCTAGGTCAAGCAGTTGAGCAGAAATGGAGCCAGCTGTTTGGAGGTGGTGCATATTCAGAGGATGTCCCTAGTGACCAGCATCTGACACCAATTTCTATCTACTTCTTAATTCTATCACCACCACTGCTCCTTTTATATTTCCATCCCCATGTTATTGAGCATCTTATTTGGAGACTATATTTAAATGTGAACAATGGCTCATGTTCTGAATAACACGAATATACTAATTAAGACTTAGATAACTCAATGACTTAGTAAGAATTACCATCAGAACTATACCCGTTGGCAGTGCTGATCTACACATCATTGTTCTCAGGTATGTCCAGCTTGTAAAATTAGTATGATTTCCCAAATAATGGTAGCATTACATACCTTAAGGTTTTTCTACAAACTTCCTAAGAAAACTGAACTGTTTTCTTTCTTTCAGAAAAAAAAAAAAACCAGAAGAAAAAGAAAAACTGAACTGTTTTCTTTCTTTCAGAAAAAAACTACTTTCAATATTCTTGCTAGTTCTGAAAATCAGTTTAAAATTGGGCTCAAATGGCAAAAGAACAGAAAAAGAAAGTCAGCATTTAAAAGATACCACATGCACAACAGACTTGGCCCTTCCTCCCCTCTAACAAATTATGAGTGGTGTTCAATCATTTAACAGTAGACAGCTTTGTAGAAAAGAAAATTATTCTGCATGTAGCTCTCTGTCATACAGGATGAAAACCAGATTTCTGCAAACTCCTTGTAGCTTTCATAGCTAACTTGAATTTGTTAAGAAGGGAATAAAACCAGCCACACAATCCCAATTTAAGGCCATCCATGGCTTTTGAGGAAGGTTGGGGGCTGCTTATAATAAGAAGCCACCCAAAGATGAGCAAGATCCATATGGAGAAGCCAGGTCTACATCAATCTCACTTCTAGGTAAATAGAAGACTAAGGAAGTTGCTTTTTCTTCCCCCTCCTAATAATGAAGCCAGCAAGCTAAGTACATGATATGCATATGGATCTTTGTCCTACGTATTATGAGGGACAGAGAAGCCATTTCCTATGTAGTTACTGCTGTCAAGGAGCTAATAGGCTGGCTAAGGAGACAAGATGGACATATCTGAGAACAGTAGTGTGTAGATCAATGCTGCTAGGTGGTGTGGTTCAGGAGAATGGTAACAGAGTTATCAGAGTTAGGGGACAGCAGGGCCACTGTGAACTGGGCAGGTCAGGGAAAGCCATGGGAGAAATCAAGTAGTCCTCAAAGGACCCTGTTTATTTATAACAGCATGATTGAGATATAATTAATAATAAAAATGTATATATTTAAGGTGTATAACTTGATGTTTTGATACATAATATGAATCTTGTGAAATGATCACCACAATCAAACAAAATCAACACCCATCACCAATAGTTACCATTTTCTTTTGTGTGTGTGGTAAGAACACTTAAGTCTTCCCTCATAGCAAATTTCAAGTATACAATACAGTATTGTTAACTACAGTCATCATGCAGTACATTAGATCTCCAGATCTTATTCATCTTGCATCACTGAAACTCTGTACCCATTGATCAGCCTCTCCCCATTTCTTCCTCCCCCCCAGCTCCTGGCAACCACCATTCTACTCTCAGCTTCTATGAGTCTGCCCCTTTTAGATCCCAAATATAAGGGAGATCATGAGGATTCCGTCTTTCTGTGTCTGGCTTATTTCACTTAGCATAATGTCCTCCAGGTTCATCCATCATATTCACTGATATGTGGAATGTAAGAAAAGAAATGAACAAAAAGAAAGAGACCAAAAAAATCAAATTATTAAATATAGAGAACAAACTTGTGGTTTTCAGAAGGGATGGGTGAAATAGGTGAAGGGGATTAAGAGCACACTTATGATGAGCACTGAATAATGTATAGAAGTATTGAATCATTATATTGTACACCTGAAACTAATATAACACTATATGTTAATCATACTTGAATTTTTAAAAAAGCAAACAAACAAAAAACAGACTCTTTTTAAGATTTATACACAAACAATCATGGAACACTACACCAAAAACTAATGATATACTGTATGGTGACTAACATAATAAAATAAAATAAAAATGCAAAAGAAAAAAAGATTTAATTTATTTATATGAGAGAGAGAGAGTGCACATCAGGGGGAGGAGCAAAGTGAGAGGGAGAAACAGACTCTCTGCTGAGTGTGGAGCCTGATGCTCCATGCTGGGCTTGATCCCAGGACCTGAGCCAAAGTCAGACAAAAAAAAACAGACTCAACAGAAAACATCTGGTGGTTGCCAGAGCCGGTTTGGGGGGGGGCGCGGCGGAGGGGGAAAGATGTGCAAAATAGATTAAGGGGATTAAGAGGTACAAACTTGCAGTTATAAATAAGTCACAGAGATTAAAAGTACAGCATAGGGAATATAGCCAATAATATTGTAATAACATTATATGGTGACTACACTTATCATGGTGAGCATTGAGGTAATCTGTAGAATTGTTAAATTCTTGTGTTGTAGAATTGTAGAATTGTAGAATTGTTGTGTTGGTAATTCTAGTTTTATTTTTTTGCAGAACCTCCATATTGTTTTCCATATGGCTGTACCAATATACATTCCCACTGACAGTGTATAAGGACTCTCTTTTTCTCCACATCCTCACCAATACTTGCTACCCTTTGTCTTTTTGATAAGAGGCATCCAAACATGTGTGAAGTGATACCTCATTATGTTGAAATCTTTTCATGTATCTGTTGGCCATTTGTACGCAGGACCCTGTTTATTAAATACTCCTTTAGAGGTATGTCCTCAAAATCTGCCTGTCTATTCACTCACACACACACACACACACACACACAGTGAAAATGCTATATTTATCTCATTGAGTCATCCCTGTCTCCTGAGAGATAGCTTGTAGTAGGTCACTGTTGTCATTTCTTCACATTATTCTGAGCTGACACAATCTGGGACAGGTGAGCTCCCAGAGAAAGAAATAGTCCCAAGTGTTACCAATGAGACAAGAGCAACCCAGACAAGTGAATCAGGAATACACAACAAAAGCATCCTTGATAAGTTCCCGTGAATAGCAATTCTTAGAAAGCTTTCTATGGGATGCCATCTGGATGCATAAGTATCACCGTGATAAAATAGCACTTGCTTCCAGTCTAGCCATGCACATATCTTATAATTATCTATACTCCCAAGTTTTCTGAGCCTTTATTTTTAAAATTAAGGGAAACTTTATCTTTGCACATTTGGTTTTCAATACAATTGTAGCACATTTTCCAAAATGCCAAGTAATCTAAAAGTAATTTACATCTGAGCTAGGAATATGTTAAATTTTAAGGATACTTTCCTTCTTAACTTCCTGAATTGTGCTCTGACTAATCTAGTAGTAAAATTAGTTAAATATTCAACTAGGCACAAACTGCATGATTAGAGAGGATATCTGTGAGGGCTGGAAGGAAACCAGACTGATTTAAAATTTATCAAGAGATCATTTAATTCCATGCAATGAGCATTCCCCAACTACTAGGGAACCGGTCATCATTATTCATTAAGACATGACCCACATGGGGCTAGATTAAGGGGTGATCATTCGAGGTCTCACTACTTTTTACATACAAATGCAACCCCATAGTTTTAACAGCACAGACCAACCTACAGATGGCAATTTCACCTTGTAGGTTATTAAAATAAGCCTCTCCGAGCTTTATCTAGCAGACAACCACCTAGCCTTACTACAATCAACCTGAAATGTGCTGCATGTTGCATCTCACTGCCTTAATTAAAGTACACCAATCATCCAATTACACTGCATGATTTCTCAAGCCTTTCTTGAAACAAGCCCCTAGAAAACCAGGAGGAAAAATCAAATTGAAGAAGGAAGCCCTGGGACTTGAATAGGCTCTAACTACAAAGGGTTCAATTTGCTCCTAGGAATATTAGGGGTAGAAGTGAAACAAGATTCTTCTCCTGCATGGTCCTCCACAAGGAGAGGATGTAGCCTGGCCCAAGAAGGTAAATGTGAAGATGCTCATGAATGCCTCATTGTGAAGTTACACCTGGCCTCTCATTGTTTCTCACTCCTTAGGCTGACCAAGCTGGGTGGGCTCACCTTGGCTACTAAAACATAACTCTTTGAGAGGAAACAGCTTACCTCATTGACTATATTATTCACTAACAAGACCATTCTTTACATTTGATAAAGTGACTTTCAAAAGAGATCTTTCACAGTATGTGCACATCCAAATGTCTCTTTACAAATAAAAACCAAGCGTCCATATAGACACCTGTTAAGAAATGTAACCAGCATTTTCTTAATCTCTGCTCTGTGGCTGACACAATGTTGACAAAGTGCTCAGTGCATGTGATACCTTTACTCTTAACCATACACATGGGGATCTTAAAGTTCAGAGTGCGTCAATCATTTGCTTACAGACAGGCAAGAGATAAGATGCAGAATAAGAAAATGCCATTGGACAATTTGAGAAAACAAGTCCTGGGTTCAGCTCTTCCCAGAGAACTGAGACATGGTTAGGAGCATGGATTCTGGAAGCAGACCAACTTTGGCTTGAATTCTGATTTTACCACTTTATAGCTGTATGACCTTGACAAAGCTGTTGAACCCCCACTGAGACTCGGTTTCTTCATCAGTAAGATGGAGATACTCCCCTCTGCCTTATAAAGTTGCAATGAGGAATGAATTAAGTAATAATTCGTGCAAAGTACTTAGCACATTACCTGACACACAGCATATTCAGTCAGTGTTGGCTGTTATTATTTATTATATTATCTTCCTTGGTTTAATCTCCTTTCAATCCCTTATTGGAGAAGCTAAAGATGAGAGCTTTAGCTAAAGCAACTTCCAACAGATGGATGTGAGAAGCAACTGGAGATCATTTGCCATGATGGTGGTCAAGCAGTAATTAAATGGGAATTACCACCCAAATGCAACCAGGCAGGAGGGATTGGGTAGGAAATCTGGTCTATTGGTTTTTGGGTTGTTGTTGTTGTTGTTGTTGTTGTTGTTTACTCAGAAGCAACACTGTGTTCACGATAATGCTGGAGCTGGAAGCAGAGGAATGTGGAGCTGGAAGAAGTGGAAACCCTCATCACCTATGGCTTTCACTTTGATTAAGATTCCATTCTTTGTACTGTACCCTTGAACAAGATGAACCTTGAACACAGGGTGTGCTGCAAGAGACTCAATTTGGATCCGCTGGCTCCAGGGCCAGCCATCTGCCACATCTGATTGGGGAGTAGAGATGAAATTAAATTGTGGCGGCATTACTCCCCACTCCCTAAGAAACCCACTGAAGGATGGCGGGCTGGCCGCTGTGGCCATTCATAGGGCAGACCATTCTGTGTTAATGGAGCAGAAACAAGCAGGACAGCAAAATTGGGAAAGATGCATTGTCTGTTTTCTCACGGAGAGACCTCGAGGAAAGAAAACGTCCCAGAGCAAAGGGAGCAAAAGGAATCAGAATCATGTTAGTATGGTGACATTTCTATCAGTTCAAGGTTTCCCAGACCAGAGGAGCACGGAAAACTGAAAAGAGTTCCAAGAACAGCTGAAAATAAGAAAAAGGACTTATGCATGAGACCACTGCCAAAAAGTAAAAGCGCCCCAATTCACCCACAACGTGGAGATGGAAGGGTCAGGCTGAGACAGAGCGTCCATCCCATAAAGCGTATCTGGGCCAGGAGCAAAGGATCCTTAGTTCTAGTCCTACTCAGAAGCATGAGGGCTGACGTGCTCTACAAAGTGGCACTTCCTCCATGGTGTCTTTTGTGCACATTCTATGTTCACATACAGGAAAGACATAGGGCCTGTCTAGGTGTGAAAGCAAGACCGAAAGATGCACAGAGAAAACAATCCAAAGGTGGTGGGAGCAACGATGGTGCCAGGCGAGCTCCCGGGGTGGCTGCCTGCTTACAGCTATGGCCCACCAGCTATTAACCAACGGCGGAGTTCCGAGATTCATTTTTAGCAACCGTCTGCGGGTGCTCCTGCTCATTTTGCCTCTGCAATGTCGTGAAGGAGATTCATTTAGAGCTTTTACAGAAAGGATGTTGTCAGTGTGCTGTTCATCACTGAAGAGGCACAGATAAGAGGACGAATAAACCCAGGCTTGGGAAATGGAGATCGGGGAGGCTTTCGTCCCCTTCCTCCATCATTTTACAAGTGAGCCAACCATGGCTTGGCAAGGCCAATTTCTGTAAGATTACACACCGAGGTGAGAGTGGAACTAGGGCTAGGGTTACATAGCTTTTGAGGAATGAAGCTCCCGTTGTTAGGAAGTTAAAACTGAAGCGTGTGTGTGGATTAGTGGGACTCTCTTTACTGAAGGCATGGAAAATGGGACTGATTTTCTTACGGTCACAACAGCTCAAGAGATTCAAGGTTCTTCCCATGCTTAAGAGTCCACAAACACAGAAAAACAAAATGAAAAAACAATAAAGGGACAGAGACAGCCAGGTGTGCAGAATGAGATGGACCCTGGGCAGCCGATATGGCTGTATGACCAGAAGGGAGCTGGGCGCATTGCAGGAGAATACCCGCTGGGGTTGAAATTTGACTGCAATTTGACCTCATGCAGAGAGCTAAGAACTTCCAATACACGAGGCACCCTTCTAGGCACTGCTGAGCTTACAGAGCTGTAAGAGGGGTAGGGAGGGAAATAAAATGAAGCGTTGGGACCAGATATGACAGAGTGTCACTTTCATGTATGAGCCACTGAGCTAAGTATTGTTTTTCCTATTTCACAGACAGGAGGAGCCTCAAACAGTGGCAGAGAAAGAGTTTGTGCATTCTCTCCCTACTTCCCCTTCAGAATTTAGCTGAAAATGGATAAACACATAGAGAAACCCAGATGTATTCATGAAATTGACATTTCAACAAATCTAAAGACTGTAACATGGAAAAAGGAGATAAAAATTCTCTGGCATCTGCACCCATAGCCATAGGCACAGGGATGGGTGTCATCTTGACAACCCCTTCGCTTTGCTTCTGGACCAATGGGATGCATGACTGTCCCCTGAGCAGAGAGCTAGCCTGTCACAGAGTACAGCTTTGGGGCTTTTCCCAACACACAGTTTCAGAAGGCTGAACTTTAGTCTGTAAACAGTGGGGATTCAAGAAAGTTTTCTGAGTAAGAGGGGAACTGGTTGGATATGATGCTTGTAGGTGAGCTGGGCCTAAAGGACAAAACTCAGGCTTGCAAAGGTGGTGAGAAAAGGTACTTGGAGGAGTGGAGAAGGAGAGGTTACAGAGAGGAGATGAAAATGAAAAGAGCAAGAGCAGAGGAGCAAGATGGCAGAGGAGTAGGAGACCTGGATTTCGTCTGGTTCCAGGAATTCAGCTGCATAGGGATCAAACCATTCTGAACACCTACGAACTCAACAGGAGATCAAAGAAAAGAATAGCAACAACTCTCTGAACAGAAAAGCGACCACTTTCTGGAAGGTAGGACGTGCGGAGAAGTGAATCTGAGGCGATATTCGGGAGGATAGACGGCGGGGAGGGGCCTCCGTCAGCCGTTCCCGGCAAGTGATAGAGCCGCGGAGCACAAAATCGGAACTTTTAGAAGTCTGCTCCGCTGAGGGACGTCGCTCCAGTGGCTAAGTGGGGGGTGGAAACCTCATGGGACAGTGTGGTCTCAGGACCATCGGGGTCACAGAAAGACCGGGAGTGCCTGAGTGCAGCAGAGCTCCCAGGTATTGTAGCGGGGAAGCCGGCTGCAGAGACGGAGACGAGGCGCAGGCTCTCAGCTTGGGGTTGTCATAAACCGTGATCCACGGCACAGTCGGGCCACTGCTCCTCCAGCAGGGACCCAACAAGCGGCAGATCCGGGGAGACCCCCTTCTTCCCCTGGGAGGAGCGGTGTGGGAGCACACCGCAGGGATCTGCTGGGTTTGGAGACTCCACACCAAGTCGGGTGCCAGAGATAGAAACGCTTGGTCACAGGCTGGGTGAGCAGGGAGTACCGCCAGAGACTGGGGAGATGGGAGTGATTGACTACTTTTCTCTGGGGGCTCACTGAGGAGTGTGGCCCCGAGTTCTCAGCTCCTCTGGTGCAGAGATTGGGAGGCCACCATTTTCACTCCTGTCCTCCAAAGCTGTATGGAAAGCTTGCAGGGAACAAAAGCTCCCGAGAGCAAACCCAAGCAGATTACTTAGCCCAGACCGGCAAGGGCGGGGCAATTCCGCTTCCGGCAAAGACATTTGGGAACCATGGCAACAGGCCCCTCCCCCAGAAGATCAGCAAGAACAGCCAGCCAAGACCAAGTTTACCGATCAATGAGAATGGCAGAACTCCAGCGCTAGGGGAATACTGCACAGAGAATTCATGGCTTTTTGCCCATGATTCTTTAGTCTTTCAAAGTTAATTTTTTTTAATTTTTTTTTGAAATTTTTTTTTCCCTTTTTTAACCAAAATCTTATCAATCGCTTTTTAAAAAAACATTTTTATTTTTCATTTTTAGAGTCATATTCTGTCCCTTCATAGTAGTTACCCTTATTTTTGGTATATATATATATAAGTTGTTCTCTCTTTAAAATTTTGGGATACAGTTTCTTCTAACAGATCGAAATATACCATAATCTCTAGTGCATGGCTTTGTTCTAATCTCCTGCCTGATCACATTCTCTCCCTTTTTTTTTAATCCTCTTCTTTCTTTTCTCAACCAACTTCTTATCAATTCCTTTTATAAAATCTTTTATAATTTTCATCTTTACAGTCATATTCCATCGCTTCATCATAGTTACCCTTATTTTTACACATATATAAGTTTTTCTTTCTTTAAAATATTGGGAGGCACTTTCTTCTAACAGACCAAAATACACCGAAAATCTAGTGTGTGGCACTGATCTATGCACCAGCCTGATCATATTTGATCATATTCTGTTTTTTTATTTGTTTTGTTTTGTTTTTGTTTGTTTGTTTTTATATTTTTCTTTTTCTTTCTTTCTCTTTTTTCTTTCTTTCCCTTTCTTTTCCCCCGGTTTCAGGTCTCTTCTGATTTGTTTAGTGTACATTTTCTGGGGACGTTGTTACCCTATTAGCATTTTGTTCTCTCATTCATCTATTCTCCTCTGGACAAAATGACAAGATGGAAAAAATCACCTCAACAAAAAGAACAAGAGGTAGGACCGACTGCCAGGGACCTAATCAATATGGACATTAGGAAGGAGTCGGAACTACAGTTCAGAATCATGATTTTAAAGATACTAGCTGGGCTTGAAAAAAGGATGGAAGATATTAGAGAAACCTTTTCTGGAAAAATAAAAGCACTAAAAACTAACCAAGTTGAAATCAAAAAGGCTATTAATGAGGTGCAATCAAAAATGGAGGCTCTAACTGCTAGGATAAATGAGGCAGAAGAGCGCATTAGTGATTTAGAAGACCAAATGATGGAGAATCAAGAAGCTGAGAAAAAGAGAGATCAACAACTACTGGATCACGAGGGCAGAATTCGAGAGATAAGTGATACCATAAGACAGAACAACATTAGAATAATTGGGATCCCAGAAGAAGAAAGAGAGAGAGGGGCAGAAGGTATATTGGAGCAAATTATAGCAGAAAACTTCCCTAATTTGGGGAAGGACACAGGCATCAAAATCCAGGAGGCACAGAGAACCCCCCTCAAAATCAATAAAAATAGGTCAACACCCCGACATCTAATAGTAAAACTTATGAGTCTCAGAGACAAAGAGAAAATCCTGAAAGCAGCTCGGGAGAAGAGATCTGTAACCTACAATGGTAGAAACATGAGATTGGCAGCAGACCTATCTACAGACATCTGGCAGGCCAGAAAGGACTGGCATCATATATTCAGAGCACTAAATGAGAAAAATATGCAGCCAAGAATACTATATCCAGCTAGGCTGTCATTGAAAATAGAAGGAGAGATAAAAAGCTTCCAGGACAAACAAAAACTAAAGGAATTTGCAAACACAAAACCAGCCCTACAAGAAATCTTGAAAGAGGTCCTCTAAGCAAAGAGAGACCTAAAAGCAACATAGACCAGAAAGGAACACAGACAATATACAGTAACAGTCACCTTACAGGCAATACAATGGCACTAAATTCCTATCTTTCAATAGTTACCCTGAATGTAAATGGGCTAAATGCCCCAATCAAAAGACACACAGGGTATCAGATTGGATTGAAAAACAAGACCCATCGATATGCTGCCTGCAAGAGACTCATTTTAGACCCAAAGACACTGCCAGATTTAAAGTGAGGGGGTGGAAAACCATTTACCATGATAATGGACACCAAAAGAAAGCTGGGGTGGCAATCCTTATATCAGACAAATTAGATTTGAAAACAAAGACTATAATAAGAGATGAGAACGGACACTATATCCTACTTAAAGGGTCTATCCAACAAGAAGATCTAACAACTGTAAATATCTATGCCCCTAACATGGGATAGCTACTTATATAAGCCAATAAATAACAAAATCAAAGAAACACATTGACAACAATACAATAATAGCGGGGGACTTTAACACTCCCTCACTGAAATGGACAGATCATCTAAGCAAAAGATCAACAAGGAAATAAAGGCTTTAAATGACACACTGGACCCAAATGGACTTCACAGACATATTCATAACATTCCATCCCAAAGCAACAGAATACACATTCTTCTCTAGTGCCCATGGAACATTCTCTAAAATAGATCACATCCTAGGTCACAAATCAGGTCTCAACTGGTACCAACAGATTGGGATCGTTCCCAGCATATTTTCAGACCACAATGCTTTGAAACTAGAACTCAATCACAAGAGGAAAGTTGGAAAGAACTCAAATACGTGGAGGCTAAAGAGCATCCTCTAAAAAATGAATGGGTCAACCAGGAAATTAAAGAATTTAAAAAATTCATGGAAACAAATGTAAATGAAACACAACTGTTCAAAATCTTTGGGATGCAGCAAAGGCAGTCCTAAGAGGAAAGTATATAGCAATACAAGCCTTTCTCAAGAAACAAGAAAGGTCTCAAATACACAACCTAACCCTACACCTGAAGGAGCTGGAGAAAGAACAGCAAATAAAGCCTAAACCCAGCAGGAGAAGAGAATTAATAAAGATCAGAGCAGAAATCCATGAAATAGAAACCAAAAGAACAGTAGAACAGATCAACAAAACTAGGAGCTGGTTCTTTGAAAGAATTAACAAGATTGATAAACCCCTGGCCAGACTTATCAAAAAGAAAAGAGAAATGACCCAAATAAATAAAATCATGAATGAAAGAGGAGAGATCACAACCAACACCAAAGAAATACAAACAATTATAAGAACATATTATGAGCAACTATATGCAAGCAAATTAGATAATCTGGAAGAAATGGATGCATTCCTAGAGATATATAAACTACCAAAACTGAACCAGGAAGAAATAGAAAACCTGAACAGATGTATAACCACTAAGGAAATTGAGGCAGTCATCAAAAATCCCCCAACAAACAAAAGCCCAGGGCCAGATGGCTTCCCAGGGGAATTCTACCGAACATTTAAGGAAGAATGAATACTATTCTTCTGAAACTGTTCCAAAAAATAGAAATGGAAGGAAAACTTCCAAACTTGTTTTATGAGGCCACCATTCCCTTGGTCCCCAAACAAGACAAAGACCCCATCAAAAAGGAGAATTACGGACCAATATCCATGATGAACATGGATGCAAAAATTCTCACCAAAATACTAGCCAATAGGATCCAACAGTATATTAAAAGGATTATTCACCACGACCAAGTCGGATTTATCCCTGGGCTGCAAGGTTGGTTCAACATGCGCAAATCAATCAATGTGATACAATACATTAACAAAAGAAAGAACAAGTACCATATGATCTTCTCAATAGATGCAGAAAAAGCATTTGACAAAGTACAGCATCCTTTCTTGATCAAAACTCTTCAGAGTGTAGGGATAGAGGGTTCATACCTCAATATCATATAAGCCATCTATGAGAAACCCACAGCGAATATCATTCTCAATGGGGAAAAACTGAGAGCTTTCCCCCAAAGGTCAGGAACACAGCAGGGATGTCCACTATCAACACTGCTGTTCAACAGTTCTAGAAGTCCTAGCCTCAGCAATCAGACAACAAAAAGAAATCAAAGGCATCCAAATTGGCAAAGAAGAAGTCAAACTCTCACTCTTTGCAGATGAGATGATACTTTATGTGGAAAACCCAAAAGATTCCACCCCAAAACTGCTAGAACTCATACAGGAATTCAGTAAAGTGGCAGGAAGTAAAATCAATGCACAGAAATCAGTGGCATTCCTATACACCAACAACAAGACAGAAGAAAGAGAAATTAAGGAGTCAATCCCATTTACAACTGCACCCAAAACCATAAGATACCTAGGAATAAATCTAACCAAAGAGGCAAAGCATCTGTACTCAGAAAACTATAAAACACTCATGAAAGAAATTGAGGAAGACACAAAGGAATGGAAAAACGTTCCATGCTCATGGATTGGAAGAACAAATACTGTGAAAATGTCAATGCTACCTAGAGCAATCTACACATTTAATGAAATCCCTATCAAAATACCATCCACTTTTTTCAAAGAAATGGAACAAATAATCCTAAAATTTGTATGGAACCAGAAAAAACCCTGAATAGCCAGAGGAATGTTGAAAAAGGAAAGCAAAGCTGGCGGCATCACAATTCCGGACTTCAAGCTCTATTACAAAGCTGTCATCATCAAGACAGTATGGTACTGACACAAAAACAGACACATCATTCAATGGAACAGAATAGAGAGCCCAGAAATGGACCGTCAACTTTATGGTCAACTAATCTTCGACAAAGCAGCAAAGAATGTCCAATGGAAAAAAGACAGTCTCTTCAAGAAATGGTGTTGGGGAAATTGGACAGCCACATGCAGAAGAATGAAACTGGACCATTTCCTTACACCATATACAAAAATAGACCCAAATGGTTGAAAGACCTCAATGTGAGACAGGAGTCTATCAAAATCCTAAAGGACAACATGGGCAGCAACCTCTTTGGCCTCAGCCACAGCAACTTCTTCCTAGAAACATCGCCAAAGGCAAGGGAAGCAAGGGCAAAAATGAACTATTGGGACTTCATCAAGATAAAAAGCTTTTGCACAGCAAAAGAAACAATCAACAAAACCAAGACAACTGACAGAATGGGAGAAGATATTTGCAAATGACATATCAGATAAAGGGCTAGTATCCAAAATCTATAAAAAACTTATCAAACTCAACACCCAAAGAACAAATTATCCAATCGAGAAATGGGCAGAAGACATGAACAGACATTTTTCCCAAGAAGACATCCAAATGGCCAACAGACACATGAAAAAGTGCTCAACATCACTCAGCATCAGGGAAATCCAAATCAAAACCTCAGTGAGATACCACCTCACACCAGTCAGAATGGCTAAAATTCACAAGTCAGGAAATGACAGATGTTGGCAGGGATGCAGAGAAAGGGGAACCCTCCTACACTGTTGGTGGGAATGCAAGCTGGTGCAACCACTCTGGAAAACAGTATGGAGGTTCCTCAAAAAGTTGAAAATAGAGCTACCCTATGACCCAGCAATTGCACTACTGGGTATTTACCCCAAAGATACAAATGTAGGGATCGGAAGGGGTATGTGCACCCCGCTGTTTATAGCAGCAATATCCACAATAGCCAAACTGTGGAAAGAGCCAAGATGTCCATCGACAGATGAATGGATAAAGAAGAGTGGTATATATATACAATGGAATATTATGCAGCCATCAAAAGGAATGAAATCTTGCCATTTGCAATGACGTGGATGGAACTGGAGGGTGTTATGCTGAGCGAAATAAGTCAATCAGAGAAAGATATGTATCATATGACCTCACTGATATGAGGAATTCTTAATCTCAGGAAACAAACTGAGGGATGGGGTGCCTGGGTGATAGACAGTGAGGAGGGTATGTGCTATGGTGAGCGCTGTGAATTGTGTAATACTGTTGAATCACAGACCTGTACCTCTTAAACAAATAATACATTATATGTTTAAAAAAGAAGAAGAAGAAGAAGATAGCAGGAAGAGAAGAATGAAGGGGGGGAAATCAGAAGGGGAGATGAACCATGAGAGACCATGGACTCTGAAAAACAAACTGAGGGTTAGAGGGGAGAGGGTGGGGGGATGGGTTAGCCCGGTGATGGGTATTAAGGAGGGCACGTTCTGCATGGAGCACTGGGTGTTATACACAAACAATGAATCATGGAACACTACATCAAAAACTAATGATGTAATGTGTGGTGATTAACATAACACAAAAAAATAAAAATAAAAGAAAATGAAAAGAGCAAATGGATAGAAATTACCTCTGGGCCCTGCCATTAGGCAGCCAGCATGATGAATCCTTGTTGATGCAAGTATGTGGTTTGCTCCCACTATAGCCTAGAGCATGCATTTAGGAAGAATCTCCTGGAGAGGATGACTTTCCACCTAAACGGCTACTGAAGGTGGAAAATGAACCCCAGGGGGCAGCTGGATGAGAAAGTCCCTCTGGAAAGCGGGCAGTGAAGTTTCTTAAGCTCTGGTAGAGCATCTCTTGCTTTCCTTAGCTGGGAGAGGCTGTCCCCAGGGAACACCTTTTCCACCCACATCAAGCAAAGACTTCTGGGAAATGCAGACAGAGATGTTTTTTTCTGTTCTATCATCTGAGTCCCTGTCCTTTCCCATTGTGTCCATCTTCCAATCCAGTGCTGGAGTTTACCCACCCAAGCCTCCTTGCTGGTTCCCTGAAAAATAGGCAGAATCATGTCTTGCTTCTGAGGGAGGATTATGAAAGCAATTTGATGATTAACTTTTTTTAATGTGCAGAATAGATTTTAAAATTGTCAGCCCTATTACCGGGCCCTGTCCCTGGGCTTCACTCAAAGCTAACCACGTGCCCTGCTCTCTCCATCTATCACAGACATAAAAGCTGGTTAAAGATCCATTTCCTCCTCCTGCCCCCCATTATTATAACCTTAGTTCTAACTGTCAAGAGACTTTGCTAAAGAAAAGAATGCTATAAATCAGTATTAGCTTACCAGAAAACACTAGTGGGAGTTGAAATCACAAGTAGGCAGAGAATAAAGTAGGACCAAAATTCATCACAAAGTCATTTTCACCTCCCACACTCCACTCTGACCCCGACAGTACCCTTATTTGTGAAGAACATAAAGATTTGCTCCTGCACATTATAGGAAAAACATCATGATGGTTGGTTGCTGCTATTTTTCAAGTGTCAACATTTTTATTCCTCCCCTGGAAAAGAGCAATATATTTTAAAATGCTCTGATCTCTTATCTACAATCAGCAGAAAAAAATTATAATTTAGTTCACTTTGAGGAAATGATGTTTGAACTGGATTCCAAAAGCAGACTATGTGGCTAATTGGCAATTCTCTGCCTCTAAGAACCATGACAAATGTCACAGAAGGGCCTTGTCTGGCACTTCAACAAGAGGTCCCTGGAAGCCCTTAGGTGCCTGCCCGTCTCCTGATAGGGAGGCATGAGGAAAACAGCTTTTGGAGGGGGCTGGCTGGCTTCAGGCACCCGGTAATTTGGTGACAGCAGTTTCGAAGGTAGAATGTTAACTCTGCAAATGTGGCCCAGTCATCTTAATTAAGGCCAGAGCCTCTTCATTAAAAAGAAATAGCACTTGAGTTCAGGAATCCAATATAAGTTGCCACAACAAATCGGAAAGGATGGAGGGCACTGATTAAATATACAGCTAAAGACACATATGATTTTTAGTTGCCTTTTCTTAAAGCTAGTCTCAACTTAAAGGCCGAGTGGCTAACCACGGCCAAGGGGGGCGGTTTGGTGAGAGCTAGTGTTTCTGGCCCTTGGCATAGACACAGCACAAATATCAACCGGCCTTGGCCTTACTGGGGGCTATCCCTGTGCTTCTAACCCAGCAATGAGCCCCCAGATTCTTCTTCACTCCAAGACATTCATGTCACCCCCAACATTCGCTACTTAAAACCTCCAATGTCTTCCCACTGCACTTAGACCGAAAACTGAACCCCTAGCCAAGGCCTGCAGGTTCCCACCCAATTCAGCTCCAGCCCCGCCTCAAACTCACATCTACCCATTCCCCTTTGTTCATTCTAGTCCAGCAACCCTGGACTTCTTTCTGTTCTATGCATGCAACTAACTTATTCCTGCCCCAGGACATTGGCATTCGCAGTTCCCTCCTCCTGAATTGCTCTTTTCTCTAATCTCCGCCTGGCTGGTTCCTTCCCATCATTCAGTTCAAATGTTACCTGCTCATAGAAGCCTTTCTGATGTTCCCTAAAATATCTTTGCTCCCTCCATAACTCTCTAATCATTGTCCTGGTTTTGTTTCTTTTTATCATCAATCTCTGACATTACTATATTTCTTGCTTATTGTTCTGTTTCTCCACACTAGCACAGAAGCTCCTTGAGGAAGAGACCTGACTTGTCTTGTTTGCCACTAGATCCCTAGTGCCTATAATGTGCTCAATCAACATTTTTGGATGAATGAATGGATGAATTTGTTAGGAGACTCACAATAATTAAAAATCTAGAAATAAATCTTTAAAGATCTCAGCAACCGGGCAAGTACATGTGGAAATACGCCAACCTAGCAATGCTTTACAGAGAATTCTGCACACGTCTTGATCAGAGTCACCACTGTGGCCCCCACCACCCATGTGTTCCTGGCTGGCATCTGATAGAAGGCAGAAGTAATTTGCAGGAAGTTACTTTATAGGAAAAACCAGAGGTTCTAGTTTTCACCCCCCAGAACCATTACATTCATTGGTGGGTATTTTTTACCCAGAAATGCATCCTGCAGTCAGCCCCATTAATATCTTACATAAACAAGCCACAAGGGGCTTCAGCTGGATAGTCTTTAAAATAATGTCTCAAGCAGTCTGTGCACAGGCAGTAACTTCAAAGTTAGAGTGATGCACTGCTTGGGAAAGAGCCTGGGATGAGAAGAAAAATTGCAGTTGGAGTCTCCTTCTGAAGTACACTTACCTACTTACTCTTCTTACACATCTATTTAGATGTTGTCCCAGGCTGCCACACGCACACCCAGGGAATCCAAATAAGGCAGTTTTTTCAGTTATGATGCAAACTGTGAGCATGCTCACTGGAGCGTATTTTGCTTCATCTTGAGTCGGTGATCCAGAACAGACAGTAAAAAGAGATGGAACCAAATGGGGTCAGACTCACTGATTGTGTTTGGTTCCTTTTAGAGTAATTCAAAAATAAATAAAGGTTAATATTTTGTAGGAAGAAGGGTGGATGGTCAATCTGAATTCTCTCTGATGGCTCCCTCCATGACTAACTGATTTCTATCGGTTATAGGATTTCCTCAGTGGGGACGTGAATGTGTGTGGTACCTCCGTGGAGCCATACCAAACAACAAAGAAACTATTCAGGAGACGTAAAACAATAATGATAATGACAGTAATAACTCAGCTGTATTTCCCTAGGAATTGTAGGTAAGAACACTGTGCGGAGAACTGAGACCCTTGCCATCATTTGGCTGTATCTGCAGGAGGAGAGCTGGCCTGGTGCTGCTGCCAAAGGCAGGCTTTCAAGAGGGGGAAAGGCAGAAACTTCAGGTTCTGATGGGCTTCGAACTTCTAAGCTCAGGGTCACTGCTTCCCCTTGTGGCATGACAGAGGTCTGAGGGCATTTACATAAAAAGGATTAAAATAATCAGGCTGGAATAGATCAAAGCCAACCTCTCTTTCCCAAATCTAAGAAAGAACAAAACATTTTAGCAGTCCAGACCAACTCAGGAGAGCAGCCCTGTTATGTACTCACACTCTTCACCACCGTTCAGCCAATATTTGGGCACACACCATGTGCAAGGCACCCCTTTATGTGCCAGTTTCTCAATGATAAACAAGAGAGACAAGTTCCCTGTTTCCTCTAGAGCTTCCATTCTCATATAAGGCTTTTTTTTTTTTAATAAGACAGCTTTATTGAGATATAATTCATATACTGTACAATTCTCCCATTTCAGGTGTACAATTTAATGGCTTTTCATATATTCATAGAGTTGTTCAACCATCACCACGATTGATTTTTTTTTTTAAGGTAGTGTAAGGTTTTAAGGAACTAATCCCTTCATCAATTATTGGGTTCCAATTGTGATCATTATTTCTACCTCTTTGAAAGAATGAAGCATGAAATATTAGGAGCTTTCTGGTCTTGGGGCTCCAAGAAGGCTTCCCGCAAAGTGACAACTGAATTGCAGGTTGATGGATGACTATGAGAGGGCCTGGCTAAAGGAGCGAAGTGAGGAGGCAGCAGAGAAAACAGGAGCAAAGGCTTTGTGGTGAATCTGAGAAATGGAGAAAAGAATTTTGAATTTTATCTTAGAAAAATTGGTTTTCTATTTTTTAAGTTTCAAGTCTCCCTGCTCTCCCCCTCAACACCCAAGCCCCCTATGAGATTTTCATTTCATAAGTACATCGCCCACTGATGGCTGGAGAGTGGATTGGAGGGAGACAAGAGAGAATGCAGGAAGGCTAGTTAGGAGTCCATCTCAGAAACTCAGCTATGAGATGATGGTGGCCTAACCCAATGGAAACAAGAGTAGTGAGTTAACTCAAGGTCTGTCAGGACCTGAATTGAAAGACCTTAGTAACTGACCAACTGTGGGAGTAATGAATTCCAAATATGATGCCTCTATGTCTGGGTATATGGATTATGGAAGGACAACTGGATTGAAGAAAAACAGGATTTTAGGAGTTGGGAGAGAGATCATTATAGGTTCGATATTGGATATACTGACAATGAAGTGTCCATAGACTGAACTGTCAAGTAGGTATTTGAATACGGGTCTGATGTCATAGGTGAGATCTGGGTTAAAGATACAGACACAGAAGTCACTGTTGTATAGTAGACTGTTGACCACTGACGTCCTGCAAGCTGGTTAGACCACCCAGGGAGAGACAATGGACTAGAGAAGGGGGTCTTGGGTGAAGTCAAGGGGAAATGCCAACATTTTAGTTGTAGATAGAAGAGGATAAGCTGGTTAAAGCAGCTGAGAGCTTCCAGGGAAGAGGAGATAAACCAGGAGAATGTAGTGACCTGGAAACCAAGGGAAGATGGTGATTTAAGGCGGGAGAGGTTGTTTAAACACTGTTAAAGAGATGAAGCCTAAAGAAAATGTCCTTTGGACTTGGTGACATGAAAATTATTGGTGACCTTAATGAGAGTCACTTTCTGAGACAGACAGGAAAGTGAAAAAATAGAACATCTGCAGACTGTTTTGAGAAATTTGTCTGTGGTTGGGAGAAGAAGAGGAGAAAGGTGGTGTGGATGAAGGACCATGTGGAGTGAGGAAGGAAGGTTGTTTTAAGATGGGGGAGAGGTAAGCAAATGTTAATGCTAATAAGAAGGATTCAGTGACGAGTAGAACAAGGAGGAGAGGGCTGATGGTTAAAGTGCCTGAGAAGCCCAGAGGGGGTGAGATCCCAGGACAGCTGCACGGGTTGGCCCTAGTTGGAAGAGAAACCTGCTTCTGTCCTGATGACCCTGTGACAAACCCTGGTTTCAGCGATGGCCAGGGATGGAGTCATGTCACACTGGCAGCAAGAACAATATTCTTTTTTTTAAAGATTTTATTTATTTATTGGACAGAGAGACACAGCAAGAGAGGGAACACAAGCAGCAGGCAGAGGGAGAGGGAGAAACAGGCTTCCCGCTGAGCAGGGAGCCCGATGTGGGGGGCTTGATCCCAGCACCCTGGGATCATGACCTGAGCCGAAGGCAGACGCTTAACAACTGAGCCACCCAGGCGCCCCAAGAACGATATTCCAAAAAAGCCTCATTGGGTATCAATTGTTCTTCACTATGCACTGGGTGTGGGATGAGAGTTTGTCTCCTTGCCTGCCACCGCCTTCCCTGCTGACAAACACACACACACACACACACATGCACGCATGCATGTGCACTCATTAAACATGTGTTTTGGAAACAGGAACCTCATAGGAGTCCCTACTCCTACTTCCTGTCCAAAGAGACCTCAGTACATACTTCGCACATCAAAACATCCTTTTTCCATTCCTCCTCCTCTCAGAGTTCAGACTCTCCACCCTCCACCTTCTCAGGATGATAACAAATGGCCAAGTCCCATGGACAGACCCACTGAGACATAATCAGCAAAAGGAAGGTTAGGAGCATAATATCACTCCAGAGAGGTAGTGTTTGGGTCACTGCAAGACATCATTTTCCCAAAGGCAACAAGATAGGCACTAAATGGACCAGTGGCAATAGCTGCTGCCTGACTCTCTGCGCCCCCCTCCCCACGTCTATCAAATCCACAAAACCTCAGGCCTGAACTAGGGGAGAGGCAACTCCTCTCTGTCTCTAGTCACAGAGTTCAGGTGGAATGGCCTTTGGTGCAGCTCCAGCGTGGTTGTGTCAGGGGGAGGACAGGGCTGTATGTTGTGCCGTCACTTTAGGAGGAGGGAAACCACCCCAGAGCGGAAGCCCAGTGATTGTGAGGGCCTTGAACAGGTGGCTAATACTGTCATGAATCATTAATGGTGGAAGGATTTGGCAAAGACTCACATGGACCCCTGGCCTGCCTGGGAGCTTGGCTCAAAGGCCTATGTGGTCACTATTGTAGTACCGAATAGGCATATTGAAGTCAGTCTCCCACAATAATACAATGCCTCCACATAGTTGAGACTTCACTTTATAAATTATGTAATGGAATAACTTCTATGCAGACCTGTTGTTTTATACCAAGCAACCTTCAATAATGATGTGCTATATATTACAGTGTTATTTTTTCGGGGGCACTTTCTCATTTATCACCTCACTTTTTCTTCACAATGGCCCTCTGAGGTTTCCCTCATGCATCTGATGAAGAGAGGGGAACCAAGAGAGTCCCATGGATAAGATGTGTTTCCTCCATTTAATAGTAAGGCAAGGTAAATAAAATTTTAAAAAAATAGTAAGTAAAGGTGACCAAGGGCAAGTGTTTTCTCCAGCTACTACTATGTATTGCTGTCTTAGGTCTCTTCTTAGTTAAAGAACCTAAGGAAAATTTCACTGGCATAATGTATTTTAACCAAACAGTTGCCAACTAAACTCCCGTCAAGGATACGGGGCACTGGGCCAAAAATAGAAGGAATTGTGTTGGGATCATCCTCCATTCCACATCAGAGAAAATTAATAGCACTGCCCTTGATGCGTTTGAGAGAACCACTTAACCAACTGCTGACTCTGCTAGATCTAGTTATTTACTTCCCTGCTCAATAGAAGTTGAAAAATCACTTGTATTATTAATTTGCGTAAAATCCCCCAGTTTCAGAATGTGACTCCAAAGCTATTTTTACAAAGCAAAGTTGGAATTCTCAGCTTTTTGCTTTCAGATGACTATAGTCATTCATCAGCAGTTCTCATAAACATGGAGCCTATAATTTTTTTTACCTTTCCTTTTCTAGATGAGATAAACATGTACAGGTTAACTGAATTTCTCTCTCACTGCACAATCATATATAAAACTACCAAAATTCCCCTTTGGAAAAAAATCCCATTAATAATAGATTTTTATTATCCACTCTCTTTTCTGTCAGTCAACAAGCATTTACTCAGCTTCTGCTACGTATTTAGCACTGAGGTTGGTAATGGGTGGAGACACCCAATTTGTTTAGGCTTTATTGAGTGCTAGGCCACAGAAAGCTTATATTTCACCTAAAGAAAGCATTGGCCTCATGAAATAACAAATGCACCAGTGGAGAGTCTCTGTTCTATAACGTGTGGGCTCCGTGGCATCCTTGGGCATGCTGAGACAGAGACTATTAGGAGGAGGAGGAGGGGTCATGAGGATGGAAGAAGTGAATAAGAGAGAAGGACGGGAATACACTTCAGACAAGGAGACCATATTTGTGTCTGTTTTGAAGACCATAAGTAGCCTGGACTGACTCAGAAAGTCCAACAAGAGGGCATCGTTGAAGGTTTATTTACAAGATGAAGAAAATGTTTACATTCAGTTTTGCAATGGCTAGGAGAGAACAGTAATTAGACTTGAGACCTCAAACTGGGTGAGGGGAGGATATAGTCAATTTGGCAGTGGTGTAGTTCCAGGGAAAGAAAGTGATTCCCACATCCCTTGCCAGTGGAGGAACCCAGGAGGAACAAAAGAACCCCAAAGGACATTTGGAGTATGAGAGCGCTCATCGGGAGTCTCAGCTCCAGGTGGAGCATCCGCAGGATGGGGGCAGGGGCACAGGTAGGAAGACTTCCCTCTCTTCACCTCCTGCTCACGGCATAAAAAGCCATAGTTTAAATCAAAGCTGGGGTTGGGTTTTGAGACCATGGATCTTAAAATGTGTTAAGTTTTGGATAGGAAGAGATGTTTACAAGTCTTACTGTCCCTGTCAATCAAATGTACCACTCTCATGGGAATTCTGGGTCAGGGAAGTATCTGCCCAAGAGATGAGCTGCGGTGTCCAGGGTTCTAAGGAGAGCTATCCTTAACTGGGCCAGGGGACTCCATTAATGTGAGGAGGAAGGATGCAACAGAGCAGGAGCCAAATCAGCAGAAATGGAAGAAAGTTTCCTTTTTTGTGTGTTTACAACAAGGATGATCTTCCCTCCACTGAGGACACTATTTCATACTTGCTTTTTCTTAGCCATTATTATCATTAAAAAAGATAGATGTTTAAAAATAAAATAAACCAAAATCAGCTGTTCAAGAAGGTGAGGCAAATAAGCATAATGAGATAAGAGCCCATATCTGAAATCATGCAGATCTTGATTCTAACCCTTGCTCTGCCATTGACTTTGTACAGACTGTTTAACCTCTGAGCTCAGTTTCCTCATCTGTGAAATGGGAGTAATAACAGTGCCTTATTCACAGAATCAGTGTTGGGGTTAAATGAGACAAACCATGCAAAGAAGGTTTGATGGAAAATGGTAGGACAGATAAGTAGGAATTTCCAGTGGGCAAATAGAGATATAATATGTATATAAGACAGAGAGTTCTGAGGATTGAGGTGATATTTAAGGCAAGAGAATGGGGGTGCTCTTTGAAAAACAGCACCTAGAGACACAAGGAGTGAACGTTTAAAGGAAAGGGGATGCACACAGTTACATAAATGGATGATGATTAGATAAAATGGTAGAGTTGAAGGGACTTTGCAAAAATCTAGCCCAGCTCAGTCAGTCACTTTAAGGAGAGCATCAGTGATTTGTCAAGCAGTCCACAACATTCAGAAAATGGGAGACTTGTGGCAGGAGACCAAGTTCTCAGATTCCCAGTTTTTGTCCTTTCTCACAGTTCTAAGCTTGAGACCAGGAAATGGTTGTGTGCAAGGTGAATGCTAATTAATACTGACCACTAGGATGACACTGGCAATTGTAAGCATCTAAATTGGGGTAAAATAAACATGATTCAAGGAATTTTCACTACTACACTATTGTTTATCCTCCAACATAGGTCAATAAGGGACACCAACAAAAGCAAAACCAGAAAAAAAGGTTTTAAATGAAATAGTCCTTTAAATGAGGGCAGAATAATGATTTCAAAAGCTGGAAAGTAATTTTCCTTTTTTTTTTTTTTTTTTTTTTGCGGTATAAGAAAGTAGAAAAAATCAGATTCAAACACTTCATTTCTGGTGGATTCATCCCGCTCCTTTTCAGCCCAGACTGGCACGTGAAGTGGACCAGAAGGAAAATTTGATTGCGCCGCCAAACTTCTAGGTCGTGAGCTGTGCTTCTGTAATTTGCAATATCTCCATCAAAAAACAATAGAATCTGAAGAGCTAGGAACGCGTGCTGCATGAAATATTTCTGATTACAGCACCCACTCTCAGGCTCAGAAAACAAACACTTCTCTAAATGATCCAAACCCCTTATGAGTTTATTGTCTTTACTGGTGCCGTGGCCAGTATTTGAACCAAAATTGCCACTTAAACCTGCCCCCGTAGTTCACTGGACTGAGCGCACAAGATGGGAGAATTAATTACCCACCTCGTGCTGTATTTCTGTACCAAACATGGGAACATGGCAGGGTGGGCACTTGATGGTGATTGACTGATAGTATTGAGTTTCTTCGTTCTCATTTTATTCCGGGCTCAAAAAGGAAGTGAAATACACGCATGCTGTGAACTTTTGTACTTATTTAGTACCCTTCAATGCTTTCAGTAAGATGGAACTGGGACCTGCCTTTTCTATCAGAGGGATATGCCTCAGCTGATCTTTTTGCGAGGAAAGAGGATTAAGCCAAATTCCAGAGTAAATGGGTTTCTCTCAAGAGCTGCAGGGCTTGGAGCACTTCAGGGAAACTGCT
Organism: Phoca vitulina; assembly: GCF_004348235.1. Classification (NCBI taxonomy): domain Eukaryota; kingdom Metazoa; phylum Chordata; class Mammalia; order Carnivora; family Phocidae; genus Phoca; species Phoca vitulina. Next base: position 1,523,388 of record NW_022589733.1, on the reverse strand, counting down.
CCCTTCAGTCCCCACATCACAGAGGCACCGATGCTGTCTTAAGATGGGCAGGGGCTAGGGGACAAAAATAGATGAGCTTGGTTCTTAATAAAGCATCTTTGAACCAGTCATGCTACAAGTTTGAGAGTTTTCTAATGTTCATTTGTATCCTTAAACATTTTTTAAATTCCTCTGCATTTGAGAAATAATTATCTGAGTTCTAATTTTGTGATCTGGAATCTGACTGTTCAGTCACTTATTATTTGAGGGACTTTGGGTAAGAGGCTTAAACTCTGCTCTTCGGTTTCCTCATATGTAAAATGAAGATACTAATAGCTTCTACTTCACAATATACATATAGCAATATATGCCATATATACATAGAGCACTTTAATATAAAGAACTAAGCCCAATGCCTAGTATATTAAGTGCTCAGTAAATGCAAACTATTATTAGCCCCTGTTCTTACTTGATCAGGCTAACTGGTGGTATAGCGATCTAATGTTTTCTTTAAAAAAACAAACAAACAAACCCAGCTCTTGGATTTATTCTTTTTCTGTTTTTGAATTAGTTTCACTTGATCATTTTCTTTCTTATGCTTTCCTTAATTTGTTGTAATTTTAAACTTTCTTGCAGTGAGTATTTAATATCCATTCAATCTTGTTTGGTACTACATTTAGAACTATAATTTTTGTCTGAATATGGTCATAGCCATCTTTTATGTAGTAATTTGATCATAGTTTAGGTATTCTGAAATTTCAGTTTTGGTTTCAATATAGAATTTCAAAATTTACAAGAGGTTGGCTTTTTTTCTTTTCTATTTTGGTTATTAAACTGTGGCCTTTTTTGTCCCTTTACTGGACATAAGAGAATGCAGTCTTCACTTTTATTGGGTGTGGAGCTCAATGTGGGGCCCGAACTCACAACCCTGAGATCAAAGCCTGAGCCAAGATCAAGAGTCGGATGCTAACCGACTGAGCCACCAGGGCACCCCTCTACTATTTCTAATTTTGAAATGCATGGAGATTTTCTTTGGCACCCGAAAAAAGGTCAGCTTCAAAATGTTTCAGGGGAACTAGAAGGTGTAATCTCAGTAGTTTGGATATAGAATTAAATATTTATATATTAGTGATTATATTATTCCCATGCTATCATTATTTGTTTGCAGATTTCATTTGTCATAGGTAAGTTGCTGATTATGTTGTTTCTCCTTGCATTTTCAGACACTTGCTTTATGTATCTTGCTGCTGACTAGAGTGAACTGCTCACACACACACTCAGTTTCACACTTTATATCTGGTTAAACAATTCTTTACATGACATTCTTTCTGTCTAAATAACTGGGATAGTTTCTGTGTCCTGACAGAACACTGGCTCAGTGGTTAATGACAGGGGATACAGCAAGCAGAGTGGAGCGTGGAGGTGGTATAGACTGCCAGACCATCAGTCAGGAACTGTCACTGAGGCAGTTTGGCCGTCGTCCACAAATAGCTACCACGTTCACCTCGCTCATTGTCATCCCAGCCCACAGGAATGGGGGGAGTGCACGGGGCGGGCAAGCAGGGAGATTTAGGGACTAGGCCTACAAGTGGCATTCACTATTTCTGCTCACATCCCATTGGAGAACATTCCACTGAGGTCACAAACCCATGCTCTGTGAGAGATAATAGAATGTGTGGTACATCTGAGTGGCCGTATATGCCCCGCTGTAATTCTCCTACTATGGAAGTGGAGAATGGGTTTTGATGGACGTCCAGCAATTTCTGCGATGATGTTTTCTTTTGTATATAGATTTAGGCCATTTGTATTCTAGTTACAGATTTAATGCTTTTTTACTTTAATTAAATGTTGTCTGACAGTGAAGTGGAGAGCTGCCGTTATAAGGGATCTGGGGACTGTCATTTTGTTTTCTGTCTTGTGCTATATGATCAGTTTTCCACCCCTCCTACCTGGCACCTTGTGGTAATTTAAAATTACTTGTATTTCAAACGGTAAACTTAAAAAAAACTTTATTTCTTGATTTATTAACTTTAAAAAATGAAGTGAATAATACTCCTTGCTGTGGAAAACAAGGAAATTAGCTCATTTATACCTCTTTCTCAGCCCCTACTGAGTTTTGTGAGCCACCTCTCGGCTTTTTGTCCCAGCCCATTAATTACATCATTTTAAATTGCTAAGTTTTTCTTTCAAGTCACCTTTACATTCTTTTCTGTAACTGTAAATTGCATTGTTGTTACTATTAATATTTTAATGGATTAATCATTTATGAGTAGTTCTTATGTATTTATTATGTTTTTTCCAATACTGCACTGTTCACATTGATTCTCTCGGTTGACTGGATTTAGTCAAGTATTATTTTCAAGAAAGATTCACCGTGTTATGATTCCTGAGTTACTGTGTATTGAAGAATTCTTTGCCCTTACAACTGGCTGGGAAAAAAAGTCTTAGGTCACACTTATTGTGTGACATTGAACTGGTGTGGAGAAGTTGAGCCCTAGAAGATGGTGGGTTTTTTGGGCTTAACTTCTCCAAGATGTTTCAGTGTTGCTCATTTTATATCAAATCTTTCTGGAACATGATGTGTTGTCTTTACCTGCAGATTTAGTCCTTCCTTATTTAGGGAAAGCTTTATATCTTTGAGTTCTTTTTCTTCTGTGCCAACATAGCCTTCTCTACCTATAGATACCAATTTTCTTTATGTTGGATCAACCTTGTCCACTCCCATCTCTATCCTTTTCCATTAGCATTTACTCTGATTATCTCTCTTATGAAATACCACTGTATCAGAGACCTTTCCATAACCATAGGAAAACCAATGATGTTTGTCACTTTTCTCTCCCCCTCCTCATTTTTCTTCATAGCATTTATTACTATGTGTCACTGGCGTTCCCAACATCAACTAGAACATAAGCTCCATGAGAGGAAATTTGTCTTTTTTTTTCCATTACCATGCCAGAACAGCATCCAGCATATAGTTGATACTCAGTATTTGACTGAATTATCTCAAGCTTTCCCTGTCAGCAATTCAGTTTTCAGCTATGTATATTTTGTTCTTTGCTGTTTCTAATTTATGAAACTTGTTGCCTCAACTCTATTTTTCTTTCTTATTGTATTGTCTTATTTTGTCTTTGCTTTCTTCTTTCAATTCCTTTTCTCTTTATTTTAGAGTATAGGGCATTTGTTGTGGAGGATGTATATTCAGAATGAGTTCTATATCTATTCCTTTTTTCCTATAGTATTTTTACATAGTTTACAGGCAGCTTCTTTCCATCTTTCTCATGATTGCCACAGCAACTTTGTGGGTACCCAGACACAGTGAGGGTGGTCTTCTGAACCTCTTCCCAGTCTGAACTCTTTTGTTCTCTCCTAGCTGTTTCCAGCTGAGTCTCTCCTTCTCAGGCAATAATAAGTGCCAAAGTTTACCCTGTTTGGAGGAACAGTCTCATACTGTAAGGCACTGTCCTTGGAAACAGGATGCCCTTGATTAGACAGAGTGAATTCAGATCTCATAGTAGTAAAATAAAACTTCAGAAAAAAAAAGGTAGTCATCAAATGCAATCACTACTGCCCACAAGGCCCCTCTTAGGCGATAGGACACAGATCTGCAGTGCCTGTTCTCAGACTATCGTTGTAGAAAATTGGTTCTAGGGGATTGTGGTCACCCTTGCTCCTCATCTACCTCCCTCCCAGATGAAAAATCAAAACGACCACTCCCGATAGCGATTTCCTTCCTTGGGGAGCACGACTGTGGCAGTCATGTAGTTCGTGCACTGCACAAAGGTGCCCAGTTAAGAGGGCAACAGGGGGCTGAAATCCAGTTTACACTTGGCTCTCTGAGCCACATGTCCTGGTATGGGGTTGTATCTGTTCAGTGAAAGGACCTTTTTCTTTGCACAAAGGTGCCTAACCCTGTGCCCACGGGGCTGAGTGTGCCCAGAAAGAGTGCCTTTTTCTAACTCACACAGATGTCATGTGGGCTGACAGCGGCCCTGCTGGAGAATAATGCCGATGGTGGTGTATGTTGTGGGGGAAGGACTTCTACCCTGGAAGGACACTGTCTGTCTTTTTCCCCTAGATGCTGACTCAACCCTCATCTGACTCCCTAAAAATGCATTAGGTTTTTCATAATTTATCTACTGACCTTGTCCTCACCTTGTCCAGCTTCTGGGAGACCCGAGTATAGGAGCCAAATACAAATCCCAATGAGTGTTTTGTCTTCCTGCTGCTTTACAGAGTTTATGGTAGGAGGTTGTACTGCTTCCTTTATTTGAATGCTGCTGGTTTTGTTTTGCTGATCCTTCCTCATTTTTCATTCATGTTTTTAGTTTCTGAAATACAGTAGTTTTAGGATCTGGCTGCCTACTACCATGCTACTTTCCAGCTTCTCCTTGATTTAAACGTGGTCTCTCTGTGCTGCTATAACTGTGTGGTCATACTGTGTTGATTTCTCTGCTTTTATATGCCATCTATTTAATATGCATGCTCATGAAGGGCGACAAGCACGTCTGAACCTACTCTTCAGAGTTCTGGCGAAAAGCTAAATTTATTCAGGTGTCCTATAAATGTTACTTGGTGTCCATAAGGCACTGCAAGTTTATCACATATTGAAGATGACATCAAGATGATCCCACACTCTGATTTTTTTTTAAATTGAAATATGACTTTTTCAGACTTAAATAAAATGGAAAGAAATCTGGAAAACACCATGTTTCTTAAAATGATAGCTCTGGAAATGTAGTTGAATTTGATATTCAGTCAGGAGTTTCCAACAGACGTTGCTTGTACAATAAACTTACACAGTGAATCTGCCATTGTGATTGAGGAAGCTTTAAATCAGATTTAAATCTTGTCATGCCTGGATAAATGTGCTAATATTTTCAGTCAGTCTCTAGTACAGCTGTTAAAACATTTTGGCTCTGTAGGCCAAATGGGACTTCTAAAATTCATATGAGTTCTGTGTTCTAATTCTTATTATGTTTTGCTTTTCTAGTTAGAAAACAGACATTGGTTTCTGTAGAGGTGTACATCAAGGTTTACTGATTCCAACATATCTTTCAGTACAATAAATTTTGAATTTCATCAAAACACAAAGTTGGTACATATGTCACAGATCCCGAATGCCTTCAGCAGCATGAGAAAACCAGAATCCTGCATATGCAGCATTTAAGTAGGAAACTAAAACTCATTCAGGAAATATATATTTGCATTTGATGTTTGATTTCAATAAAGCCAGTGACAGGTTTCTGGCAACTCTGCTTAGCTTATCAGACTTTTAAAAAATTCTTAAAATTACAATACGGTTTACTTTCCTCTAGATTTCAGCAAATATTAAATATTCCAAGGTTTTTTTTCTCTTTATTTCCAGTTTCTCCAGCTATGAAGCATCAGTCCTCAATTCTCCATGGGCTTCAAGTTTAAGTTTTTATGCTTGTTTTAGAAACTAGGTTCATGACTATGTTTTCACAAACTCTCTTAATTTATCAAGTAATTATCTTCTTTTGTCATATCCCTCTCCTTAAGATGTTCTATAAGATCAGATTTTACCTTATTCTTCTCAATTTTGCCAACCAGTGCATATGTGATTTCTTATGCAAGATCCAGGCAGTACACCTCAAAGTTATGAGAAATGTGCTGACTTTCAGATTTTTCCATGTGCTCACACATCCATTTACTTGATATCAATTTGACTTGTTACTGAAGCCACTTGTTCTATGTTTCTTAGTTCAAGATTCTACAAATGGGCTGCATCTTTATGTAACAAGTTTGAATTCTCAGGTGATACCCCATAATAAGACTGGTCAGAAAAATGATTCTCTTTTGGTCCATGGCTCAAACTTATAGGCTGTACTGTAACATTCAGTAAGAACTCATAAAACTTTAAATGTTTAATCTATTTTCTATTTTTATTAAAGTTTGCTTAAGTAAATTTGGTAGCAAAATATGTGTAATGGTAGATACCATAGATTCTCTTCCAGTCTATCTCCAGATCAATTATGCTGAAAATATTCACGAGTAACAGACTTAATATTATGAACAAGAGAATAAAAAAATGTGTCCAGATATATTCATTAATTCAGAAATGAAATTTAATGATTTTCAATTTTGTTTTTAATAGTACAAACTAGGTTAACAGTCCATACTTCTGAACAATCTTACACATGCCATATTTTAGTAAGAGCTCAAAGAAAATGTCTGATTAGGTGTAGATTACACTGTATTTTAGCCCACCCCTAAAGTCAGCACAAATACAAAATCACAGTCATGTTTACTAGGTAAAAATTGTACAACAGCTCTGTATACTAAAATATAATCAACAAAGCAGTTTCTGAGAATCAAAACACAGGCTGGCAGATTTGCTTTTATGATTTTAATATTTTTTTCTAATATGACAATGCCACTAAGTTAAGTTCACCATTCTTTCATTATCTTTTCATTTCCTGTATGCATTTCTAGCTAGCAAATTCATTTTAATGGCAGTAAGTTGGGAATTTAGTCCAAAGAGCAAAGATTCATTTTGATGAGTTATTTGATCACAAAACATGCAGTGGTGAACTTTCAATTCATTAACTATTTCTATTGTTCATTAAAGATTATTATTGTAGTTGGCATAATAATCATGAGAACTTTTTTTCCACTTAGTTAAAGGATTTCATACCATTAGATTGACTATGGCGTGCAAGAGGTCCAGTAACTGCCAAGGGTACGGCAACCACCTCACCAACAAAATCAGTCCATACATTAAATGGCGGCCTGAACTAAGCTTCAACACAAAACTTAACACACTTCTAGAAAATGTGTCTCAGCAGAGCCTCTTACACCTTCCTCACTAGCTAACCAGACATGGGTCATCATTGCTTGGTTTGACTTCTTCTAGCAGCAAATTCATCACAACCTTTGTCAAATAGCTGCATGTTCCTCTTTTTCCCAGTGGGGGAGTGTTGTAAAAGGAAGTCATGTCATCCTACAAAGGAAAACAGTAAGCAAGTCGCTTGATTTTTGTCTGTAAAGAGTTGACAGGTAAAATCAGTGTCAGCCTAGGGGGAAAAATAAATTCACAGAAATATTTCCTCATGGAAAATAGAACCTTCTTGAGGTTTTCTTTCATTTTCCTAAGGCATCTTCTCAGCATATAAAACAAAGACAGACACTTTTAATATTCTCCTCTTTGCTGATAATTTTTATTTACTTAGGGAACTTTTTTACAGATGAGCATAAAATATTAAACAGAGAGCCTGGAAGGGACTATATTAGGTAGTATACACAGCACCAATGTAGCCTGTTACGCATTCCCATCTTCCCCAGAATTTAATTTTATAGCCTTCTGGAATCTATGGCTCCTCTCTGGTAAAACACATTTTAACTGCTAACTATATAAAGGGAATTTATGTCTTCCCAGTTTTCTTTTTAGTCAGAGCTTCATAGCTGAACTGACTAGTAATTAACTAAAAAGTACCACTAATTTCTCGAATAAGTCAGACTTCTCCCTGCCCCGCAAATACTCCATTTTGCACTCTATAAATCTGTTTTGTAAGTTAAATAATAAGAGATTAGGGATATTTTGAAGAGTTGAGACAATGAAAAAATTCTACAAAAAGCTCTTTTCTCTACTTACTTGTTTTTCAACTTCCTTTAGTCGACTCTCATCTTTTTGAAATTCATGAAATGCTTCTTTCACCAGTTTGTCTAGATCTACTTTGTCTTGAAATTCTAGCTCAGGGTTTCTTTCCAGTACAATGGATACAACCATTAGTAACTAGAAGAGACAGATGTTGAAAGCCAATTATATGAACCATAAAAGCAACACAGTCTGGACATGTTTTCATTCTTTACTCAGACTGACGGATGACCCTTGAATTCCACAGTGTGTTCTGTACAATGATTGACTTTAGGATCATTGTGAATGGACTTTTTCTATTTTTTTTTTTTAAAAGATTTTATTTATTTATTTATTTGAGAGAGAGAGAATGAGAGAGAGCACATGAGAGGGGTTAGGGTCAGAGGGAGAAACAGACTCCCTGCTGAGCAGGGAGCCCGATGCGGGACTCGATCCAGGGACTCCAGGATCACGACCTGAGCCGAAGGCAGTCGCTTAACCAACTGAGCCACCCAGGCGCCCTGGACTCTTTCTAAAAATCTTGCAAATTAGTAGCGTAAGTTCTGTTTGGAAACTGCACATTTTTTTCATTGTGTATATCTTTGTAGCTGTGCAGAAATGTTTTTAGGTCACGTAAATGAAATAAGAAAAATGATTTTCCCAGTCCTGTGTAGAGTACATAGTGCTCTATTCGCCCCAAATGTCTGAACTTTCTGGCCTTTGGGCATTAATCCTTGTTGGCAAGACACCAAAACCAGTGTCCAGTGGAGCTGGCCGGCAACAAAGCCAAAGAAGGCAGGTGAGGTCAGTGGAAACTCTGGATCTAGGCTCATGATCAAATGACTTGGAGCCCAGGACCCCAAAATGAGTATAATTCTGTGACATCATAGTGTTTCTCAGGGGATGGCTATGTTTTAAAAGATACACCTAACTCTGACCTCTTTATGGTCTGAGTACTACTTGGTCTGCATATCTTAGTTTAATGCATCATCCTATTGTCTGACTATCTCATACATTCATCCTAAGTAGTAACCTCCATTTTAGATGACATACTGCTAAACACAAAGATTGTGTCTGAGTATACAATGCTTGGTAAAGACTTTCCAATGATGATTATGGCTCCTACTCTGTACATGGAACAGGAAAAAAGACTTCATAATTCCCAGTTTGGGAATCTTCCTGACTGTACTTTCTCTAAATGCCTCCAAAACAGAACCTGAAAGAACCAACGGAAACACTTTCAGAAAAAAATCCAGGTGTCACAAGGTGGGAGACCTTGGAGAGGGCTTTAGCCAGGAGAATATGAAGTTTTGCTCTAGTTCTAAAGAAAAATTTCTTCTGCAAAGGGACCCTCGTTTGGTCAACAAGAAGGACCTCCATGTCCATTGTAGGTCCCAGATGCTGGGCACTAGACACTGAATGGCTAACAGCATAAGAAAAGCATTCACCCTTCCAATAACCCCATCTCTTTCTGACCCCAGGCTGCCTCATTCCCATGTGCTCTGAAACTGATTGGCTGATTATGTCTCTAAATCCTGGCACATCTGAGGTAAGATTGAATCTCACTCAACTCTGACTGGATTTCAGGTGCCAGATCCAGCAGTTACTGAGAGCTTCTGCCTCACCCAAACATACTATCCACCCACAAGAAAGACAGAGTCTGATGGAGACATTCCCAGAGAAAGAGACAAAGTGAGGATGCGTTATATGTTAAATCCATTCATTATGAGGATTCTCTCCATATTTGGTATAATGTTTTAAAATGGCAAAAGAGCACATGTATACACCATGCATGTGTGTGTGTATTTTAGCATTTAACTTTATATAAAATGATACAGCACAAAATTACATGTCTTCTCTGTTCACAGATGTTTGGAAAGATGTCTCTCAAAATATCAACACTGATGATCTATTGCTAGTGGGTGTGGAGAAATTTTTTTGCTTTCTTTTCTATAATTTTCTGAACTATTAAAACTTTCTACAATAGTCATGTGCTATTTCTGTAAACAGAAAAAAAACTGAAATTAAAGAAAATAGGAAAAGGCCACTTCCTGTGTTTTTTAGTGGTGTTAATGCACTTGCTGTTGAGGGATAAGTGCATGACTGAAAAAGCTGGGCAGTCTTTCCACACTGAAGGATTTAAGATGTTTAAATTGTTCATGTACCTTGACCTTGGGTCAAGGATGGCTATATTGTCTAAGACTCAACTAGAGGAGATCCGGGTTACGTAAGGAGTGGAATTCCTGGTCTCTCTTGAGCAGTTTCCTTTATGTTAGTTTTCAGGGAGCAGATAGAAAGCACTTCTTCAGCAATCTGCATTTCTAAATACAAACCTCCACAACAATCTGTCTGTACTTTGGCTGGTCAATATTTCCCAACATGTCTTCAACAAGGAGAGAGAAATTCATCTCATACATGGTCATATCTGACAGGGTTGGTTGCTGAAAAATAAGTCAATATTAACATGCTGCATTGTTATACTGTGGTTCCCATTTAATAGAGGACTTTCATTTTCTAATCAATAACCTTTTTCAGGTTCTATAAAACCTTAGGGAGCATTTTCAGCTATATGACTGGATTTTATATATGTCAAACTACTGAAGCCAACCAGCTGACTGTTGTGATAAATTAAACCTCCTATTTTTAGTAGTTATCTTTACTATACAAATGGTAAGGGAAAGGGACTATATTGGAAATCCACTTCAACACACGAAAGGAACAGCGGTAAATTGAGACAACAAATAGAGTACATATTGCTTTCAGAATTAACACAAGAAGTTATGCTTGCTGTCAGACTTTAGCATGTAAGTCACTTGATATTGAATTTACATCATTTCTGTGGCAGGTCTTTTCTGAGCTGGCAGCATAAAAATGCATACAAATAAGCAAAAACAACATTGCATGTAGAAATGGCTAGACAACACAGAAAAAAAAGCAAAACTAAAAAAATTTACTCTACCCTTTCTACTTCATTTAAAACAAGAATATTGCATAGTCTTCCATTCACTTTTCACAAACCAAATGAAAGCAGCAAATAAACTCAAATCCAAATGCAAACCCACATCTGGGCATGGTGGCTAACCCTCAAAGGACTGAAGAGAAGACGACTCTAAATGTTAGGTTTGTATGGTGGAAAGCAGATGGAGTCACCAGACTTATTACCAGAGATGCAGAAATGATGAGTCATATTTATTTGCTTCCACCTCAATGATGATTTACAGTGAACTTAATCATAGCCTCAGAACAATGTGTATCTACTAACTATTCCAAATGGGACCCAGCAGGAATGTCCCCTTGAAATCAAGTGACAGCAAACTTGTTCGACCTGGTATAATAATGCATCGACTCTATAATTCGATATGGTCCATCTATTGTATTCTATATTCAATACAATCTAACATATTATTAATGCTTACAGGTAGTACCTAGTTTGGGGAAAGTGAAGCCCAGTTGCTAAACACAATAATTATAATTCTTTCAGATGTCTAGCAATGGGATTAGTAGGGTTACAGAAGGAAAGAAAAACCCTGTCATGGTTTCCTATCAATTTCCTTTTCATATATCTCATTTGAAAAGTCAACCTGGCTACTGTGCAACTGTGATAAACCTAGAGAAGAGACATCAAGCCTGCTTCATTTCCCACTCTCTGGAAGAACTTAGGGTTGGCAGTAGAGCAGAGAAGTTAAGACAAAAGGCTCAGAAGTTGAATTACCAGGGATGGGGTAGGGGATAGGTGTCACACTCGGGGTCAACTACTTCCTAGATGTAGGACTTTGGGAAAATAACTTAGCTGTGCCTCAGTTTCCTCATCTGTCAAGTGGGAATAATAAAGTACCTACCTCAAAAGAGCATTGTGAGGATTAAAGGAGCACTTAGAAAAGTGCCTGGAACATAAAAAGACTTAACATGTATCTGCTGTTATTTTTGTTAGCAAAGAGAGGATACAAAATGTAAGTGGCCTGGGCTATCAGACAATTAAATGAAAATCTGGTAGCTATTAGCGGGGCCTGGGAAAGCAGCAGACAAAATGTTGCCATAGTCCACTGTAGAGCAGACATGAGGCCTAGCAGAAGCAGAGCAGGAATAATGGAGGCCTCCTCTGCTCAAAAGAGACAGTGCTGCCCCATATTATGGTCACAGAGCATCTGGGAGAGGGATGGAGCACCTATGTTGACAACCAAATACAACCACTAAACAGTTTGTGAATAGTATAAAGAATACTTTTAACAGTTCTTATTCATTTTTAAAAATAAGTAATAGATTCACATAGTTCAAATTTGAATGGTTAAAAAAGGTTTTCAGTGAAAAGCCCACCTTGTGCCCTCAAACCACAGTTCTTTTCCCCAAGGCAAAGAAAAGAATGCTACCAGTGTCTTGTGGGTCTTTCCAGAAATACTGTGTACACATAAACAAAATGAGTGTGGGCATGGGTATTTAAGAATACTATATTTGAATAAGGACCCTCATCAAAAATAATTTGGTTGACATTTCAACACTAAAAACAAATATGGTACTCCATTTCCAAAAGGCCTAGTTATTCTTGTTTGTGTATAAGCAGAATGAGTTAGAGGTCAGTATTAAATAAAATAACCAAATCAAAGAAGAGGCCAGTTTATATAACTTGGGAAATTATCTGAAGGAGGGAGCACTAATTCATTTGGATCAAAGCTAAGTTATATCTTGAGTAAATTAAGTGATTATCTATGATCTAAAAAGTTACTATAATTTTCACATTTACCAAAATTCAGTCATTTCCTTATCCAAAGCATTATTAAGTCACCTTGCTTCTTAGGTCTGATTTGGTTCTGTCTTTTGAATGTATGTTTTATTATTTGTGAGGTTCCCTAGCACTGGCCCACTATCACTTGGTGGTAAAGGAATACCAGCTTTCATAGTAATGCCAACATAAGAAAGCTGAACTTCACTAATAAATAAACAAAAGAAGGACAGCTGCTTGGCAAAAGGTTTGGCCATATGGTTCCTTTAAACACAGAGCTTCCCTGAAACATTTGAAATATAATAATATAAAAAAAATTTATTAAATACAGCTTTTAAGCAAAATATCCTTTTGGTAAAGCAAGGCTTTTGTATAGAGGGGCACTAAAATTAAAAAATTAAAGAAACTCAGGTTGGGGAAAAAAATTTCCAATCCAATTGATTAGGTATTTTATTTTCTAATAGTTCCTCCCTTCAGGTATCTGGATACCCTCCCTTTAAATACTCAGAAAATGGAATAAGCAGAAAGGTTATTGGCAATGCAGAGGGGGAAAGAATTCCCTAGTCCTTTAGATTCCCGTAAATGACATAAATACAGTGGGGCTGTACCTGTGGTAAATGCTTCCCAGCTACAATGATACCATTGGGCGTGCGCTCCAGGATCTGCCATACTCGGTCATAGAACCCAGCAGGAGTTCTATTCAAAGACCCGTCAATCTGACGCCTGTTCAGCCAACATCTATGGACCAAAAGAAAATGCCTCAGAGTTGAAATGCAAGGGTGTTCTCATAGAAAGCAGGGCTTTCAATATAGATTAATTGTTCCAATAGGGTGAAAATAAAAGCTAAAATCCATCAATGATGCATATCTACCATGTGTTACAGAGGTTACTAAATATTTCCATCATGAAAACAGAGTTTGCAGGAAAGGAGAACATCCCCAAGATTTTTAAAAATTTAATAGGCAAAACGATATTCTCTAGTAAGTTATGTGATCAAACGACTTCCTAATATGCAAAGAAGCTCCATTTAAAAACACAGAAGCAGCCAATTTTGAAATAACTTCATGTGGTCCTTACATACAATAAAATGTAAACTTCATGGAAGTACGGATATCGTATGGCTTGATCACTCCTATACACTCTCCCAGAAAGATGCTTAATAAACATTTGGTAAGTAATGAAGGCTCAAAAAAGTATTATGTACCTAATGAAATTATCTTGTTTTAAAGTTTTAAACTTTAAACCTTAGATTTATTTTTCTATTTAAATATGGCCAAAGTACCAGTGCTGAAAAATCAGCTACATGATTTTACATGTTATAATAATCATACCAAAGTGATAAGACGAAATTCTAGATCTCTTATTTCCATGGATTAAGTGTTACATCTTAAAGATATAATACTCCTTCACAAACTGCTAAAGATGCAGAATTTGCATGATTTGAAAAGAATGCACAAATGACACAGCAGTATATTCTTCCAAAAGCTGCAGACAGGAACAAATATACATTTTTTATACTTGGTATTAAAACAAGCATTGAATGAAATGTGCCATCAACCACAAGGGAAGCATGTGACCAACAATATTTCTAGGTAGGAACATAGCTATGCAGGAGACAGTATAATGAAAAAGACATTTTTGTTCTGATAAAAGAGGACCAATGATCTTTTAAAACTGCATAAATGAGTGAGGCATCCCTTTTGGATGCAGGGTTTTTTTTTTTTTTTTTGGTAGACCCAATCTTGTGTGGCTGGGTTCAGTGCTATGCCAAAGAGAAGAAGCCCAAAGGGGCAGGGGTTCCTTGGTGATGTTTTACTTTGGATAATGAAGGTGCAAAACTGAATACCCAATACTCTACATTTGATTTTTTTCCTATTCCCTTTGTTTGGCAATAAGAAAAAAAATGTTTTCCGAGTTCTATAAAGTCATGGTTAGTATTATAAAAAAGAGAAGTTTGCTTAGAACAACAAAAAAAGTAGAAATGTGTGAATACTCACAATGGAGATAATTATTTTTGAGGACCTCTCTTTATATTTTGGCTTTTTATTTTGAAAAATTTTAGACTTAGAAGTCAAAAAAGTAATTCACACTCAAACATACATACATAACAACACTCAAAACCAGGAAATGAATGCTGACACAATACTATTAGTTATGGACCTTATTCAAATTATGCCATTTTACCACTAATGTCCTTGTTTTGGTTGTGGGTCCAATCCAGGACCCCACACTGCATCTGGTTTCCAAGTCTCCTTAGGTAGACTCTTCCAATCTATGACAGTTCCTCAATTTTCTTTCATCTCTCATGAATTTAACATTTTAGAAATGTCAGTTATTTTGTAGAATGCACCTCAATTTGGGTTTATCTGATGTTTTGTCATTATTAGACTTAGATTATGCATTTTTGGCAAGAATACCCAAAAGTGATTATGCCTTTTTGGTATATCATATTAGGGAGGTACATGATACTGATGTGTCTTATTCCTGGGATGCTAACCTTGATCATTTGATTGAGGTAGAGTCTACTGGGTTCCTTCATTGTAAAGTTACTATTTTTCCTTTTGCAATTAAAAAGTATCTTGAGTGGAAATACTTTTAAATTATACAAATTTTTCATTTCTCATCATACTTCCACCCACTAAATTTAGCATCCATGATGGTTCTTGCCTGCAACAATTGTTACTATTGTATTTGTCTAATGGTAATTTTCTCTTTCCATCATTCCATCTACACTTATTAATTGGAATTAATAGTGTCTGTTTCCCTACAGCCCCAGCAAGTTTGTCATACTATCTAACTTTTGCCAGTCTGTCTGATAGATGAGAAATGGTATCCCAACATGTTTTAATTTACATTTCTCTAATTATGAGTTAGTTTAAACATCTTTACAGGGTGCCTGATGGTTAAGCAGCTGACTCTTGGTCTCAGCTCATGGGGTCATGAGTTCAAGCCCCACTTTGGGCTCCATGCTGGGCATTGGGCTCCATACTGGGCATGGAGTCTACTTAAAAAAAAAATAAATTAAAAAAACCTCTTAAATATCTTTTCAAATATCTGAGGTCCATTTTTTTATGTTTTAAATGAATTGATTAATCATATTTTCCCCCATTTTTCTCTTGGGTTTTTGGTTCTTTATCCCTGAGTTTTTAAGAATTCTTGGATATTAGCCCTTTGTAGTCTATGCTTGTTCCAGTTTCTCAGCTGTCTTCTGAGATTGTCTATTTTCTGCCATGCAAAATGATGTTTTAAATTTTTATATAGTCTTATTAATCTTTTAATACCCCTAGAGTTAAGCCCTAGATGGAAAGCCTTTCTCATACCAAGGTTAAAGCGGTATGTCTTCTTTTAGCTCCGGTGTGGTTTCATTTTTTACATTTAGATAGCAAATCTATTTGGAGTTCATTCTTGTGTACAGTATAAAGTATGGATTTAACTTTATCTTATCCTAAATGGCTATCCAGTTGTCCCATCACTATTTATTTAAAAAATAATGTCCATCCTTGACCCAGTGATATGAAATGTTACCTCTATCACACATTAAATTTCCACATGAGCTTAGGCCTATTTCTGGACTTTCCATTCTGTTCAGCCGGCCTATTTATGTGTTCATGTGCCAGCATCACACTTTTATCATAGAGGTTCTATAGTACATTTCACTGTCTGTTAGGGCGAGTCCTTCTTTTATGTTGTTCTGGTTGTTCTTGCATGGTTCCTTCTCCATATGAAGTTTGGTATTAACCTATCTACCTCCATAAACAGCTTGTTGGATTTTTTTTGGAATTGCATTACATTTATAACTGATACCTTTATAATGTTGAGTGTTCCTCTTTAAGAACAAAGATGTCTTCCCATTTGCTCAGATTTACTTTTTTTGTATTATGTTATGTTACTCACCATACATTACATCATTAGTTTTTGACGTAGTGTTCCATGATTCATTCTTTGCGTATAACACCCAGTGCTCCATTCAGTACATGCCCTATTTAAC
Organism: Phoca vitulina; assembly: GCF_004348235.1. Taxonomy (NCBI): domain Eukaryota; kingdom Metazoa; phylum Chordata; class Mammalia; order Carnivora; family Phocidae; genus Phoca; species Phoca vitulina. The sequence continues at coordinate 1,507,110 of NW_022589733.1, read as the reverse complement.
ACCCATCACCAGGCTAAACCATCCCCCCAGCCCCTCCCCATCTAGAACCCTCAGTTTGTTTCTCAGAGTCCATAGTCTCTCATGGTTCGTCTCCCCCTCTGATTCCCCCCCCTTCATTTTTGCCTTCCTGCTGTCTTCTTCTTTTTTTTTTTAAATATAATGTATTATTTGTTTCAGAGGTACAGGTCTGTGATTCAACAGTCTTACACATTTCACAGCGCTCACCATAGCACATACCCTCCCCAATGTCTATTACCCAGCCACCCCACATCCCTCCCACACCCCATCACTCCAAAAACACTTAGTTTCTTCCCTGAGAATAAGAATTCCTCATATCAGTGAGGTCATATGATACATGTCTTTCTCTTTTTGACTTATTTCGCTCAGCATAATACCCTCCAGTTCCATCCACGTCGTTGCAAATGGCAAGATTTCATTCCTTTTGATGGCTGCAAAATATTCCATTGTATATATATACACCACATCTTCTTTATCCATTCATCTGTCGATGGACATCTTGGCTCTTTCCACAGTTTGGCTATGGTGGACATTGCTGCTATAAACATTGGGGTGCACGTACCCTTTCGGGTCCCTACATTTGTATCTTTGGGGTAAATACCCAGTAGTGCAATTCCTGGGTCATAGGGTAGCTCTATTTTCAACTTTTTGAGGAACCTCCATACTGTCTTCCACAGTGGCTGCACCAGCTTGCATTCCCACCAACAGTGTAGGAGGGTTCCCCTTTCTCCGCATCCCCGCCAACATCTGTCGTTTCCTGACTTGTTAATTTTAGCCATTCTGACTGGTGTGAGGTGATATCTCATTGAGGTTTTGATTTGGATTTCCCTGATGCCGAGTGATGTTGAGCACTTTTTCATGTGTCTGTTGGCCATTTGGATGTCTTCTTTGGAAAAATGTCTGTTCATGTCTTCTGCCCATTTCTTGATTGGATCATTTGTTCTTTGGGTGTTGAGTTTAAGAAGTTCTTTATAGATTTTGGATACTAGCTCTTTATCTGATATATCATTTGCAAATATCTTCTCTCATTTTGTTGGTTGTCTTTTGGTTTTGTTGACTGTTTCTTTTGCTGTGCAAAAGGTTTTTATCTTGATGAGGTCCCAATAGTTCATTTTTGCCCTTGCTTCCCTTGCCTTTGGCGATGTTTCTAGGAAGAAGTTGCTGCAGCTGATGTCGAAGAGGTTGCTGCCTGTGTTGTCCTTTAGGATTTTGAAGAACTCCTGTCTCACATTTAGGTCTTTCAGCCATTTTGAGTCTATTTTTGTGTGTGGTGTAAGGAAATGGTCCAGTTTCATTCTTCTGCATGTGGCTGTCCAATTTTCCCAACACCATTTGTTGAAGAGACTGTCTTTTTCCATTGGACATTCTTTCCTGCTTGGTTGAAGATTAGCTGACCATAGAGTTGAGGGTCCATTTCTGGGCTCTTTATTCTGTTCCACTGATCTATGTGTCTGTTTTTGTGCCAGTACCATACTGTCTTGATGATGACAGCTTTGTAATAGAGCTTGAAGTCTAGAATTGTGATGCCACCAGCTTTGCTTTTCTTTTTCAACATTCCTCTGGCTATTCGGGGTCTTTTCTGGTTCCATATAAATTTTAGGATTATTTGTTCCATTTCTTTGAAAAAAGTGGATGGTATTTTGACAGGGATTGCATTAAATGTGTAGATTGCTCTAGCTTGCATTGACATCTTCACAATATTTGTTCTTCCAATCCATGAGCATGGAACGTTTTCCCATTTCTTTGTGTCTTCCTCAATGTATACTTTTTTGAGTACAGATTCTTTGCCCCTTTGGTTAGATTTATTCCTAGGTATCTTATGGTTTTGGGTGCAATTGTAAATGGGATCGACTCCTTAATTTCTCTTTCTTCTGTCTTGTTGTTGGTGTATAGGAATGCCACTGATTTCTGTGCATTGATTTTATATCCTGCCACTTGACTGAATTCCTGTGCGAGTTTTAGAAGTTTTGGGGTGGAGTCTTTTGGGTTTTCCACGTAAAGTATCATATCATTTGCAAACAGTGAGAGTATAACTACTTCTTTGCTGATTCAAATGCCTTTTATTTCTTTTTGTTGTCTGATTGCTGTGGCTAGGACTTCTAATACTATGTTGAATAGCAGTGGTGATAGTGGACATCCCTGCCATGTTCCTGACCTTAGTGGGAAAGTTCTCAGTTTTTCCCCATTGAGAATGATATTTGCTGTAGGTTTTTCATAGATGGCTTTTATGAAATTGAGGCTTGTACCCTCTATCCTTATACCTTGAAGAGTTTTGATCAAGAAAGGATGCTGTACTTTGTCAAATGCTTTTTCTGCATCTATTGAGAAGATCATATGATTCTTGTTCTTTCTTTTATTAATGTATTGTATCACGTTGATTAATTTGCGCATGTTGAACCAACTTGCAGCCCAGGGATAAATCCCACTTGGTCGTGGTGAATAATCCTTTTAATGTACTGTTGGGTCCTATTGGCTAGTATTTTGGTGAGAATTTTTGCATCCATGTTCATCATGGATATTGGTCTGTAATTCTCCTTTTTGATGGGGTCTTTGTCTGGTTTGGGGATCAAGGGAATGGTGGCCTCAAAAAACAAGTTTGGAAGTTTTCTTTCCATTTCTAGTTTTTGGAACAGTTTCAGAAGAATAGGTATTAATTCTTCTTGAAATGTTTGGTAGAATTCCCCTGGGAAGCCATCTGGCCCTGGGCTTTTGTTTGTTTGGAGATTTTTGATGACGGCTTCAGTCTCCTTAGTGGTTATAGGTCTGTTCAGGTTTTCTATTTCTTCCTGGTTCAGTTTTGGTAGTTGATACATCTCTAGGAATGCATCCATTTCTTCCAGATTATCGAATTTGCTGGCATATAGTTGCTCCTCATATGTTCTTAAAATTGCTTGTATTTCTTTGGTGTTGGCTGTGATTTCATGATTTTATTTATTTGGGTCATTTTTCTTTTTGATAAGTCCGGCCAGGGGTTTATCAATCTTGATAATTCTCTCAAAGAACCAGCTCCTAGTTTTGTTGATCTGTTCTACTATTCTTTTGGTTTCTACTTCATTGATTTCTGCTCTGATCTTTATTATTTCTCTTCTCATGCTGGGTTTAGGCTTTATTTGCTATTCTTTCTCCAGCTCCTTTAGATGTAGGGTTAGGTTGTGTATTTGAGACCTTTCTTGTTTCTTGAGAAAGGCTTGTATTGCTATATACTTTCCTCTTAGGACTGCCTTTGCTGCATCCCAAAGATTTTGAACAGTTGTGTTTTCATTTTCATTGGTTTCCATGAATTTTTAAATTCTTCTTCAATTTCCCTGTTGACCCATTCATTATTTAGTAGGATGCTCTTTAGCCTCCATGTATTTGAGTTCTTTCCAACTTTCCTCTGTGATTGAGCTCTAGTTTCAAAGCATTGTGGTCTGAAAATAGGCAGGGGATGATCCCAATCTTTTGGCACTGGTTGATACCTGATTTGTGACCTAGGATGTGATCTATTCTGGAGAATGTTCCATGGGCACTAGAGAAGAATGTGTATTCTGTTGCTTTGGGATGGAATGGTCTGAATATATATGTGAAGTCCATTTGATCCAGTGTGTCATTTAAAGTCTTTATTTCCTTGTTGATCTTTTGCTTAGATGATCTGTCCATTTCAGTGAAGGGGGTGTTCAAGTCCCCCACTATTATTGTATTGTTGTCAATGTGTTTCTTGGCTTTTGTTATTAATTGGCATATATAATTGGCTGCTCCCATGTTAGGGGCATAGATATTTACAATTGTTAGATCTTCTTGTTGGATAGACCCTTTAAGTAGGATATAGTGTCCTTCCTCATCTCTTATTATAGTCTTTGTTTTCAAATCTAATTTGTCTGATATAAGGATTGCCATCTCAGCTTTCTTTTGGTGTCCATTAGCATGGTAAATGGTTTTCCACCCCCTCACTTTCAATCTGGGGATGTCTTTGGGTCTAAAATGAGTCTCTTGCAGACAGCATATCAATGGGTCTTGTTTTTTTATCCAGTCTGATACCCTGTGTGTCTTTTGATTGGGGCATTTAGCCCATTTACATTCAGGGTAACTATTGAAAGATAGGAATTTAGTGCCATTGTATTGCCTGTAAGGTGACTGTTACTGTATATTGTCTGTGTTCCTTTCCGGTCTATGTTACTTTTAGGATCTCTCTTTGTTTAGAGGACCTCTTTCAAGATTTCTTGTAGGGCTGGTTTCGTGTTTGCAAATTCCTTTAGTTTTTGTTTGTCTTGGAAGCTTTTTATCACCCCATTGATCGCCAGGGTGGATTCGGCTGCTCTGGCTGGCTAGGCAGGTGTCCCCTTCCTCCCTCACCGCTCCATGTGCATCCCTCCTGAAGCTGTGTGCTTGGTCGAACAGGACAAACTTCCCCGATAGAGGAGGACCGTTCTTCAATCAAGGGTATACGAGTAGCTGCGCTCCCCTGCTAGAACCTTCAAACAAGCTCTCCTTCTATTTTCAATGACAGCCTAGCTGGATATAGTATTCTTGGCTGCATATTTTTCTCATTTAGTGCTCTGAATATATCCTGCCAGTCCTTTCTGGCCTGCCAGGTCTCTGTGGATAGGTCTGTTGCCAGTCTAATGTTTCTAGCATTGTAGGTTATAGATCTCTTCTCCCGAGCTGCTTTCAGGATTTTCTCTTTGTCTCTGAGACTCGTAAGTTTTACTATTAGATGTCAGGGTGTTGACCTATTTTTATTGATTTTGAGGGGGGTTCTCTGTGCCTCCTGGATTTTGATGCCTGTGTCCTTCCCCAAATTAGGGAAGTTTTCTGCTATAATTTGCTCCAATATACCTTCTGCCCCTCTCTCTCTTTCTTCTTCTTCTGGGATCCCAACTATTCTAATATTGTTTTGTCTTATGGTATCACTTATCTCTCGAATTCTGCCCTCGTGATCCAGTAGCTGTTTATCTCTCTTTTTCTCAGCTTCTTTATTTTCCAGCATTTGGTCTTCTATATCACTGATTCTCTCTTCTGCCTCATTTATCCTAGCAGTTAGTGCCCCCATTTTTGATTGCACCTCATTAATAGCCTTTTTGATTTCGACTTGGTTAGATTTTAGTTCTTTTATTTCTCCAGAAAGAGTTTCTCTAATATCTTCCATGCTTTTTTCAAGCCCAGCTAGTATCGTTAAAATCATCGTTCTGAACTCTAGTTCCGACATCGTACTAATGTCCGTATTGAGTAGGTCCTTGGCAGTCAGTACTGCCTCTTGTTCTTTTTGTTTAGGTGATTTTTTCCGTCTTGTCATTTTGTCCAGAGGAGAATAGATGAATGAGAGAACAAAATGCTAACAGGGTAACAACAAGACCAGAAAAATATACACTAAACAAATCAGAAGAGACCTGAAACTGGGGGAAAAGGGAAAGAAAGAAAAAGGAAAAATATGAAAAACAAACAAACAAACAAAAAACTGGAATATGATCAAATACGATCAGGCTGGTGCATAGATCAGTGCCACACACTAGATTTTGGTCGTATTTTGGTCTGTTAGAAGAAAGCGCCTCCCAAAATTTTAAAGAAAGAAAAGCTTATATATGTACAGAAATAAGGGTAAATACGATGAAGGGATGGAATATGACTGTAAAGATGAAAATTATAAAAGATTTTATAAAAAGAATTGATAAGAAGTTGGTTGAAAAAAGAAAGAAGAGGATTAAAAAAAAAAGGGAGATAGAATGTGATCAAGCAGGAGACTAGAACAAAGCCATACACTAGAGAATTAGGGTATATTTTGATCTGTTAGAAGAAACTGTATCCCAAAATTTTAAAGAGAGAACAACTTTATATATGGTGTATGGTATATATACACCATATATATATATATACACCAAAAATAAGGGTAACTACTATGAAGGGATAGAATATGACTCTAAAAATGAAAAATAAAAAATATTTTTTAAAAAAGGATTGAGAAGATGTTGGTTGAAAAAGGGAAAAAGAAAAATTCAAAATAGGAAAAAGAAAAAAGAAAATTAAAAAAATTAACTTTGAAAGACTAAAGAATCATGGGAAAAAAGCCATGAATTCTATGTGCAGTATTCGGAGTTCTGCCGTTCTCATTGATGGGTATACTTGGTCTTGGCTGGCTGTTCTCGCTGATCTTCTGGGGGAGGGGCCTGTTGCCGTGGTTCCCAAATGTCTTTGCTGGAGGCAGAATTGCCCCACCTTTGCTGGTCCGGGCTAAGTAATCTGCTCGGGTTTGCTCTCGGGAGCTTTTGTTCCCTGCAAGCTCTCCATACAGCTTTGGAAGACAAGAGTGAAAATGGCAGCCTCCCAATCTCCACCCCAGAGGAGGCGAGAGCTCGGGGTCCTACTCCTCAGTGAGACCCCAGAGAAAAGCAGTCAATCACTCCTCTCTCCCCGGTCTCCAGCCGCTCCAGATTTAAAGTGCTCACCCGGCCTGTGACCGAGCGTTTCTATCTCTGGCGCACCACCCCGTGTGGAGTCTCCAAACCCAGCAGATCCCTGTGGAGTCTCCAAATCCAGCAGATCCCTGTGGTGCACTCCCGCGCCGCTCCTTCCAGGGGAGGAAGGGGAGTCTCCCCAGATCTGCCACTTGTTGGGTCCCTGCTGGAAGAGCAGTGACCTGACTGTGCCGCGGATCACGGTTTATGGCAACCCCTAGCTGAGAGCTTGCGCCTCAGCTCCGTCTCTGCAGCCAGCTTCCCCGCTCCGATACCTGGGAGCTCTGCCACACTCAGGCACCCCTGGTCTTTCTGTGACCCGAGAGTCCTGAGACCACACTGTCCCAGCGAAGGTTCCACCTCCCACTTAGCCATTGGAGTGACGTCCCTCAGCAGAGTCGACTTCTAAAATTTCCGATTTTGTGCTCTGTTGCTCTATCACTTGCCAGTAGCGGCCGACAGAGACTCCCTCCCCCACCGTGTATCTTCCCGAATATCACCTTGGATTCACTTCTCCGCACGTCCTACCTTCCAGAAAGTGGTTGCTTTTCTGTTCAGAGTTGCTGCTATTGTTTTCTTCAATCTTCTGTTGAGTTCGTAGGTGTTCAGAATGGTTTAATCCCTATCCAGCTGAATTCTTGGCACCAGACGAAATTTAGGTCTCCTACTCCTCCGCCATCTTGCTCCTCCCCCCTCAGATTTACTTTTGTAGAAGACTTCTTTTCTAGGCATATAACTATACCACCTTAGAAAATACCAGGCAGGGCGCCTGGGTGTCTCAGTTGGTTAAGGGACTACCTTGGGCTCAGGTCATGATCCTGGAGTACTGGGATCGAGTCCCACATCAGGCTCCCGGCTCAGCGGGGAGCTTCCTTCTCCCTCTGACCCTATCCCCTCTCATGCTGTTTCTCTCTCTCTAATAAATAAATAAATAAAATCTTTAAAAAAAAAAAAAAGAAAATATCAGGCATACAAATAGTGCTAATAAATGCTTGCCTAAATAATTATATTAAAATTCTTTCTGTAATAAAATATTCTTCAATTTGATGCATTCCACAAGTATTTGTTTTGTTCTTATTCTAAGCTTAGCACAAGTTAAGTCTATGAAATGGTTTAGCCCTGTATAAGTTCATAGTCTACTTAGGGAGACAGAGTTACAGGCAACTTATTCAAATAATGTTACCAAACTCTTATCTTTATGCCAAAATGTTGGGAGGAGATGGTAAGTGCTACAAAGATTCAAAAAACGGAACTGACCAACACGGTATGAAGTTTTACATTCTGTACAAAATAATAAAAATTAAGAAACACTGATAAAGTACACCTGAAAACAGCATAAAATAAAATCAACACAAAACCACAAATGAAGATAAACATTTTGATTAGTATCTTTGTGTACACTATCTACCATAGGGTGACCTCTGATACTTTGCTGCATTTAATTTCTTATTACTGTCTTATTAATTTCATATATATCAAAGTAGGATGTCACTATAAATCCAGAGTGTTCTATAAGTAACAACGGGTCCTCATTACCCTCCATTCTGTTGAGGCTGGAGAATATCCAACAGAAGCTGTTTAATTTCACTCGGTGACAGCTGATACAAGTCTCTGGCTGGCTTGTCTCCACCACGGATCTGTAATTCATATTTCATAGCATGGATGATCCACCTGAAAGAAAACAGGAGAAGCATGAATCAGTAACTCTTGAAATAAAATCACCTTGTGCTTCTCACAACAATGCCCTTAACAGCACTGACCCACTGAAAGGGTAATATGAAGAAAAAGCCATCTGAATTTTCTGAACCACTGATATAATTACTTCCATCAAGAATACATGACATGATCGATTCTTAAAAAAGAGGGCTGCTCTTGCACATGTGGTTAGGTAGTAAACACTAAAATAGGTAAGGACTTAGGTTCTTCTTAAATGAGATTCTACCAACTTGGTATGAAAGTATACTGTGTACAATAGCTGCTACGCTATTATTTTCATAATACTAGATATATGCAAAAAACAAGTAGGATAAAAACAATTCATTGGAATTGGAAATGGGCTGAGATATGCTATTACACAAATGTTCCTTTCCCAGGAAGGACAAGCACTTACACCTATTTCCTTTACTTTGCAGTCATCCCCTTGTCATTGGAGGGGACAAAGAAGTATCTGCCTTTGAGGTACAAGGACACAGTTAGTCATAACTCAATCATATGAGTATATTAGAGAATGTACTTTAACCAATAGATTTCAGAAGAATCTCCTTTATAGATATTTAAATGCTGTTCATGTACCTATTCTTAAAGAATCTATTCTTTAATAGATAAATACTGTTCATAAAATAATTACTTTTATTGCAGAAGAAGCTTTAATATAATTACTTAGGCAACTGGAGTACTACTTGTGTGCCTTGTATTTTCCAAGGTAAAATATTTGATTATTTTATATGTAAATTATTTCACTTTTTAATTTAAGAAGTTTTTAATAAGTATTTTTACACTTTCATCTCATTTCTTTCATTTACTGTATTCTGAGGAAAGAACTTAGATAAACTAGTTATGCAAACCAAGGAAAAAATGGAAATAATACCGTGCCTTAGGGGACCAGAACTCTACACACCATTAGGAAGAGCTAGGGAATTAGCTTTACACAGCAGATTCCCAAACTTTATCCTTAAATCCTTCGGTGAATACTGAATAAAAAACAGAGACATTGCAGCTCAGCAACTAGAAAGAATGTGCCTTCACTCACCCATGATACTTTGTCTCCCAAAGGGAAGCTGTGTAGCCAATCCACTGGAAGAAACATCTAGTTACAGCAGTGAAGATTTAAAGTGCCTAAGTTACTGCACTCAAATATGTCATTATCTTTGTCCTGATACACTTTGAAAGACAAGCTACAAGGCTATTGCAGGTACAGAGGATGAAAAAGTTGGGTGGAAATAATCAAAAGATTAAAGTCCTTCTTTCTGCCAAGGCTGCTTTGCAAAACAACACTGATGCATCCTCATGGGATACCTTTAATGTCTCTCAGAGGAAAAGAATAAGAAAAGTGTGAAGCCTTCCCAGCTGAGCCCAGGTGATATAAGCCTGGCGTATGTCCCTGTCTGCTGGGCCAGCCCACATGCCACAAGGCAAATGTCCCTGTTCTATGACTGCTCCATTCTCACTGCCATCTGCTAAAGCAACTCTCAGTTCTTTTTCCTATCCTCTGCCATATTCTTTGTTGTTGTCATTTCTAGCAGTTAGGAATTTAACTAGTCTACCAGTTAATTGCACTGAGATGCATGAGAGATAAACAAGGACAAAACATAATGATTTATTATTATTACTACTATTACTGTTGACAGTACATAATAAATATTTAATAGTTGCTCACTAGTAAGAACAATAAAGATGACAAAAAAGCATTTGCAAACAACAAAATAAACAAAATGTTATATCAGCTTAAAAGCCACAAGGATATAGTTACTTTGGATGCTTTGATGTTAAAGTTGCTTATGAAATTAGCTGTTAAAATAATATTTCAGTTATAATAAACTGCTCCATGGACCTCTCTTTAAATAAAAAAAAAAGTTTTTAATTTTACAGGTTATAATTGTCCTCTATTATTTTCTTTATTTAACATTTAACATTTACATTTGAGGCAACTTAGTATAAAAGAAAGAACATCAAATTAAAAATCTAAAGACCTGCCTTTTGGTCTCAACAAGTCAATGGCATGAAAAGAAAAGTAGGGGTTAGGGGTCCTATTCTGGACATAACAAATTGAAGAGACATAACAAGTGCCACATGTGGGCCTTGTTTGGGATCCTATTTTTTTTTTTTTTTTAAGTTCTTTTGGGGACAACCACAGAAATCTGAATAAGAACTGGGTATTAGGTGATATTAAGGAATTACTGCTAATTTTGTTGGGTGTGGTAATGGTATTGTGATTATTGAGAAAATGTCCTTTTTAAGATATATATACTTATTAAAATATTGAGGAGTAAAAGCAAAAATGTCTGGAATTTGCTGTATAATCTACAGCCAAAAAGAAAAAAAAAAGATGAAGCAAATATAGCAAATGTAAATTGCTAACAATTGCCTATACCCATTTAAATAATGGGCACATGGGTATTTACCAAATTATTCTATTATTAAACATTTAAATTTTTTATGATGAAAAGCAAAAACAATAAAGATAGGCTTAAATATCAATTCTGTCACCAACTGTGTCCCACTGGCAAATTATTTTTCAAATGGGAATATCACTATTACTTGTTCAGCTCATTTTATGAAATTATTTTGAGGAACAAATAAGACAATGTATGTTAAAAAGCTTTTGAAATTACAGAGTCATAAAAAATGTTAGCAAACTCCTTTTTTAAAATTTTTTTATTATGTTAATCACCATACATTACATCATTAGTTTTTGATGTAGTGTTCCACGATTCATTGTTTGTGCATAACACCCAGTGCTCCATGCAGAACGTGCCCTCTTTAATACCCATCACCAGGCTAACCCATCCCCCCACCCCCCTCCCCTCTAGAACCCTCAGTTTGTTTTTCAGAGTCCATCGTCTCTCATGGCTCGTCTCCCCCTCCGATTTCCCCCCCTTCATTCTTCCCGTCCTGCTATCTTCTTTTTTTTTTTCCTTAACATATATTGCATTATTTGTTCCAGAGGTACAGATCTGTGATTCAAAGTCTTGCACAATTCACAGCGCTCATCATAGCACATACCCTCCCCAGTGTCTATCACCCAGCCACCCCATCCCTCCCACCCCACCCCCCACTCCAGCAACCCTCAGTTTGTTTCCTGAGATTAAGAATTCCTCATATCAGTGAGGTCATATGATACATGTCTTTCTCTGATTGACTTATTTGTTAGCAAACTCCTTTTATTTGACCTCTGAGATTCAGGTTGGAAAAAGGTAATACAATTTTTACACTGAAGTCTTGGAGTTACTTAAGCAAGGGCCAAATCCACTTCAGGAGGTGTCCCCTTCTAAAATAAATAACTTTAAAATTTAAAAAAAACTAACTTTCTAAAGTCCTCCAAAACTTGAGTTATTTAAACTGAACATTATTTATCACATTTACCTTTTAAAATCTTTAGTACCATAAATAAAGATAGTTGGAGATCTAAAAATTTCCCTCAGGTTTTTTCCTTCTGTTCACAAAATCTCAGTAGTTCTGTGAGCCAAATTATAGAAAACATTGTACTCAACAGTCACCAAAGAAAGAAGGTGACTGTTTTTCATACATTCTAGCACAAATGAATATAACTTATCTGCCAGATTATTAAAATACATTTATTCATTCAAAAATGTTGGCCAAACTAATCTTTTTAGCTCAGAATTCTTCAAAGGACTAAAAAACCAGCAAAAGCCTTAGACATAAAATACTATACAGCAGTCAGAGACAGAGAATGTAAATTACCAAGTGAGAAACACAGTTAAAAAATTCAAAGACATTTAATCCATTTTTAGAACTACTAATATAAAAGGGCATTAATTCCTTTGCATGAGAATATCTCACTTCCTACCCTCATTCCCGCTGATAAAGTCATCAAATCTGATTTGACAATTTCGATGTAAAAGCAGTTAATGCAAAATGGGGAAAGAAAAAGCAAGCAAGCAAAAAAGGTCAAAAGAATGAAGGTTATCCTTGGACCACATCCGTATAGATTCAGTCTGTCTAAAGAACCAGGGACATGCTCTACTTGCCAATAAGCAAATGAGAAAGTAGCAGATACACATGACTGACCAGATCAACCTTCATGTGTATCAAGGTTTGACTTGAGGACAATGAATTCCTCAGCACTGCTGGGAAAGTATGAAAAGGTGGAGTAGCATTCCTATATAGTCCTAGGGATAACCTTATCCTTCTAAAAACTCTCTTGTTGTGAGGTTAGTAAGCATATTGTGTACATATTGGTACTTTTCTTTCCAACATGCCCCAATAAGGAGTGAAATATACAATAAAGTACATGGGAATCTGACATCACTGGTAAACCAGGACAGCTGACATTTTCTGAAAACATGCCTCTGATTCATAGCAACTTTAAAAATAGTTATTTTGAGCCAATTTGAAGATACTAAGAAGTGTTTGCCAAGTTTGCTGTTAAACAAGTGAATGTATAACTCTCTGCAAGCATTTACTAAGCCATATAAGAGGAGATGGGAAAATTGGGCAGGAAGGGACTTTTTTGCTTGATTCATATTAATACAGAGAGGGTGATAATTTGATAAGGCAAACCGAGCTTCCTGTCTGGTAACTGGAGAACAATGACTCACTCACTCTACCCCTGAAATAATCAGAATAGAGGTAGGAGAGCTCCATCATCTCACTTCCTCACCTCGTATCAAATGTCAAAAACAAAGACCTTTGAATGAGTATCAAGCCATGCTAATGAACTCAGACTTCTAATTACCTCCTCCTTTCCTTTACTGCACAAGCAATGTTATAGTCTAGTACCTATGACACCAATGGCCTTCTCTAAGCATCAGATGTGTGATCCACAGACCCAGTTGTGGGCATCAGAAGACAAGACATGTCCGAAGCATAACTGCTTACAGAGGATGTCCTGGCAGTATGAAAAGCAGAGATAAAAAAGGCCTGATAACATATATCCTCAGGGGTGATCTCCCACTAAAGCGTGACTGACAGACCTAGAGCAGAAAGCAGTTGATTGGAGGTCTTTACAGTAATGGGCCTGTCAGGAACTTGATCTATTTCAACATGAAAGCTGGAGCACAAATCAATAATGAGACAGCAAATCAAATCATTATCAGACTAGAATACCATTCCTGTGAGCAGGTTAATTTTGTTCACAGGAGTGCCTGATAGCAGTAATGTTGAGAAACTGCACTGGCAGAATTAACCTTGGAAAAAAGAGAAAAGAAACATGGTAGCATTGATTTAAAGCAACTGAGGCAGCAGGTGATGTAAATAAATAAATTTGAAAAACCCAAAAACCTCAGAGACAAAGGTTAAAACAGAGAGATAAAAGCACACATAGTGCAGAGGAACTCTGGGTAAAGGTACCATGACTGAAACAAACATTCTTATTTCTTATGTCCATTCAGCCTAGTGAATGTTGGCATTTCAGGAGGAATATGGTATTAAAAGCTGACTGAACTATCATCTCTTTATTCACAATCAACAAGAGAAACAATAGGAAAAAGTTAGATATGAATGAGTCTGAAATGCTTTAATTAACCTTTAAAGAAGTAAAAAAATAATGTTTTCTATAACACCCCCCCCCTTTCTTTTAAAATCATGCTGCAATCACTGTAATACACAAAGGGGTGATTTAGAGGGGAAACAAGTTCAACAGTTTATAAGAAATTTGACATTCAAGGACCCTATAAATGAATACTTTGCTCATCATTAAATTAAAACCTTCTAGGGACTAACTTAAGGTAAATTCTTATAAAGAAACATATAAGTACGTTTCTGCAGCTGGCAGTAAACTAACATGCAAGGAAGCCTTTCACTTAGGGAGCTGAGATCTGAGTAAAATTGATTAAGGATAAAGTGCAATAAAAATATATTAAAAAGATACAAAAATATCTTTTTCCTTTTCAGAGGGACACTATCACAAGCCCCACAGACATGATAATTGTACTTCTCTAGTGTTGTCTGATATCCCTAGACTAGAACCAAGGTTCCAAAACCTTTCTGTTAATGTGGTCGAAGAGCACTATGGGCATAGGTATAAGGGGATTTTGGAGGGTTTGCCAAATATTTCATGAGGGATGATCAAGGGATGGAGGGGTGAGACCATGTTACATGGCAGCAGAGTATCCAAAAGGGATTTTGAGTTAAGGTTTTGCATGAAATGTTTGGGGATCACTGCATTGGGTTCTCAAGGAGAAACAACCATGGCAGAAAGGGATACCTCTAGGTATCCCTCATATCTTAAGGGAGCAGAAGGTCTTTGCAAGCCTAGGACTAGAAGATGAGAGAGAGAGAGAGAGAGAGAGAGAGAATGTGTGATGGATGGGAGAGGTTCCTCCTTCTTGGGATTTCTGGCATGTATAAAGATACATACTCCAAAAGCCACATGATAGAGGAGCTCAAATTACTGAATGTCACGGCAATACTGTTGAAGCTTTACGAAACATCTTCACATTCCTTACCCGGAATCCTCACAATCCAATGAGGAAGACCAAGCAAGGATAGCTTCCCTATTTTATAGACAAGAGAGCTGGAATAGAGGCTGGGGAAACATGAACACTGGAGAAATTCACTCTAGGTTCAAATCCTGGTTTGTGGTCTTACGACCTTGGGCAAGTTACTTTGCTAAATTTTCACAGTATTTTATACATTTCTTGCAGTGTACAAGGAGCTAATTTAGAATCAGTTCCAAATCATCTCCATTGGTTTGGTCTCATGATGAACAGAGGGGCAAAATCTCACTTCTTATATTAATTTCTAACTATTCAGGCTCCTTGGTGTGCCTTGCACTGTATAGTGCTAAACACTACTAATGCCAGATTAAAGGGGTGATAAACAAAAGATGAAAACCATCTGGAGCCAATGCACATCATAGTTGTTACATGAATACTTGAATACAAAATGGGTCATAAGTTGAAATCATGTAGAAGAGACCTTAAAGGTCATAAGGATTTAGGAAAACAGCAATGTCTGTTTCCCTGAGAAAAGAGCAACAGTTTACATAAGTGAAAACATACATAAAGTGCTTAGGATCAAAGAACAAGAACTTTGAAGTCAGGCAGAATCTGGGTTTGAATCCCACTTTGACATACTGGTTTGACTAAGACAGGTCATCTAAGCTTTCTGAATCTTGGTTAGTTGATTTTAAAATGGGGGTACTAGTGCCTACCTCAAAGTTGTTGAATCGATTAAATCAGATAATATATGTGAAGTATTTTAGCATATTACATAGTATATAATAGGCATTCAATAAATCATATTTGTGGTTATGTTGGAAGAAGAGGAGGAAATAGTGTATCATAGTGAACTTCTGAGTGCAATAACCATGTTATTCGTATGCATATCCCCTTAGATCCTTATTGGGAATGCTGTTTAGAGAGGTACCATGATAAGGCAACTTGTACCATACTGATGTGATTAACTGTACCACTCCATTAATAAATGAAGGGAGAAGAGTGCTATATCCTTCTACCTTCTACATGTATAAGTGGATTTTCATATAAACAAGACATTGTTTAACTTGGTAATTTCCTGAAGGACATGACTTGTCCAAATGAACTGCATTTATCAAAAGTAAAAGAGTCCTTAATCATAGGAAACAAACTGAGGGTTGCTGGAGGGGAGGGGGGTGGGGGGCATGGGGTAACTGGATGATGGACATTGAGGAGGGCACGTGATGTAATGAGCACTGGGTGTTATATGCAACTGATGAATCACTAAACTCTACCTCTGAAACTAATAATACACTATATGTTAATTAATTGGATTTAAATTAAAAAATAGAAAAAAATTAAAGAAAGGAAGTAATTTTAAAAAAAGTAAAAGAGTGCTTTATTTCTTTATCTAATGAGCACAGAGACATGCTATCATTTGTTTTTCCTAGATTCCCCATCACTGGCTCAAGCAAGCTATCTGAACCTGCTTATAACCTATATATTAAACAATCTGATTGTCAAATTATATTGAACATCTCTTGTGAGCAAGACCCCAACACAGACAGGAAGATAAGATGTAGTCCCTATCCCTAGCAGAAGTAAATTTCTCAAATAAATTATACCTTATTAAAAAAACAGACTTCTCTCCAACTGAAAATGTATTTAGAGCTAAATCTGTGAGCCCCACGTGAGAGGAAAATACACATTAATATACACATTAATGAGTTGGGCTGGGACATTGTTAATACTCACAATGAAAATATAATGCCACGATTAATTCCAGGATGAGTTTCAGGACAATGAATAATTAAAATTTCATGGCAAATCTTCATTAGGAGGTTTTCTGCTATCGTTAAATACTAAGTTACATGTTGCTGTCCTGACATTTTTATTCTGGGTGGCACAGTTTAAGGGAAAAAAAGTACATTATTTCTCATGGAAGGCACTGAACATATAGAGTAGCAGATACACAAACAGGAAGAAAAGTATTTTTAGAATAAATTAAACATATTCCATTTCCATGAAGAGAAATTTCAGGTCAGATTTGAATTCAAAAAAGAAAATTCCAATGGATTTTTGGAAGAACATAAATTAGCCTAAAATGCTGAATAAGCAGTAAAGGAAAAACTACTACAGGCTGAAAAACATAGCACTGGAAGTAAAACTGTGGGAAACTATTAACTTTTACTCTAAGACTTTGTTTAAACCTCTGCAAGGATGACTATCACTTAAAGAGGCTCTCTGAATGGAACATTTATTACAAAGAATGTGCTTTGGAAGAGTTATAACCTTTGCTTCTCAGTCAGGTTCAGAGAAATACCTGAGCCTGGGACAATAGAGTACTTTTAAGACCCAGTGTGGATACAGAGAATCACATTTCCTTTCATTTACAGACAACTTACATGAAAGACCCATTTCTGTATCCTTATATGTAGTCAAGGGGTTGGAGTTAAAAATATTAGAGCAAGCAGACTGAACAAATCAGGGTATGATTCAAAGTTCTTATAATTGATTTGGAATACCTCTAAATCTTCGAAAGGAACAATTTTAAGGGGTAAAAATTAAGGTCAAGTTCTATGCCGAGTGAATTCAATTCTTGATCAAAAGAAAGGGGAGAAAAAGATTGAGAAATTCACCTGAAATATATTATAATTGAAATCAGGCCAACAGTTTAAAAATAATAACTTCAAATGCAAAACTTTAAATAAAACTGAAAAATATAACTTATAAGTAGAAATCTCCTAGAGAAAATAACTAACACCAATTTTATGTTTATTTTTCAGATATTTTCCCATACATACATTATATATATATGTATAGTAGTATTATTGTTCTCTTATTAAAAAATAGAACAATACATTTGCAACTTAGTTATTTTTTCACTTAATTTATCTTGGATATTTATAAATGTCAGTATAGACTTTCTCTTGTTACTTGTAATGGCTGAACAGCATTTTACTGTCTGGCTATAATAATTTATTTAAACTATTATATCCTGCTGATGGATATCTAGGTTGTTCCCAAGGTTTCATTATTTCAAACACTGCTGAAATGAAGACTGCTATAAAACATGTCTAAATTCCCAGAATGAGAATTGTTGAATCAAGAGGTATGCAGATACTGCCAAATAAGCAACTAGTTTTTTTACATGTAATTTTTTGAAGGAAAAACTGGGCAATCGTTTTTCATAAAGTGCTTCATACTCATGCGCAAAATTAAAACTAAGAAATGAGAGGGAAATCAATCCAACACAAAGAAGAAAGGAAAAAAATAACAAAAAGAAAGCATGGTAAACAGAAAACAAAATGATAGGAATGAATAAGTCAAAATAGAAAAGAAATGGCACAAATACAAAATACATATTTCTATGAAAAGATAATCTCAAAAATAAATACAGCATAGATGCTGAATATAAAAGATATACCTATACTAAATGAAAAAAGAACATTAAAGGTAAAGAGAGAGAAGACAGTATATTAAGCTAATAATGACAGAAGAAAGCAGGCATGGGAATAATATCAGACAGAATATGATTTGGTATATTTTATGTATTATAACAGTATCATGGTTATGTTTTTAAAAAGTCTTTATCTCTTAGAGATACACACTCAAGTATTTACAGATGAGATAAGATGGATTTGCTTTAAACCTGGAGGGGGTTTGGGTGGGGTAAGTAATTGGGAGGGTATGAGTGAAATAAGATTGGCCACAGGATGATATTGTTGAAGCTGAGTGAAAGTATGGGCACAGAGGCTTTATTATACTAGTTGCTATAATTTTGTAGATGTTTGAAATTAAAAAAAATACTTTTAAATGAATTCAAGTAGAAAATAAATGGCACAAAAGAAGATATATTGTTAAAATTATAAAGTAACACGGACAAAAAAACTTTAAAATATACAAAACTGGAAAAAAAATGCAAGGAGGAGACAAATCCATAATTAAAATGAGAAATTTTTAAGACTTTTTACCAAAAATTGAGGATCAAGTAGAACAGAAATAGTAAAGATACTAATGATCCAATTATATCACCAGCATGCTATACACTTATTCATACTCACACACTCACATATATTTGTGCCTGACAGTCTCTCTATTCTTTTTAAACACTAGAGGAATACCCCCCCCCCAAATTGGCCATATATTAGATTACTCTATATACTTCAGTATTGTTTGATTCTTATAGATAGGTATTCATGTATGTGATAATCAAAACAACATTAAAGAAAAGAAATATTTATGCTTTGGTTGCGGCAGGTTTTTAAAACACATTCTCTCATTCCATCTCACATAAAACAATGAGCCTGGTATGAAGGTGAGGCTGGAGAGGCTCAGTCATTTATCCCAGGTCACTAAAGTGGTAAGTGGCAGCCAGGACTTACACTCAGTTCTGCTCAATGCCAGAGCCTGCCTCACAAAATTCTCGATTAAGAAGATTACCAGACCCTTACTTTTAATTTCTCCTTCAAACAGAACACTAAAAATCAGATTCTGGTAGAAAATGGATGCAGTAGAATATTCTGAAAAAGACAAAAATTTTTACTTCAGTGTGTCTTCCTGACACCCAGTTTTACTGAAAATCATTCTTCTCTTAAGGCTTATCCATTTTATTTACAGGAATTTTTACAAGTACTAATGCTTAGTGGTATTTTTTTGTTTTTTGTTTTTTAAACATGATGCAGTTGTTTAAATCCTTGGAGTTCAATTTCATCAGAGAACAGCGTTACTTCATTATGTCTAACATGGAAATTAAAAAAACAGGAAGATTCTTTCAGGCCACAGGTATTTATTTCTTCACACCACCAGATGTTGCCTCTATTACTCTGGGTAAAGATGTGCTTTCCTAGATACCCACCAGGCCTGGGGCAGGCCATGTCTGTTGGAGGACAACTCTTTATGCAAATGCAAAGCACTTTACTCACCCAATTCGTATTTTCAGCATGCCACTGAATAACTCAGGGTTATTGGAGATGATCCAGCCAATATGGATGACCAGTTCTTGCTGAATGACCGCCTCCCTCTCATCATGGGTATTACACTTGTAATAGATGATGTTCTTAATCACTCTTGGAGACAAAGGATTAGAGATAACCTCTTCTTCATGCCCAAAGGCACCCAGAGTTACCTATAAGTGGCAGAATTTTATTGCAAAAATTTCCTAGAAACTAAAAGATAAGAGAAAATATTCAAGGCTCAGGATGACTGGCAGGCTGAAATTACTCTACGAGAGCTAGGGAATTAGGTAGAATAACTGTTCCTGCTATTTATTTAAAATGGCTTTCAAAGCATGACTCCCACTAGGGTTCATGATGGTTCACAGTCTGGTCTAAAATATAAGGGCAGGTAAGGGCCCCAGTTAGGGAAGTGAAGGTGAGTGGATAAAAGTAGGGAAGGAATATAAATAACTATTAAGAGAAAATTATTCTGAATGACTTTAGTACTAGAAACTCTCCAGAGAAACCAAAATACATTGGATAGTTTTACTTTACTGCACAGTCTACACAATTTAGTATTTGAGAGTATATTTTTCACTTCTTTTATAGTTTCTCATGTGGAACTTTTGTTCTTTAACAACACTATAACCTTTTCAAAGGCAGATGCAAGGTCATATCGTTCTAGTGTAGCCCCCACTTATCTCAGCATAGCGCTAGGCACCTAGTGAGTATTAAGATACTTGTTGATCTATCTCTCACCTGTGGAGGGGGATAAACGAGGCTGCCCACAAGCCTAGGAAATGAGAAAGCACAGAGGGAAATGACAACAAAAACTCAAAGCAGAGAGTGCTGCAGAAACTGGTAAAGAGGAATACTCTGCATCTCTCTCCTCTATCCTTGGCATCCTGCCTCCCAGAAAAGTCTGCACCCCCTCTTTCCTCCTGATTACCCCCTCCCTCTCTCTTCTATGGACAAGTGCACAATTATAAGAGGCAGGAAAATGAACAGCATATCAAAGGGCCCTTGTGTTTTCTGAGATGAGGGGAGAGAGCAGAACATGAGGTCTTTTGCCCCAACTTTGTGATGAAGTGAAAACTGAGAACTGCTGGTTTATTATATCACAAGTGGTACCAACCAGTTAGTCCAAGTACAATTACTTTTATTAAAATGTCAGTGTGTAAAGAAGAAAACAAACAGAAGGCACATCACTGCCTCTGGAAGTGATGATGACTAAACCACTATTTCATTCCAGAGAGCTTGAGGTGATTTGAAAGTACTTTGTAGAAACAGTATTAACTTCAGTTCTCAGGGCAGCATTTCATAAATGAGTGAATAAACTTTGAATGCTCCATCCTCATTTCTTTTTTGTAAAGGAGTAAGATGCAGTCAGTGAAGGGACTTCATGCACCTGAAATGGAGCTGTCAGCCTCCCAGGCTTACTCAGCTCTCTGTAAATGTTTCCCTGAGAGATGTGCTGGTCTGGCAGGCAATGATCCAGCCACAGCCTCAGGACAGGCTCCAAGGCCTCTAGGAGATGGGGTGCAGAGTCTCAGGATCACAGGCTGCGAGTCCCCTCCATATAATGCACAGAATGGACATGACTAACCTTAACCCACCCCTCTCCAAGTGTCAGGTGCCATGACCTCAAAGATCTCTAAAATCTCATATACTCATATGTAGTAGAATTAACTATATTTTCAGATATACTACAGGGGCCTAAAATCCAAGGAAAGATAGCTTCCCAAAGCCCATTTACTTTCTCTCAGAGGTGACTCGGTCCAGGGCAACAATACGAGACTGTGGCTGGAGGTAAGGACTGTGGTGAGGAAGGGCAATGGATAAGGTACTTCCTGTACCTTGGTCTATGTAGCTGATGAATGAGGATGACAATTCTACCTCTTAATGTGGAGTAAACAGAGAAAATAACATATGTGAAAAGTGATTTAACTTTTTCTCAGGAGTTTTTAATTAATACATTTTTTTTCATTGTTAATAAATACTACAAGATAAAATAACTTACTATCCTAACATTTCAAGCTGGATGTCAAGATGAAATAATTACAATTTTAATGAATTAAGAGCCCTGAAATATGATCAATGGGCTGATTCTATTAAGGAGGGTTAAAGTATTTCATATTATTAAAGCTTATTATATCCCTAGGTCAACTGTCAGGAAAGCATGATAAAGCACACATATTCCCAAAGAAGAGAAAGAAAGCAAACAGGTTTTCATTCCAACCAGATGATGATTCAGCCAGGTAATTAGAGCTTATGGAAAACAAAACAAAAAATGAGCAGCCACATCCCACTCTGCATACCCACATGCACAGGCTCAATTCAAGCCACATTCATCAAGTGCCTACTCCAAGCCAGACCCCATGCTGAGACAGGTGCTGGATAAGACCTGGGCCCTGACTTCCAGGGGTTCACAGCCTATCTGGGGTAGAGAGACACACTTTGAAATGAATTGGGATCCAGGGCAGATCGTGAGAAGTGTCACAGGCCTGTTATGAGAACCCAGTGGAGAGAGGGACCATTGCTAACTGGAGACAGCTGTGAGGAGGAGCTAACAAGAGCTGGTCCTTGTGGGAGGGGAGGAACTACAGGGAGAGGTGGCCTAAAGGGTTAAAGATCTGGGGAGTCAAAGCATTTCTAAGGGTGAGAAGAATTTCATGTTGAATAGAAGGAAAAATGTGCCCTTCACTATTCACCTATCTTTGCCCTGCCTATCCTAAACCTGTCTGGAGTACTTTAGTTGGTATTATGCCATTTTCTGGGTCAGCATCTTCACTGATCTCAACACAGGAGTTGAAAATCATAGCTCTAAGGTAGAGCAGGAAAAAGGGGTGGTCTACTTAGTAACTGTGCATCTTTAAGACTAGGTTTTGCTTCTGTAGGAGCCTTCTGTAGAAATGCCTGAGCCATTGTTTAATATGGTTGAGAGGCCTAGGACACTGAGGCTTGCCAGATTTAAAAGCAAGAGTCCTATCCAGAAGCTTTTGTGATGTGACTGAGTGAGAGTCTGAAAATCAGATACTTACCTGTTTGCCCTGCACTAAAACATTAGTAATGGATGGGGCCAGGCTGTCCACTAGTTTACTTAAAAGACTTGCTGCACAGCGCACAACCGACCTGGGGGCAAAGAAGAGAGCACGCCAGAGGTTGACAAATCTAAAAGATGATGAATGAATGGGGCCCCTGATGGGGGAGATTGAAAAATGTGCACAATTAGGTCCTTACGTAATAATTTGGAGGAAATACTGAGCCTAAGACACTGGACCTCATATCTGAAGTCTCCCAGACTGTAGGACCATCCAGAATTAGGGAGGGATCCCTAATCCTCACCTCTGCTACCAGCATTATTCATGCCATTATCAATTTAAAAAGAAAGAAAAAGGAGCCTAACCATCCCTTTGATGGGGAGTAGAGTAGGAGGAGGAATTGAGTATTCTGATTTTGCATTAAAAAATTCATTATTAAGTCTGTCACTGGTAAATGTCATCTATTCCTATAACCACTTTGAATCATGTTTCTTTTGGTGCCTAGATAACCAAATTCCTGGATTTGGGGACTCGCTTAGTACTCAATTTTAGGCAGTGATATAATGAAATACCAGCATTTTTTTTTCTTGATAGAGCCAGAATGTTGGAGGAAGGAATTCACACTGCTATTTTTACATTTCTGAAAAAGTCTCAGATTCTAGAGGGAACAGATTTTTTAAAGCATGGCACATGCAATACATAAGACATTTTTTTCCCTCAAAAGTAAAATTCATGTGGAACTTTTAGAGGAAGAAAATAAAATGAAAATGTAGGTTTAAAACTGTTTTCCTCTATTTCAGGATATCCATGGAAGCTGACTTATAAAAAGTATCTATATTCCAGGGCGCCTGGGTGGCTCAGTCGTTAAGCGTCTGCCTTCGGCTCAGGTCATGATTCCAGGGTCCTGGGATTGAGCCCTGCATTGGGCTCCCTGCTCCGCGGGAAGCCTGCTTCTCCCTCTCCCACTCCCCCTGCTTGTGTTCCCTCTCTCGCTGTGTCTCTCTCTGTCAAATAAATAAATAAAATCTTTAAAAAAAAAAAAAAAGTATCTATATTCCTTAATCCTAACATAGATGGACTAGTAGAAAATTAAGTCAATAACTGGTAAAGTTAGTGAAACAAACACTTCCTACTTTTAGAGAAGCTTTCATCCACACACTTTAAGACCAAAAGACATACTTAACCCTCAGAATGCAAATAAGCCCACACGTTTCAAGCAGCTTGAATTTTTCCACATTCTGTGTATGTTACCTGTTTCCCATGTACCAGAAAAGTAGTAATGTGTGGGGCTATAGAGGAAGAAAATTTCTGGGCAAAGGCAGCCCCGTAGCGTACCGCCAACCTGAGTATGTCAGTGGAAAGCCATAAAAGGGAAAATACAGTAAATAAACTTCCAGGAGTTTATACTTTTAAAACATAAGAGTCAGCACTCTAAATATCTGCTAGTTAATGCTTCATCTAAAATCCAAGTATAATAACATAAAGCAAAAACAGGTTCACTTAGCAAAAATTAGACTATAGACCACATTTGAAACATACTGGCTGAAAAGCAACATCTATTGCCTTGCATGCCTTACTGTGCTGAGAATTTACAGTGCAAATTTGAGATTTAGCCAGAGGATTATTATATTACTTCTTCTGGGTTGGAATGATATATTTACAATAAATCACAGAGTTGAAATACTGCTAAGAGATTGTCTTGTCAAATCCCTTTATTTTAGAGATTAGAAACCTGAGGCTCATTGAGGTTAAGAGCGCTGGAGATTTTTTTTTTTTCAAAATGAGATAATAATGGGTCATTTAAAAAATACTTGTACTCTTACTTTCAAAATGTTAGATTCTGCTAGTAAAATGGCTAGAACTGCTTCAAAATACAGAGGGCTATGCATTTAGGCATACCTACCCCATTGTGAACTGAAACAATTTTATCTCAACTTGCCCTATTTTTTTTTCAACCCCTGAGAGACTACTTCTGCAGAATATATCAGTTATTTTACATGAAGCAACTACAACCACTGGGATTCATTCAACTTAAGTGGTGAGAGAACTGCTTTCTATTATTTTTGCTTATGATTAAATGAACCATTGGTCTCTTTTCATGGCCTTCTATAATAACAGAACAGAGTTCCTGAATACAAAGTAGAACCTAAAGCACCTTGCTGGGACGGAGGAGGTGCAGTGTAGGAAAGAGTCATTAGCATATCATTCCAGTGAATACTCTCTCCAGGTTCTATTCCTATGGAGGTCCTTATTCCCAGACATTACTTTTAGTATCTTGGGAGAGCCACAATATAATGGAATGTAGAAAGATCCTTAGAAAGTAGACAGAATCACGGCCGTAACCTTGGAGTTTAAAAGTAAAAATTAGCATAAATAACCGTCTTTAAGATTGGCCATTATCTTTATGCCTTTAAATATGACAACACAAAAAATAAAACACAGTCACAAAGACACTAATACGAACCAAAGCTTTTTGCTGCCAGCTCTTCTATAGACTCTCTCAATGTGATCAGAAACGGTACCTAGACATTGGATAATAGAGTCTTTGTTGAAAAAAAACCCCTTTTAATTAAATGAATAACATTTATTCTCTTTTAAAAAACCACTCTTGAATTTCATTTTGTTCCACTAGAGTTAATACACCCACACCTATTAGTCTTCTGAACTACCTGACATATTTAAACATGTAACCCAATATATAGTGTGAATGTCCCAGCCATAATTACTATTTAGTTTGAGTATATGATTTTGGTGAGTACTTTATTTCTTGAAATTTATTGTTTTCCTAATTAACATACAATCTAAGTTTTTAACAAATAATATTAAGTTATTTTAATTAGCACAGAAAATAAACAGAATACAGCAAATTGAACAACTACTGTAGACTCTGAATATATATGATTATTCATTTATTTGTCCCATGAAAGTTTATGGAGACTCTATTATGTGCATGATCATTCCAATACATAATAGTCCTCAAAAGACACCACTGGGCTTCATTCTTTGGCCACAATTTATATGTGGTCTGGCTTTGTGACTAGCTTGTCAATAAATTAATGATGGACAGGACAGAGTAGCAAAAAGGAAACATGGGGAGAGAACAATTCATTTTACCATGAATTTATTTTTATAGCTTTATAACAAATTGGATAAAATTACATTCAGATTCTGTAGATGCTTATGATTTTCATTGTATCATAAGATTTTACAGATTTAAAAACTTAGTCTTTTAAATAAGCAAAAGATGAGTATTATTCCTATTTATAAAAATAGTTGAAAAAATAATTCTCTCAGCATTTTCATTATAAACTATTTTATATAAACTTTGTTTTATTTTAAAGCACTACTAAAATAACCATTCTGCATTCTAGGTTCCTATTAAAACGTTTGCTTTTTAAAAATCCTATTGTTTTAGTTAAAGTATAAATTTCAATGAATGTCCTCAATATAATTGGGATTCTGCTTATAGTTTCAAGATTAGAATTAGAAATTAGAAACAAGTTAATTAGAAACATGAGGGATTCTGTTTGAAATTTGCTTAAAGTTTTTCTGCCTTTAATCAGTTAAGAAAATTAAGACTATTCAGCTGACATATATAATATTCAAGAAGTTTATCTCTTAGCTACAATAATGTAAAAACTAAGTAGACCTTATTTGAATAAACAATTATGTTTAGTTCACTACTAAAACTATAAATCTTATTAATTACATTGCTGTTTAGAATTCTGACTCAATCTCTAATCCTAAACAAATCAACATGCCCCTCTAACAGAGGACTTTCAGATGAGCCAAAAACTTTGAGTATCTTGAAATATATTCTATATTATTCTATATAATAAAACACTAGAAGCAGGCCATGATGGAGAATTCAAGGATTCATTAGAGTGCCTCAACATACAAGTGTGGATTTCAGGGGTAATTGGGTTGCATCCTTAATGCAGAGAAGACATGATTAGAAATGATTTATTTTTGTTAACAATGTTTAGAGCACAATTCTATTAAATGCCATGTTCCACTGGCTGCTGCAGACCATGAGGGAGCTAATTTTTATAGCTATCATGATTCAATATTGTTCTTAAAAACATTCAGGAAATAAAACTGGAAACAGAAACTGTCAATAAAGAACTATTAAAGAGTCATCAGAGGTTAACAGTCACAGGCAGAATCAGGCTCTAAGACCATTCAGACAATCAGAGAAACAATCAAGCATCACTGCATGAAAGCAATTTAGGAGTTCATACATCAGTCTATTCCACTCTAGGGGGTATGAGTAAACATTTTCCATTTAAAGGTTAAAAAAAAGGTTTAATGGAGGATAAAATAACTTATTTTAGTATATATTCATTATGTATATTTGCTATATGTTCAAGAATAGAGAGATCTCACTATTTAAAAATGTTATCTTAGACATGTATACTTACCTTCCCTGGTGATGAAGTTGGGGCCTTCTCTTTTGAGCAGTATACCCAGCAGGATGACTTGGCTAGCCAGACAACTGCAGTCCTAAAAATACAAATCACAGTGAGTAACTGGAATAAAATGGGTACAAAAGTTATCATAGGGAGTAACTAATCAGGCAACCACATGATGCAGAGAGGAAATCTGCTACAGAATTAAAGAAAAATAAAATGTTACTGATATACTACCAAGCATTAGATGACATTAAACAACTCCTTATCTTAGGTATCTTGGAGACAGAGAGTAGACAGGTTGGCTTCCTGATACAATATTTAATAATCGAATCTTCCAGGAAATAAGATAACCAATGGATAGAAAATATATTGTCTACAAGCATTAATACTTGATTAATATTTGATTCTGCCACTCTGAGAACACCCCTTTTGACTTTGCTTATTCATAAATGAAAGACCATGTTGCTATCAACCTGTTATGAGGAGATAGATAAAAGGAGGGGACATGTATAGAGTGCTTTTTATACATTATGGCACCGTGCTTTGTGCTTTATGCTTACCATATCATACTCATGTTTATGGAGATCTATAGATAATGTCAATCAATAACAAGGACAGATGTCTGGTAGGATATATATTCAACCTACATGCTCAAATTTGTGATACGGCCCAACAAGATGTCACAGTGTTTTAGTTCTATCATTACAGTTTCATTTCCTTGGATAAGTACTATACCCCACTCTCACCCCACCTCTTTTAAAATGCAAATAATCTTAAGGAAGGTAAAGTATTAGGTTGTTAACATAATATTCATATGAATGTGGTCATAGGATTGCTTTTCTCAGTGACTGGAGAGACTTAAAGCAAGCATTAAGACCTAAACACAGGGATAAGAGAGAAGATCCAAGTTGGGAAAAGGATGGGAGAGTACTAAATGAGAAGTCTGGAGATCCCAAAGGCAACTATTCCTGACATAACTTCTTCAATGGCTCATATAATACCTTCATACCCAAGGCAACCCAAATTATCCACACTTCTTAAGCATCTTTAAGACATCCACGCTAATGTTAGACCATGAGAACAACCTCTCATTGGTGCCTCTACCATGGAGAGGCCGTCTACCTCTTCCTCCAGGCACTTCCATCTACCTTCTCTGAGAGGACAAAAGAAATATGGCTTGGCCCTGAAAATTCCTGCTCTGCCAACCTCACTCAGAGCCATGTGGGAATTACATCTTCCTCACATTCAGTTTTTGAAGAATTTCGTGGGTGGACTTGTTCTTCCATTCAGTAATGGCGATATCTGGTTGCTGTTTTAGTTCAGGAGCACTGGGGGTACTGCTTTGTCGTTTGACTTTTGAATGTTTTGGAAGTTCTAGTTCCTCAAAACTCTTAAATTCTGGAAGCCTAGAAATTAAAAGAAAAAGTTTCAGATTTCCTGCATTTCTAATTCTAGTTTCCTGCTTTTCCAATACTAACCCAAAGGGACTTACTCTTCTGTGTCACTGATTCGTAGGAAGTCAAGTTGTTCTACTACGGCTCCAGATATTAGTGTCTGAAATGTGAGAAAAAATTCACAACTCTTAAATTCATGAAGCCATACCCTTATGATCTGTGTATATATGTTTCTGTAAGTATGTAATACTCAAAAAAAGTTTACTTTAAAAAGTACACACAATTCTTTTTTTTTTTTTAAGATTTTATTTATTTGAGAGAGAGAGAGAAAATGAGAGAGAGAGCACGAGAAGGGGAGGGTCAGAGGGAGAAGCAGACTCCCTGCTGAACAGGTAGCCTGATGTGGGACTCGATCCTGGGACTCCAGGATCATGACCTGAGCCAAAGGCAGTCGCTTAACCAACTGAGCCACCCAGGCACCCCACACAATTCTTAATTTCTTAAATGAGCATTCTAAAATCAGGTTTGCATATACAACAAAACCCTCTTAAAAAGAACATACAAATCATGCTACAAGTTCATGGGTCATAATAAATAGGAAAGTCAACATGAGATGAACTGTATTTTCTCTCTGTTCTGAGAACTGTGGGCATTTATTTTTAAGCTAGAATTAAAATTCAGTACCTATTAACATGTTAAAAATAGTTTGAAATTAAAAAACAACAAGAAATACTAAAACTGTCTTGAGAAAAGATGATGTGAAATTGCACGTTGGATTCTGTTACCATGATCTATTTCAGGGCTATCCAGTTATGGGATACTCTGCCAAGTCTCCGTTTTTCAGGGTCAGGAAGTTGTTGATTACTGAGGCCAGTCCTTCTCTACATTCTGGCAACCCATATCTGGTCATTTTATTTTTCATTAGTTCCTGACTATAGGTTAGCACACTAAATAAGGCCAAACTCAAACACAGTTTTTATTTGTCAGTGGTTCATAGTGAAGAGCATAAATGAATGATAACCCACAATGGTTTTTTAGCAATATGTGTCACTTCTAATTATCTGATGAACTGTCAGATAAAACTGAGAAATGTACTGCATTAAAAAAACCATAAATTATTATTTTAAAAATAAGGCAATTCTTCAATCAAAACTGTCTTACATGTATTACTTTCTCAATTTTCTCACTGTTTTTTTCAAATAGGAAGCAACATGACACAGGAAATGTTGCACTTGTTGGCTAACCACCCAGAGTTGTGCTGCCTTCTCCTCTAGTGGAAACTCATAAACAAAGTAGATCATCAACAAATACCTACTACAAATGTCAGGATAGACATATTACCAGCAATCATACTAAAGCCTCCTTTCAGAGTTTGAGTGAGGAAGGCCAAACATGCAACCAATCTGCACATTTTCATGTGGCAGCAACAGTCAAGGTCTGAGAGCAGTCCGTGCCTAGGTAGAGAGCAGTGTTGAGCATAATAAAAGTCCGCTGAGTGATATTTCCTAAGATTCAGGCTGAGATCTACACATCTTGCTCTCTGGTTGACTTATTTGTTAGACAAATATTTATTGAACACCTACCATATTCCAGGCACTCTGCTAGGTATTAGGGATATAGCAAGAATAAAATACACAAAATCCTTGCCCTCTTGAAATTGACCTTACCTGTGTGTAGGAAGAAGACAATATAAACAAACAAAAAACTAAGTATGTTATGTCAGATGATGTTAAGTACAGAGTAGAAATAAGAAGGGTAGGGGATGAGAAGTGTTGGGGCAGGGGAGTAGGAGGAGGCAGGTTTGCCATTTTATACAGGCGATCAGAAAAGACTTTTCTCATACAGTGACATGTAAGCGGAGGCTGAAGGAAGGACTGTAGTCAACAATATGGATCTTAAGGAAGAATGTGCAGGGCTGAGGGAATAGCAAGTGCAAAGTTCCTGAAGCAGAAGCATACCTGGTGTGTTTTAGGAGCAGTAAGGAGAAGAGTGTGGATGGAGTACAGTAGACAGGACAGCGTGGTAGGAGATGAAGTCAGAAAAAAAAGGTCCAGATCATGGACGGTGTAAAGACCACTGGAAGGAGTTTGGCTTGTTTTCATTTTGTATGAGTGAGAAAGTCAGTAAAGGCTTATGATATGTGACATAATCTAACTGCCTTATGACCAGGTAGAGTATGAAGATGCTAACTGTCTTATGGCCAGTAGGAATTTTGGAGACTGTTGTAAAAATCTAGGCGAGGCATGATGGTAACCTGAGCTGTGATGTTAGTGTTAGATGATGGGAAGTGGTTAGATTCTGGATATAATCTGAGGGCAGAGAAAACCAGAATTGATAATGGATTGTAATAATGTGGGATATGAAAGAAAGAGAAGAGTCAAGAATTATTTGATGCCCAAATCTAATAGCTAATACTGAAAACATAAGAAAAATAATTTTGATTTAATATTTTCTATTATTAGCCTACCCACTCCATATACTGATTAAGCCCATATGGTAAATGTGTGTTTTTTTTTTTTTTTTTAAAGATTTTATTTATTTATTTGAGACAGAATGAGAGAGAGAGAGAGAGCACATGAGAGGGGGGAGGGTCAGAGGGAGAAGCAGGCTCCCTGCCAAGCAGGGAGCCCGATGCGGGACTCGATCCAGGGACTCCAGGATCATGACCTGAGCCGAAGGCAGTCGCTTAACCAACTGAGCCACCCAGGCACCCTATGGTAAATGTTAATAGGCAAATGCTAAATTCCATTAATAGTCTCTAGAGCTTTTGATAAAAAAAATTCAGTTGGTTAAGAGAGGCTCCTAAATTAGTTTTATAAAAAATATTACACTTATGATTAATTTACTAGCCATTAATACTTTACTTCTCATGGTAATTAAATGACTTAACATTGTTATATATATGTCAGATGAAATATAATATTGGTATCCTGCTCTGTGATACTTAATTATATCCCACCAAGTTCCTTTCCAGCTGAACATCCTACCTAAGACTGCACTCCATCCTATCATTCTGCATTGCTCCCTGGCTTTGTTTTTGGTTGGTTCCCCCACTAGAATAAGTCCCATGAGATCAGGGACCTTGTATATTTTTTTCACCACTTTATCTCCAGTGCCTAGAGAGGGAGTTCAATCAACATATGTTGAATCAATGAACCAATATTCATACCTTTCCTAAGAGAGTATAGTAGTGAGCAGAGCACTCTGGGAATTCAGAGATGACTCAAGCTTGGCCTGAAAAAGTTTTCAATCCACAGAGAGAAGCAGACACAAGAAACTAGCTACACTTAAATTAAGAACTATAGCAAAAGTTCAAGCAAAATGCCACAGAAACACACTGGAATGAGAAATTAATTCCAAACTTTGAGACTTCACTAAAGAGGTGACATTGACCTAAATTATAAAATTATTTAGAAGGGAAAAAAAAGAGAGAAAGGCAACTCTAGAATAGAATAACAGCATGAGCAGGAAAAAAATTCCAATTACATTCAGGGATTTTGAAAGTATTCAGTATACTTGGGGAGTGGAAAGCAGGGCTGGGAATGAGCTGCATGGAAAGATCCTGGGTGATGAGGTAGGAAGGGAAGTTGAGGCCCAGTGATGAGAGAGACTGTGGAACATGGGCTAAAGAAATTTGAAAGGGCTTGAAATAAAAAGAGAAGCATATAGGTGTCATTTTCATTTACTATATTAAAGAGAAGACAAAGGCTAGGGTGGGGTGATGTAGGGTTGTTGTTTAATAAGTGTAAAGTTTCACTTTTGCAAGATGAAAAGAAGCTTATTCTCTGGTGAAAGACACTGTACTCAAGGGAGGGTATAGGGCACAGCAGAAAGCAGGAGACACAGTGGGACCCCCCGGCTCCTTCCCCAACCCTGTACTCAGGATATGAAAGCAAAACGTATGTTCTTCAGGCAGGAGGTTAGATGTTTATTTTGGAAACTGAAGGGCCTAGGAGAAAAAAACTCCAGATATTGGCACCTGGGATTTCCCCCAACAAAAAGAGCCCTTGCCACCAGACTACCTGATAAATGACATCATCGTGACAAGAATCCTTGTTACCAAACACAGAGCTTCCAATAAACTTATTCTTTCATTCTTAAAAGTGAATGGATAGCTAAAGATTACCACACATCTGACAAATGCTTCCAACATGAAAGACTGAGCACAAAAAAACAGAAAAGAAACCTGAAAGAGATCAGGCAAGAAGAAAATTTCAAAAACTCTCAAGTAAATAATCTTAGAAAGATAAAAAATAATATCCAGAAGATAAGAACATGATACTATGAAAAGGGAGAATTAAAAACATGATAGCCAAGATATAAAACTTAACAGAGAAGCTGCATGATAAATATGAAAGAAATTTTTCCAGAAAGCATGACAAAAAGACAATAGAATAGCAACAGAAAGCGACAGAAAATAAGGGGGAAAAGATAAAAAATTTAGATAAAAAACAATCAAGTATACAAAACACAAGCACTAGTGGAATGAGTATGTAAACATGCCATTTGTAACATTTACCTACATAGCTCCCTCTATAAATTTTCCTCTTTCTTACTCAATATTGAGAAACTACTACATGAAAGACTCTATGAGATAATCAAAAATTTTGTAGAAAATAAGGCACTCAAGTCCATGACAGACTACAATCTGAGCAGTTCATGTTAAAGGTCATAAAAGGATGTTCCAGAAGAGTGGTGTTATATTTGGTCTAGGTGATTTTGCAGAACTGGCCCTAAAGTTTGGTAAGATTTTAAAGTGCAGACATCTTGAAAGAATGAAGGATATTCCAGATAGAGGAAATGGCATGAGCAGAGGGGCAGAACCTCACAAAGTCAGAATACAGTAATTAACTTGTATTGGCTGAAGCACAAAGAGTGTTTAGTAGAAGATAACTGTGGGTGGGGAGGCTGTTCTGGCTAATAGGGAACCACAAGGGGCTTCTGTCATTTAGGAGTTATGAAGATAATGTTGTGAGGTCCTGAATCAAACAAGGATCATCTCCAGATTGGATGTTACTGTGAAGCAGGGAAAAGAACACTGGACCAGGGAGTTAGGTAACTTGGACCAGGGAGTTAGGCAGGTCACTTCACCACTCTGGACCCCAGCTTCCTCAACTGCAAAACAGAGGTTGGAGATGAGGTATTAAAGTCTAAAATTCTGGTTGGGAAACCACTGCAATTGTTCAAGCACAAGACTGAAGGGATAAAATAAACAGGATGGTTACAACAGGAATAGGAAGGTAGGCAAGGAATAAACTCTTAAGACAAAAACCTTAAACAGAACATATATTAAGAAATACAGCTGTGTATTATATATGTGTATTAATTGTCCTGAAACAGAAACACACTGAAATTCAAAAGATTACCTGTAGACGATCAACATGAACTTTGACTCCTCCAACTATTCCCTTTTTAAAGGATGCTAACATATCTAATATGGGGTTGAATCGGCTACCTCTAAAAAATATAAACAAACAAAAGGTGCATTATTAATAACAGAATGAGAAATAAAAAGTTTAATACTAAATATCCTTCACATATGCAAGTCTCTCTGCCACATGCTGACAGAGACATAAAAACAGTAGGAGGCCCTGCTTCTAAAGGGTTCATAATGTTAAAGGGGGTGAGATGGGTGCACCTCACTTCTTTTATCAACCTACCGTATATTGTCTTCCCGGATGAGAACAAGGAAAAGTGGACGTCCATGCATTTTCCAGTATTGCTTAATGAACTGTAGTGCATTCTATCAAAACATAAGAATGAGGCAGAATGAAATGGCACTGTATCTGAGCCAATCAGGATGTTTAACCATTTGTGGCAAAGAGCCAACAAAACTCTGATATATGAAGATAATTCACAGTCAAACCCTGGATAATATAAACTACAGGGGTAGAAATATTCTGATACAAACATATATACAAGTATGAATATATACAAAGTTAAGTTTAAAACTTTATTGATTTCAAACTTTGTTCTTAAAAGTAATCAGATTACATATATTTTAAGCCTGCTTCTTTTTTGGTGGCCTAATGAATACAGTTTAAGAATGGTCCCTGGGGTGGTGGGTAGGAGGATGAAATGGATGATGGGGATTAAGGCGTGCACTTGTCGCGATGAGCACCAGGTGATGTATGGAATTGTTGAATCACTATATTCTACATCTGAAACTAATATAACACTGTATGTTAACTAACTAGAATTAAAATAAATACTTAAAGAAGAAAAAAAAAATGGTCCCAGGGAGGAAAAATCAATCCAGGGTTGTCATCCAGAAGATTAATCCTCATCCCACATTACTGTGCATTTATTACAGCAGGTAGAAGAAACTAGACTGAATCTATACAGACCATCGGAAATGTGGAGAGAGTTCTTTTTTGACTCAATTTCTACTCTTGTCATCATCATTGTCATCATATCAAAGACTTACATAACACTTCACCATATGTCAAGTACTATTCTGCGTGTTTTATATACATTAACTCATTTAATTCTCAGAATATCCCTATTATTATTCAGTTATACAGATGAGAAAAGAGAGACACAGAGAAGTTAAGTAACTTGCCCAAGATCACATAGCTGGTAAATAGACAGTAGAGCCAAGATCTTAACAAATGTAATCTGGCTCCAGACTTCATGCTCTAAACCATGACTCTAAGCTTCTCTTCTCTGCAAATGGAAAAGGGAGTGGAGGAGATTTTAACTGATTAGATGTTATGAGTTAGTTGAAGTTTTACTTGACATTCTTCATAAATAAAATTATTTTGCTAACTCAACTTTTTTTCAAAAAGAGATAAACTACTGCTGTCATATGAACATGGTTTCCAAACGGTTTCCCCTCTGCTTTATAAACTGTATCTTTTCATTCCATTTGTAGAATGGTCTATCAAGCAAAGTCATACAACTTTACGTAAGACATACTCCATCTATTATTCTAATGCTGCAAGCAATTTAACTTTCTCCAAAGCCATGCAGATGTTGTTTTACTTTCATATTTTACACCGTGTTAACACAGTGTCATAGACACCCATGAGCACTCAATTTAATAACATATGATAAAATCAGGAGAAACCCAGTCATCCAATTTCAATAAAAAGGGGTTCTGAAGCTACCTTTATGTCATCTATCAGCAGTAAAACATCTTGAGACATGTAGAAATCACTTAGGTCGAAGATGATAGGGTAACAAACCACAGTCTTTCCTAGAATGCGATAAATCTGTAAGACATAATTAAAAAAGTACAAAACAGGACCAAAGGCAAATGTACAGTAGCATAAGTCCTAATAAAAATTAAAACTGATTAAGAAATTTCAATGTTTCTTGATTGGATCAATAAGATCAGTATACTAAAGAGTAGTCTACCTCTACTGTGATAGAAAAAGCCTCTGAATAAATACTGTCATAATCAGGTACCTTACAATGTTCAGAAATAATATAGGAGTGCGATGCTTATTCTTTGCTAGAAGACTTCTGTGATATCACACAAAACAAACAGTAAGATTTACTTGTAGAAAATGATAATTCAGATAACCAGCCCAAGTATATAATAAAATGTGAGAATGGATGCAAAGCAGGTCAAACATCATTTCATTCTGTGGTATTATAATCTGAACACTGCTCCACAAGGAAATTTTATGAGCACCTTTGATGTACCGAGGCAGCCAATGGGCCTATCTGGCCTTCCGGAGAGTCCTAATTTTTCATTGATTCCCAGGTGGAAATAAGCCTGTAAGACATAAATTTATAAACCAGTCAGGCAAGAAGAATCCATGCTTTCCTTTTTGGCCCCTTTATACCCCCTGACTAAAGCCCTGCTAATTTCTGATCTTTCCAGAGGAAAAGTGGCCAGGGAAACCTTACTCAATAGACTTGCTAGGAAAACAAGCTAGCCAATGATGTCAACTTAGATTTGGGGGCACTGAGAGATTTGAGAGCAAATCTTTGCAGATCTACTTAGCAACATCCTAAAATCTGACATTGTTCTTGTGCTGTCAAATGTACAACTTGCATGGCTCTGTCCAATTCATAAAAGAACACAAAGAGACAAATGCTTCCTGTGTGATTTAAAAAAAAAAAAAAAACTGGCTAAAGTTTTAAAATTCAGGGCCTCACATCTCCTACTAGATTCCCACCTTCAAGTATTTCCCAACAAAATGGAAATGTCTTTATTGATTTTTCTGATTATATGAATTTTCTGAAAAATTTAAGCCATGTGCTCCAAGTGAATGGTCCTGTTTACTCTCACAATTCCATAGGTAACAACTCTTGCACTTTGGTATATATTGAAGGAAGTATAATTTATTGTGTGAGCCCTAAAAAACACCTGATGTACAGGGTTACAGATTTTTTAAAGTGTATAGATGAATATATACTCATATTACACACATATATCAATATGTGCATATATTTACATAAACGGGTTCATAAACTATATATATGTATCTGTTTGGTGTCCGACTTGTTAAAACAGTATTGTGGTGTTCCAGTTTCAAGATGGTAGACTGAGTCTATGCATGTACTCTACATTTCAGTGTTGAAATGACTGAAGAGATATAAAGACCTCTAAAAATACCTGTAGCATTAACTACTGGAAAACAGAAAAAGGTGCCACAGTGGAACAGAAACTTCTAGAATTTCTACAAAGTAAAAACAGATGGATTTGGAATGAATTAGAAGGTAATCAGTGCCAAAGCTGAGCACTTCACCCAATAAGACGCCTTCTTACCCTATTTAATACCCATTCCTTGATGTAGGTAGTTCCCAACTTTTTGTTATTTCAAAAGCAATTCAATAAACATCTCTGGACACTGTACTATTATTTCTGCAGAATAATTTCTTAGACTTGCTGGATCAAAGAGAATATGTTTTCTTTGAAACATACTGCCAGGTTGGTCACCTTGTAGAAACAGTGGACCAATTTATATTAGCATTAACAGTGCATAGGCCTTTTTTGTTACTCTCTTGGGTCAAAATGACAGTTCATCTTAGTTTTAAACTACTGTATTCAAATATTTTATGGTTGAACATTTTCCCATATATTTAATGGCTACTGGTATGTTCTATAAATTTTTCCATTTGTTCCCTTTTCTTTTTTTTAATTTTATTATGTTATGTTAATCACCATACATTACATCATTAGTTTTTGATGTAGTGTTCCATGATTCATTGTTTGTGCATAACACCCAGTGCTCCATGCAGAACGTGCCCTCCTCAATACCCATCACCAGGCTAACCCATCCCCCCCCACCCTCCCCTCTAGAACCCTCAGTTTGTTTCTCAGAGTCCATAGACTCTCATGGTTCGTCTCCCCCTCTGATTTCCATTCCTACTATCTTCCTTTTTCTTTTTCTTTTTAACATATAATGTTTTATTTGTTTCAGAGGTACAGGTCTGTGATTCAACAGTCTTACACAACTCACAGTGCTCACCATAGCACATACCCTCCCCAATGTCTATCACCCAGCCACCCCATCCCTCCTACCCCCCAACCAATCCAGCAACCCTGTTTGTTTCCTGAAATTAAGAATTCCTCGTATCAGTGAGATCATATGATACATGTCTTTCTCTGATTGACTTACCTCACTTGTTCCCTTTTCTATTGGGTATTTCTCATTCTTTTTGATTTGTAAGAGATCTTGGTATGTTAAGAATATTACCCTTTGTATAAATATTTTACCCAGTTTGCTCATCTTCAATGTTGTTACGAACTGTGAGAATGACTGCATAGTAGGTCAAACATCATTTCAGCATGTGTTATTTCAATCTAAACATTTTCCTACTAGGAAATTTCACAAGCACTTCTGATGTGCCAGGTTGTTTATCCCATCGTCAGCTGTATTTAGTTAAATTTGTCAATCATTTCCTTAAAGGCTTTTTTAGTACTGGCATTATTCTAAGAATGGACTTTCACTCCAAACAGTTGTAAACTGCTCTTCTATTTTTTCTGCTAGTGATTTTGTTTATATCATTTAAAAAAAAAAAAGTGAATCTTTAATCTGTCTGGAATTTATTTTTCTATTTGATGAGAGGTAGACATCTAATCTGTTTTCCTCTGAACTGACTTCAATTATCAACCTCATTGTACACAAAATTAATGTCATCACCAGAGGTCTCTGGTCATTCCGCTACAGAGTACAGGCCCATGTCAGAGTTAGCTCTGTGTCTCTTTCTCCTTCTGCATTGCTAGGTTCCTAGAGAATAGCATACCTTCAGTTGGCTGGCACTGTGCCTGACACAGAGCTGGTGCTCAGGAAATACCTGATAGATGAATGAGGGAGCAACTGAATGTCCTCCTGAGCTACCCGGCTGTGAATACTGACTCTGTAATAATGACTCTCATTTTAGACATAGTCAACTGGCCAGAAAAAGTACCCTATAAGCATTAGGATATATAACTGCACTGAAACTATAGCACACTACACTAGATGGAGCCCCCTTTCTCTCAAATATTTTCAAATTTTCAGAATTAAATGTATGTCTAAACTATTTTAGATTTCTTCTTTTGGACAAGTGATCAATTAACCATGTACAAGTTAAAATGTACCGATCTAGATCTCCTTTAAATACTACTCTATTACAGTGAAAGGATTTTCCTTAATTTTCTGAACCAAGGTACAGCAGGTCTATGACAATTATGTAGACAGACCTGGAATGCTCCCCACATTCCAGGGTGTGGATAGTACTGTCCCCACATTGTGGGGGGGGGGACACATGCACACCATTTAATCCACTGAAATAGTATATAGTAATGGCTAAACAACAGAACTTCATTCTAGATCACAGTATATTCATCTCCCCCATGAAGCAAATCATACCACAGTCACCACATCATGAAACACTAATTACACACAGTATAAGGCCTGCTCTCAGCTGTCTGCTCTCATAGACTGTTAAGCGAGCTGAAGGAGGGTACAGCTCCTCAGAACAGAAAGATTAGCCACTGGCATAAGAATATGTGTATTAACTAAGATTTGAAGGAACACTTTCACTTTTAAAAGGTGGGCTTATCACTGTGTAATATATGGAACTGTTGAATCACTGTATTATAAACCTGAAACTAATATAACACTGTATGTTAACTACATACGAATTATTGTTTTTTAAAGATGGGCTTATAAGAAGCAATATACTAGGAAGTATATCTTAGAGGATGAATCCCCACAAGCAGCTAGCTTGGAACACAGAGGCTGTAACAACAGAGAATCTTCTATCTTGACACATGTTTAGGGAAGTTGGACTCTTGGCTCCAAATCTCGTTTTACCCATACCACATACCCATTTGTTCACACCATTTGTTCACAACATCTTTAAAACAACAAAACATAAAAGAAGTCAGGTCCTGTTAAAAGTCTTCACCTTACTCTTTCAATTTATTTTATTTTTATTTTATTTTTTATTTTTTTTGAGAGAGAGTACATGTGCATATGCACTAGTTGAGGGGAGGGGCAGAGGGAGAGGGAGAGGGAGAGAGAAAGAGACATTCTTTTTTTTTTTTTTTTTAGATTTTATTCATTTATTTGACAGGGAGAGAGATAGCGAGAGAGGGAGTACAAGCAGGGGGAGTGGGAGAGGGAGAAGCAGGCTTCCTGCTGAGCAGGGAGCCCAATCCCAGGACCCCGGGATCATGACCTAAGGTGAAGGCAGACGCTTAATGACTGAGCCATCCAGGCGCCCCGAGAGAGAGATTCTTAAGCAGGCTCCACAGTGTAAAGCCTGACTCGGGGCTTGATCCATGACCCTGAGATCATGACCTGAGCTGAAACCAAGAGTCCGACGCTTAACCGACTGAGCCACCCAGGTGCCCCAAGTCTTCACCTTAGTCTTAATGGAATGCTTCCTACCACCTCCATAGCACCTTGTATAAACATCTATTATAGCACAAATCAAGGTGGATTGTAATTAACTATTTTTCCTTTCATACCAGTAGACTCAGAGTTTACTGAGAACAGGGACAGAGCACAGAGCCATTTTATCTGAGTGCCTCACACAAAATTCTGCACACAGCAGGTGTTCACTAATGAATGAATGAATAAAATGCCAGAAGCCATGCTTATCTTTTAAATCTTGACTACATGTTGTCTAGTAGAGTACAGATTCACCTACCATAAAAAAGTTGCAATATAAATTAGGCCTGAAAAAAATGGAGTCAGGTTTATTTGCTTTGAGCACATGTTTATCAAAGAACAATAATCTTTGTTACTATTCTCTGGAGCTTTCAGTGAGGGACCATAAAAAGTGTATCAGCAAATATAGCCAGTAATGATAGAGTGTTAGAGCCTTAGATTTTCTCCACTTCATGCTGCCTCCTCTCCTTGCTTCGTGAATCCTCAGTTCTCTCTCCTCTTCTACCACAAAACCCATTTACATCTTTGTGTGATTTCAGAGCGTTACCTACTCTAGGGATCCTTGCATTTTCAGCCTTACCTCTTTAATCAGAGGGGAAAAGAGCTCTAAATTTGTTATAGGAGGTTTAAGAGCTTTCAAAGTGCTGGTACTCTGGGTGATCTGACACCCAGGTTCTGGTTTTGTTGACAATGGATAGGGTCCAGTCTGATCAGCAGTGACACTCTGAGGCCCTGTCTCCTCCCATGCAATGTGCACCTCACTTCTCTAAGCTTTAATTCCTTGTTGTACCATCAAGGCTTTGACCACAAAAGTTTGTATCAACCTAACTGAGCTAATCTTGATTATTTGAGAGAGAAAATTCTAATCACTTACATCAAACACTTCAGAGTTTATTCCTGTATTGTTTTTAACAATTACTAAGTAGAAGTGGTGGTTTATAAATAACTGGTGGAATCGGGCTCCCTGCATAGTGGGGAGTCTGCTTCTCCCTCTCTCTCTATCCCTCCCCCCTGCTTATGCTCTCTCTCTCTCTCTCTCTCTCACTCTTGCTGTCTCAAATAAATAAATAAAAATCTTTAAAAATAAATAAATAAATAAATAAATGTGGAAGTCAACAATTTTCTGTCCCGAATGGGCAGGAATATTCCTAAACAGGCATTTCTGAATCCATCTGCAGAGCAGTACATGCAAAAGGCCCCCAAAGTCACCTTTTAATCCAGTCTAAATAGGTATGTAACCGCATCAAAAATAAACTCAGATGTTACTTTGAGACCGAGCAAACCAAAAGGGTGGGAATTACTTCAGACTCTAAACAGTAAGGCAAAAAAAAAAGGGAAGTAGTTATTACCAATAAATATTTAGATGAGAAATTTCCTTTAATAGTTAATTAAGGGAAAATTATCAAATCCAATGTAAAGGTTAATTTTACACACAAGGTACGAAAATTCAGGTTAATTTGTTATTTAAGTGCCCAGTCTAGGTCAGTAATAGACTTTAGAAGTAAGAATCAATAAGACCTATGAATATAATGTATACACACACAATGCAGGGTTTTTTTTAGTAACAACGTCTGATAAGGTACGTTTCTCAACTTAATTAGAAAGACTTTTGGATTAATGACACTATCTCAGAATCAGATTTTAACTATGCTACCTGACTGTAAACTAAGTCTAATCATCATGCTCTAGCACCTCCACAAAGTCGACAGTAAAGTAGAATCACTTACTTTCACCAGCTCCTGCTGAGCCCAAATCTGAATGGGTTCCACCTGTTGAGGAGTTTGAGTCTGAATACCATACGTGTTGAGGAAAACTTGAAGGCTAAAGGATACAGGGAAAAAGCAAGAGACATTTTTAGGCAATGCATGTAGAATGTGGAGAATGGTGGAGGAGGAGGAGGGGAGGAAGGAGACTACGCTAGCTTGGAGAACATTTTAATTTATCAACGTGAGGAATATGCCATCTGTGCTGGGATCTAGAGGCCCTCTGGGGTTCTTCACAAGGCATCAGGTGGGAGCTCTGGGGGCTGGCAGAAAGAGTAAGCACTGATTTTGGGAATTCCCAGTATTCGTTGCACTAACTTCTCAAAACTACACCCCAGGCAACACTGGCACAGGTCACATAGTCTTTAATATTCACATCAACTAAAACAAAATTATTTTTAAACATGAAAAGAATGTTTTTCTGGCACTTAAAGTAACATTACTGACATCCTTGAAACCCTGTCAAGGGGTCTGTGAAATTAATCCCTACCACCATACTCAATATTGCAACATAAAGCAGTAAGCCCCCCTCCTTTCCTCCCAAAGGAACACGCCACCCATCTGGATTTCATACCGTTGGCTTTCTGCTATGAGTGCTACATGAACTACCAAATCATTTTCCAGTGGGCCCTGTAATACAGAATAAGGGGGGGGGGAGAAACATTTTAAAAGATCTGGTCATCATCAGCTACAATGAGAATCAAGGACAATATTAACCATCTCTAAGTAGTTCATTAAAATGATGGACACCTACTGGCTCCATGCAGTCACCTCTCTTTCCTTGCTCTCCACTGCCTACTAATCAATTTGATGGTGTAGACAGAGTAATGGAACACCAAGGAATGGAAAACCATAAATCTCACCCCTACCAGAAGGGCTAGCCTGTCAGGCCTATTTTGAATGACGCATAAGAGTAGTTTGGGGACTGAGAGTCATTTTCCGCCATTTAACTCTGAAGGGAAGAGAAGGAACTAAAAATAAAAACCCAACTTCTGTATTCTCTGTAAAAAAATGATTGTGAGTTAAAATTGTTCATTTGACATCTTAACACATATAAGGCTATTCCTTTCTTCTTAGCCAATTTTCCTTTGGCATCATTTATATCAAAATAGCTTTATTCTAATATATAGTTCCTATAGTAGAGAATGAACTACCCAGTTGACTATGTAATTAACACTGTGTTCATTAAATACAAGCTGTTGGGCTTGATAGTTCTAATCAAAGATACTGTTGGATATTTGCTACTCTTTTCGTGTATGTGTGGAA
Source organism: Phoca vitulina (assembly GCF_004348235.1). NCBI lineage: Eukaryota > Metazoa > Chordata > Mammalia > Carnivora > Phocidae > Phoca > Phoca vitulina. Next base: position 1,463,915 of record NW_022589733.1, on the reverse strand, counting down.
AAGATTCACTATAGCATATATTACACATTGTTAAAATGAACCCAATTTTAAGCCTGTATTAACAGAGACCATTAAGAAGTATCAATAAATTACAGTATTAGGAAGCTCTAAAAATACTGATCAAATGTAATTTCTTTATAGTAATGAATCCAACATTCCCAATAGTATGCTATAAAATATCTGATTTACCATCAGTCAGTTCCCCTCTATGGTATTCAATATGTCACTAGAATTTATGTATGATGGAAAGCAAGAAACACCAGAATACATATATCAGCAGTAAATATCATACAATCAAAAGGATGGTTCCCAGAATCATCGTGAAAATGCCATTTCAGGCAGACTTCCATGTGATTTAAATGAATATATAAGAGAAAATATGATATAACAACCCAACAAAAATAAATACACATTAAAAATGCCATAAATTCTATTTTTATTTGATGAAGACCTTAAAAGTTAATGTTACTCAGAAGGATGAGAAAAAATTAATTATTCACAGTCTCATCAAGATTTGTAACACCAAATGAATACATTAAGCCTATTTCTCTCAGATGAAATCTATTATTTACTTCATCAAAAGAAGTAAGCTTAGAGTGGGCAAATTATCCACAATCTTCAGTACAATTATGGATTCTTAAATAAAAAGCAAATGAATACATATACAAGAATGCAGATAACATTTCAATAACAATAAATAAGGCAGCTTACAGATCCTAATTGGCAAATTGGTATCTTTTTTTTGAATCACAGACCTTTTATGATAATGTCTTTACTTGTATGACAGAGTACTCAGATCTGAAATGCCCACTACACATATTGAATCATACTAAGTATTTGGTTAGGAGACTACTACATGGCTGAAGAATTCTTTCATTGTAAAACCTCAGCATTTCGGAAAGTTAAAATTCACAAAACTTCTATGATGATCTTAGGCCTTTACCATAGCCCATAGGGGACACTGCACCCTATTTATACCCCAGAAAGAATTCGGCATGGGTAGTCCCACCTCGGTTGCTCCCTTCCTCTCACTGCCAAAGCTGGAACCATCTTTTCTCTGTTTTCACCATTTTCTTCAAAGCACCAACATTTTGTCTAAACCCATGAAGTCTCTCTGAAAACTTCCTAACAGTAATTAATATTTTCTATTTCTGGATGGTATTTCCCTTAATATTACTATAATATTTTCTCCTTTTAGGTTCATAAGTACACACACACGTGTATGTATGCATATACATACTCAAGGCCTGTATGGTATGGTGCTCTCCATTTCACATGTATTTATGTACTCATTCATTTGATCAATAGTTAAGGCATTCTAATATACAAGCCCTATGCTAGACCCTGATGTTACAAGATAAATACAACCCAGTGTCCCTCCATGAGGAGTTTAGAGTGTCCTGGGACAGACGGACAACAGACAAGCTTTCAAATATGTGTTTATTATCATGTGAAAGTATTTCACTGATACCTTTCTTTGGTAGTATAGACCTAATTTTTTAAAAAAAATGGCTGCAGGACATTATATTACATGGACATACCATACTTTATTTAAGGAACGTTTATTTTGATGGACATTTAGGTGGTTTCCAATTCTGCAGAGAATATAATAATTGTCCTTATCTCAGAGAATTGCTGAGGATTTAGGGAGGAACAAAGTGCTAGGCACAGTTTTGACACCTAACAAAAATAAAGGCACTAAAACTTACTGCAGTTGTATTTACTATTTTCACATCTATCCTAGGACAGCTGCTCCTCTCTTCCTTGTTGAGATTTGCTTTAATACCTAAGTTGCCCTAAATCTCATTGGTTTCCACCATTCTAAGACATGAGGACCATCCATTACCCCATTTTTGTATGGCTAGTTCTTCTCCAAAGAATTCCAAACATCTTTTAAAAAAAATCTTCAGGTGACTTAACCACTTTCCAATTTTCTCTCCTTTTATTTCTCAAACACAGACTATAGCTATCTTCTTACCTTTTAACTTTCTTGCCTCTATAATTCTACATTCCGCCATCTAACCTACTTTGCCTTTAGAGATGGAAATCCTCACACTTCAGTCCTTGGTCTTCTCATTCCACTTCTTTCTCTTTCTTTGTCTCTCTCACCAAACTCAATCACTCTGGTAGCTTTAATTATCACCTCTAAGCAGATCATTTCATATTTATGTTTCTAGTCTTGAACTTTCTCTTGAGTTCTAGTGCCCATATTTTTAACTGCTTTCTAGACATTTTCTCTTGGCTATTTCCAAAGTTAAAAGTTCCTGAACTCGGGGCGCCTGGGTGGCGCAGTCGTTAAGCATCTGCCTTCGGCTCAGGTCATGATCCCAGGGTCCTGGGATCGAGCCCCGCATCGGGCTCCCTGCTCGGCGGAGAGTCTGCTTCTCCCTCTCCCACTCCCCCTGCTTGTGTTCCCTCTCTCACTGTGTCTCTCTCTGTCAAATAATAAAAATCTTAAAAAAAAAAAAAAAAAAAAAAAAAAAAAAAGTTCCTGAACTCAACTCCTCACCAATCCTACCTCCACCCCAAACAGGCTCACTCCAGCTCAGAATGTCAGAATCATCTTTGACTCCTGTTTCTTACCCTCCATATCCAATTTGTCATCAAAATCCTGTTAATCTTTAACTCATAAACTATGAATCTTCTTTTCTTGAATCTTCTTTTCATTTCTGTAGCAATATTCAGGATAGGAAAGTACCAACCATAGCAACAAACACTTCACATAACACTCAACATTCTATGTGCAAGGCACTGTTCTAACAAACGATTAATTTATAATAACAAACTATTATTTCCATTTTCCAGATAACAAAACTGATGCAAAGAAAGCTTAAGTAACTTACCAAGGATAGAGAGCTAGCTAACAGCAGAGCTAGAATTCAGACACAGGCAATTTGACTACAGCATCTTTGCTCATACTCACTCAGTTATTCTGCCTCTCAGAGAGTGGAAAGGGGGCAGATGTTAAAATTGAAAGGTCCACATACAAGTCCCATCAATCACTTGATCCTGCATGATCCAGGTCATCTAATAGATGCCTTAAATTTGTCATGGACAAGACTGAACCACTGAATTCCATCCTTAAAACCACGCATCATCAAAGTATTTCTTACCTCTTTAAGACCTGATCTAGCCAAAAACGTGTAAATCATTCTTGACTCTTTTTTCCTCAAACCTCCTAACCAATATCAACAACAACAAAAAGATAAGTTATTGAGCACCATGTAACCACAGTAAATTAGTTACTCATCAAAACACCCATACTTGGTAGGGAACTACTATTCTCATTTACTGATGAGACAACTGAGGCATGGAGTTGTTAAAAAAAAATTTAGCTAACATCACACAGATAATAAGTGGCAAAGGGGAAATCCAAATCTGGGCGGTCTCATCTATCTCTTAAACATTACAGTATCTGGAGGTGGGAGGAACAAGATGACAGAGGAGTAGGAGACCTAAATTTCATCTGGTCCCAGGAATTCAGCTAGATAGGTGTCAAACCATTCTGAACACCTACAAACTCAACAAGAGATCAAAGAAAAGAATAGCAGCAACTCTCTGAACAGAAAAGCGACCACTTTCTGGAAGGTAGGATGTGTGGAGAAGTGAATCTGAGGCGATACTCGGGAAGATAGACGGCGGGGGAGGGGGCCTCCGTCCACCACTTCTGGCAAGTGATAGAGCCGTGGAGCACAAAATCGGAACTTTTAGAAGTCGGCTCCGCTGAGGGACGTTGCTCCAGTGGCTAAGCGGGAGGTGGAACCCTCACTGGGACAGTGTGGTCTCAGGACCCTCGGGGTCACAAAAAGACCAGGAGTGCCTGAGTGCAGCAGAGCTCCCAGGTATCAAAGCGGGGAAGCCGGCTGCAGAGACGGAGCTGAGGGGCAGGCTCTCAGCTCGGGGTTGCCATAAACCATGATCCGCGGCACAGTCAGGCCACTGCTCCTCCAGCAGGGACCCAACAAGCGGCATATCCGGGGAGATTCCCCTTCCTCTCCCGGGGAGGAGAGGCGCCGGAGCGCACCACAGGGATGTGCTGGGTTTAGAGACTCCACACAGAGTCAGGTGCCACAGATAGAAACGCTCGGTCACAGGCTGGGTGAGCACGGAGTGCGACTGAAGACAGAGGACACAGGAGTGATTGACTGCTTTTCTCTGGGGGCTCACTGAGGAGTGGGGCCCCGAGCTCTCGCCTCCTCTGGAGTGGAGATTGGGAGGCCGCCATTTTCACTCTTGTCCTCCAAAGCTGTACAGAAAGCTTGCAGGGAACAAAAGCTCCCGAGAGCAAAATCGAGCAGATTACTTAGGCCCGCCCCAGCAAGGGCAGGGCAATTCCACCTCCGGCAAAGACATTTGGGAACCACGGCAACAGGCCCCACTCCAGGTTGATCAGCAAGAACAGCCAGCCAAGACCAAGTTTACCGATCAATGAGAGTGGCAGAACTCCAGCACTAGGGTAATACTGGACATAGAATTCAAGGCTTTTTCACCATGATTCTTTAGTCTTTCAAAGTTAATTTTTTTAATTTTCTTTTTTGTCTTTTACTTTTTTTTTTTTTAATTTTTCTTTTTCCCTTTTTCAACCAACATCTTATCAATCCCTTTTTTAAAAAATATTTTTTATTTTTCATTTTTAGAGTCATATTCTATCCCTTCAAAGTAGTTAACCTTATTTTTGGTATATATATATATAAAGTTGTTCTCTCTTTAAAATTTTGGGATATAGTTTCTTCTAACAGATCAAAATATACCCTAAATCTCTACTGTATGGCTTTGTTCTAGTCTCCTGCCTGATCACATTCTATCCCCCCCTTTTTTTTTAATCCTCTTCTTTGTTTTTTCAACCAACTTCTTATCATTCTTTTTATAAAATCTTTTATAATTTTCATCTTTACAGTCATATTCCATCCCTTCATCGTATTTACCCTTATTTTTGTACATATATAAGCTTTTCTTTTTTTAAAATTTTGGGAGGCACTTTCTTCTAACAGACCAAAATACGACCAAAATCTAGTGTGTGGCACTGATCTATGCACCGGCCTGATCATATTTGATCATATTCTGTTTTTTTGTTTGTTTGTTTTTCATATTTTTCTTTTTCATTTTTTTTTTCTTTTTTCTTTCTTTCCCCCCAGTTTCAGGTCTCTTCTGATTCGTTTAGTGTATATTTTTCTGGGGTCACTGTTACCCTGTTAGCATTTTGTTCTCTCATTCATCTATTCTCCTCTGGACAAAATGACAAGACGGAAAAAAATCACCTCAACAAAAAGAACACGAGGCAGTACTGACTGCCAAGGACCTAATCAATACGGACATTAGTTGGATGTTGGAACTAGAGTTCAGAATGATGATTTTAAAGATACTAGCTGGGCTTGAAAAAAACATGGAAGATATCAGAGAAACCCTTTCTGGAGAAATAAAAGAACTAAAATCTAACCAAGTCGAAATCAAAAAGGCTATTAATGAGGTGCAATCAAAAATGGAGGCTCTAACTGCTAGGATAAATGAGGCAGAAGAGCGCATTAGTGATACAGAAGACCAAATGATGGAGAATCAAGAAGCTGAGAAAAAGAGAGATAAACAACTACTGGATCATGAGGGCAGAATTCGAGAGCTAAGCAATACCATAAGACAAAATAACATTAGAATAATTGGGATCCCAGAAGAAGAAAGAGAGAGAGGGGCAGAAGGTATATAGGAGCAAATTATAGCAGAGAACTTCCCTAATATGGGGAAGGACACAGGCATCAAAATCCAGGAGGCACAGAGAAACCCCCTCAAAATCAATGAAAATAGGTCAACACCCTGACATCTGATAGTAAAACTTACGAGTCTCAGAGACAAAGAGAAAATCCTGAAAGGAGCTCGGGAGAAGAGATATGTAACCTACAATGGTAGAAACATGAGATTGGCAACAGACCTATCCACAGAGACCTGGCAGGCCAGAAAGGACTGGCATGATATATTCAGAGCACTAAATGAGAAAAACATGCAGCCAAGAATACTATATCCAGCTAGGCTGTCATTGAAAATAGAAGGAGAGATAAAAAGCTTCCAGGACAAACAAAAACTAAAGGAATTTGCAAACACGAAACGAACCCTACAAGAAATATTAAAAGGGATCCTCTAAGCAAAGAGAGAGCTTAAAAGTAACACAGACCAGAAAGGAACACAGACAATATACAGTAACAGTCACCTTGCAGGCAATACAATGGCACTAAATTCATATCTTTCAATAGTTACCTTGAATGTAAATGGGCTAAATGCCCCAATCAAAAGACAAAGGCTATCAGATTGGATAAAAAAAAAAGACCCATCGATATGCTGTCTGCAAGAGACTCATTTTAGACCCAAAGACACCCCCAGATTTAAAGTGAGGGGGTGGAAAACCATTTACCATGCTAATGGACACCAAAAGAAAGCTGGGGTGGCAATCCTTATATCAGACAAATTAGATTTGAAAACAAAGACTATAATAAGAGATGAGAAGGACACTATATCCTACTTAATGGGTCTATCCAACAAGAAGATCTAACAATTGTAAATATCTATGCCCCTAAATTGGGAGCAGCCAATTATATAAGCCAATTAATAACAAATGCAAAGAAACACATCGACAACAATAACACCCCCTTCACTGAAATGGACAGATCATCTAAGCAAAATATCAACAAGGAAATAAACACTTTAAATGACACACTGGACCAAATGGACTTCACAGATATATTCAGAACATTCCATCCCAAAGCAACAGAATACACATTCTTCTCTAGTGCTCATGGAACATTCTCTATCATAGATCACATCCTAGGTCACAAATCAGGTCTCAACCAGTACCAAATGATTGGGTCATTCCCTGCACATTTTCAGACCACAATGCTTTGAAACTAGAACTCAATCAGAGGAAAGTCGGAAAGAACTCAAATACATGGAGGCTAAAGAGCATTAAAGAATGAATGGGTCAACAAGGAAATTGAAGAAGAATTTAAAAAAATCACGGAAACAAATGAAAATGAAAACACAACTGTTAAAAAATCTTTGGGATGCAGCAAAGGCAGTCCTAAGAGGAAAGTATATAGCAATACAAGCCTTTCTCAAGAAACAAGAAAGGTCTCAAATACACAACCTAACCCTACACCTGAAGGAGCTGGAGAGAGAACAGCAAATAAAGCCTAAATCCAGCAGGAGAAGAGAAATAATAAAGATCAGAGCAAAAATCAATGAAATAGAAACCAAAAGAACAGTAGAACAGATCAACAAAACTAGGAGCTGGTTCTTTGAAAGAATTAACAAGATTGATAAACCCCTGGCCGGACTTATCAAAAAGAAAAGAGAAATGACCAAAATAAATAAAATCATGAATGAAAGAGGAGAGATCACAACCAACACCAAAGAAATACTAACAATTATAAGAATGTATTATGAAAGGATTATTCACCACAACCAAGTGGGATTTATCCCTGGGCTACAAGGTTGGTTCAACATCCACAAATCAATCGTGATACAATACATTAATAAAAGAAAGAACAAGAACCATATGATCCTCTCAATAGATGCAGAAAAAGCATTTGACGAAGTACAGCATCCTTTCTTGATCAAAACTCTTCAGAGCACAGGGATAGAGGGAACATACCTCAATATCATAAAACCCATCTATTAAAAGCCCACAGCGAATATCATTCTCAATGGGGAAAAACTGAGAGCTTTCCCCCGAAGGTCAGGAACACAGCAGGGATGTCCACTATCACCACTGCTATTCAACATAGTATTAGAAGTCCTAGCCACAGCAATCAGACAACAAAAAGAAATCAAAGGCATCCAAATTGGCAAAGAAGAAGTCAAACTCTCACTCTTTGCAGATGATATGATACTTTATGTGGAAAACCCAAAAGACTCCACCCCAAAACTGCTAGAACTCATACAGGAATTCAGTAAAGTGGCAGGAAGTAAAATCAATGCACAGAAATCAGTGGCATTCCTATACAACAACAACAAGACAGAAGAAAGAGAAATTAAGGAGTCGATCCCATTTACAATTGCACCCAAAACCATAAGATACCTAGGAATAAATCTAACCAAAGAGGCAAAGGATCTGCACTCAGAAAACTATAAAATACTCATGAAAGAAATTCAGGAAGACACAAAGAAATGGAGAAACATTCCATGCTCATGGATTGGAAGAACAAATATTGTGAAGATGTCAATGCTACCTAGAGCAATCTACACATTCAATGCAATCCCCATCAAAATACCATCCACTTTTTTCAAAGAAATGGAACAAATAATCCTAAAATTTGTATGGAACCAGAAAAGATCCCAAATAGCCAAAGGAATGTTGAAAAAGAAAAGCAAAGCTGGCAGTATCACAATTCTGGACTTCCAGCTCTATTACAAAGCTGTCATCATCAAGACAGTATGGCACTGGCACAAAAACAGACACATAGATCAATGGAACAGAAGAGAGAGCCCAGAAATGGACCCTCAACTCTATGGTCAACTAATCTTCAACCAAGCAGGAAAGAATGTCCAATGGAAAAAAGTCTCTTCAACAAAGAGTGTTGGGAAAATTGGACAGCCACGTGCAGAAGAATGAAACTGGACCATTTCCTTACACCACACACAAAAATAGACTCCAAATGGTTGAAAGAACTCAATGTGAGATAGGAGTCCATCAAAATCCTAAAGGAGAACACAGGCAGCAACCTCTTCGACCTCAGCCGCAGCAACTTCTTCCTAGAAACATCACCAAAGGCAAGGGAAGCAAGGGCAAAAATGAACTATTGGGACTTCATCAAGATAAAAAGCTTTTGCACAGCAAAAGAAACAGTCAACAAAACCAAAAGACAATCAACCGAATGGGAGAAGATATTTGCAAATGACGTATCAGATAAAGGGCTAGTATCCAAAATCTATAAAGAACTTATCAAACTCAACACCAAAAGAACAAATGATCCAATCAAAAAATGGGCAGAAGACATGAACAGACACTTTTCCAAAGAAGACATCCAAAAGGCCAACAGACACATGAAAAAGTGCTCAACATCGCTCAGCATCAGGGAAATCCAAATCTAAACCTCAATGAGATACCACCTCACACCAGTCAGAATGGCTCAAATTAACAAGTCAGGAAACGACAGATGTTGGCGGGGTTGCAGAGAAAGGGGAACCCTCCTACACTGTTGGTGGGAATGCAAGTTGGTGCAGCTACTCTGGAAAACAGTATGGAGGTTCCTCCAAAAGTTGAAAATAGAGGTACCCTATGATCCAGCAATTGCACTACTGGGTATTTACCCCAAAGATACAAATGTAGGGATCCGAAGGGGTACGTGCACCCTGATGTTTATAGCAGCAATGTCCACAATAGCCAAACTATGGAAAGAGCCAAGATGTCCATCGACAGATGAATGGATAAAGAAGCAGTGGTATATATATACAATGGAATATTATGCAGCTATCAAAAGGAATGAAATCTTGCCATTTGCAATGACGTGTATGGAACTGGAGGGTATTATGCTCAGCGAAATAAGTCAATCAGAGAAAGACATGTAACATATGATCTCACTGATATGAAGAATTCTTTTTTTTAAATTTTTTTATTGTTATGTTAATCCCCATACCTTACTTCATTAGTTTTAGATATAGTGTTCCATGATTCATTGTTTGTGCATAACACCCAGTGCTCCATGCAGAACGTGCCCTCTTTAATACCCATCACCAGGCTAACCCATCCTCCCACCCCCCTCCCCTCTAGAACCCTCAGTTTGTTTTTCAGAGTCCATCGTCTCTCATGGTTCTTCTCCCCCTCCGATTTCCCCCCCTTCATTCTTCCCCTCCTGCTACATTCTTCTTCTTTTTTCTTTCTTTTTTTTTTTTTTTTAAAGATTTTATTTATTTATTTGAGAGAGAGATAGTGAGAGCAGGAACACAAGCAGGGGGAGTGGGAGAGGGAGAAGCAGGCTTCCCGCTGAGCAGGGAGCCCGATGCGGGGCTCGATCCCAGGACCCTGGGATCATGACCCGAGCTGAAGGCAGACGCTTAATGACTGAGCCACCCAGGCGCCCCATTCTTTTTTCTTTCTTAACATATATTGCATTATTTGTTTCAGAGGTACAGATCTGAGATTCAACAGTCTTGCACAGTTCACAGCGCTTACCAGAGCACATACCCTCCCCAGTGTCTATCACCCAGTGACCCCATCCCTCCCACCCCACCCCCCACTCCAGCAACCCTCAGTTTGTTTTCTGAGATTAAGAATTCCTCATATCAGTGAGGTCATATGATACATGTCTTTCTCTGTTTGACTTATTTCGCTCAGCATAATACCCGATATGAGGAATTCTTAATCTCAGGAAACAAACTGAGGGTGGCTGGAGTGGTGGGAGGTGGGATGGATGGGGTGGCTGGGTGATAGACATTGGGGAGGGTATGTGCTATGGTGAGCGCTGTGAATTGTGTAAGACTGCTGAATCATAGACCTGTACCCCTGAAAGAAAGAATGCATTACATGTTAAAAAAAAAAAAAAGAAGAAGAAGAAGAAGAAGATAGCAGGAGGGGAAAAATGAAGGGGGGGAAATCGGAGGGGGAGACAAACCATGAAAGACTATGGACTCTAAGAAACTGAGGGTTCTAGAGGGGCGGGGGTTGGGGGCATGGATTAGCCTGGTGATGGGTATTAAAGAGGGCACGTTCTGAATGGAGCACTGTGTGTTATACACAAACAATGAATCATGGACATTATATCAAAAACTAATGATGTAATGTATGGCGACTAACATAACATAATAAAATAGCCAGAAAAAATGATATAAAATAGGGGAGAATTTCCCTAAAATAAAAAAAAAAAAAAGGCAAAAAACAGAAAATGAAATTCCATTTCACCAGAAAACAAGTGTGTGTTGTACTCGTCTTGTCCAGCTGTGGCAAAGATGGAGATGAACAAGCTTTGGCCCCCTGCCCTTGGAGAAACAGGAAATCTGGGATGGAGCAGAGATACAGAGAAGGATGGAGATAGAGCCCTTGCACTATGGGCTCAGAAGGCTAAGTCCTTTGCCTTATGTCACACTGCCAGAAATTGAGAATCACATCGTTTGACAGCAAATCCAGAGATATCTACACTTGCGTACCCTGGAATTATACTCTTGATCAAATTCCTTCCTAAAATTACACACACGTACACATACATGTGAACAACATGTATCAGGACAAGATCATAAACACAGTAATGTGAAATCCTTGCAATAATTTCAACTAATGATTTTCATTCTCATAATATTTTGGAGGGATAATTGGCATCACAGAACTCTTTCAGATGCCTAGGTTTTCAAGGCTGAAATTGAAGTTCAGAACAGTAAGGCTTGCTGAAGTCACAAAGCTACTTAACGGCACAGAGCAAACTAGACCTAGTTTACTGTCTGGCAGAAAATGCTTTTTATGTTGATTTTATGCAGTGCCTAAAACATTAGTTATGAATGAACTATGTGTATTAATTATATTAGAGAACCTCATATCCTTCAAAAAATGTTAATGCCATGTAAAAATCCAGCCTCACTGTATCATTAATTGGAATTATAAATCTGGCTTTTATTATTAAAAAAAAACCATTATAGTGTCTACCTCTCTAATATGCTGCTAATTCACCAGTTATATTGGTTCTACCTCTAAAGCATGTCTCAAACACACCACTTCTGTCCACCTTCACTGCTGCGACCACCCTACTCAAAGTTGTCATGATCTTTCACTTGGTCAATTAACTGTTGTAACTACCTCAGTCTTACCCCACCGTTCACAGTAGTCCATTCTGCAAACAGCAATGAGGATGTTTTTTCAAAAAGTGTAAATCATACCATCTCACCACCACCTTATTCCATCCTATTCCCATGCATACATACAGAAATAGACTGTTTATAACTCTCCAGTCGTTTCCTGTTGCCCACAGAATAAGAACCAAACTACTTACCATGGCCTACCACGGCTTGCATGATCTAGCTCTAGCCTACCTCTTCTTTCTCATTCTCCCTCCTTTCCTTCATCATGTTTTAGCCACAATGGGTTCTGTCTGTCCCTTGAACAAGCCAGCTGTGTTCCTATCACAGGGCCTTTGCATTTGTTGAACTTCTGTTTGGAATGTTTTTCCTTTCCAATTGTTTTGTGAATGTCTTCTCGTTATGCAGGTCTCAACAATTACCCCTTCCTCAGAAAGGTCTTCTCTCTCTACCACAGCCAGCCCTTCTCTATCATTTTACCTTATTTTGTCTACTTCATAGTACTTATCAACTCCAGAAATTATATTGCATTATTTACTCAAATGTTCAATGTTATTCATTCCCACCAGAAAGTAACTCCCAGAAGACAGGAACCTTGATCTATCTTGTCCATTGCTATGTCCCCATTGCCTAGAAGAGTACCTGAGCATATAGGTGGTGCCTATCATTTGATGAATGATTGCTCAAGCAAGTTTCTCAATTCTGTGTTTATCTGTAAAATGGGAATAATGATATGTAGGCTGCCTACCACGGAGGGGTAGAATCAAACAAAAGAGGGCATGTAATATATTTACAAACTGATCTGCTAAACACATGATAGTTATACTATTTGTTCTGTCATTCTCTCTCTGTCAGTCTTCCTTGCTAACCCTCTGTTTCTTCATTGGTAAACTGGAATAATAAAAGTATCTACTTCATGGGATTATGAGGATAATACAGAGCACATATAAGCATTTAACACAGTGTCTGACATATCCTCTTAAGTGTTCAAAACACATTAGCCTTCTCATCAGCTCTAGAAATACAACCACAATTCTGAATTATTGTAATACACTTCTTTAACTTTCTGCTTCATACTTGCCTCTGCCCATCTTCTGTATTTTATGGTCAGGTGAATTTTCTTATGAATTTCTTATGATTTACACAAAGGAAGTGGTCAAAAATACTTGTTGAATGAATGAAGAAAAGGGAGGAAATATGGGTGAGTAAACATATGTTTATGTAATGTTTGGGATGTAACTTCTATGCTCTAAAACAAGGGCTTCCCAAATAAAGGCCCAACTTCCAGAAGACCTTTACAATGTCACTGTTACCTGTGGTTCCCCTATTTATCTCCCATCTGTTTGCCTAAGAGCACTCCACTAAAAACAGTTCACTCTTGTCCATATCAAGTTTCTGTCTACTGTTCTTCTATCCTCCTACATTTGAACTGCTCCTTTGTTCCTGTCTATCTAGATCCTGACCCACTTTTTCAACACAGTCTCCATAAACTCACCAAACATCAGGGTATCCATATATCTTCTGTCTCCTGTCAGCAAGAGCAGGTAATGTCTGTATGAGTTACTTGACAATACTCATATTGTCTCATTTTGCATGCTTATGAGTGGTCTGTATAACTACAGAGTGAACCCCTTGAGGGGCCCCAATGCTCACTTTTCTTACCTAGCTTATATACAGCACCTTATATTAAAAGAAAGACAGTTGGTGCTCATATGGTGGTCTGAAAGAAGAATCTTGCTTTTTAAAGTATTGTTGTTTATATTTATTAACAATACACAAATCATCCCTTGAATATACACAATGAATGTTTGTGAATATAAACAGGATATTTTTAACAAAGGAAAATAATAACTTAGTGTACACATTTTTATATAATCAAGGAAATGTACACAGGTCATTTTAATCACATGACTGAGGACAAACAACCTGTGGTTAAAATATTCTGATTTAAAACTTTCACTTTACAAATGAATCAAGTCAGATTTAAAAAAAATTTTAACTGTGATAAAAACCACATAACACAAAATTTAGCATTTTCACCATGTTTAAGTGTACAGTAGAAGAGGAATTTTTACAGCATAACTTGCCCTAAGATAGGCACTACCTGTATTAACACTGTAACTCATCTTGCTAAAAATTTAAAACTACGGTAATTAAAACACTGCATGTACATCTGTCTAGATTCTAGTTTTTAAATTACTCAAATCAGGTCAAAGCAGCAAAGCTAGGAGATTTGCAGATGGGAGCTATAAATAAAACAGTGTAATACAACTTTCAAAGGGTATACAGAGAAACTTTAATGTGAATATGCCCTAATGGTTTCCTTCCCCTTGTTTTTTTTTTTTTTTCAATTTAATTTTTTCAATAAGTAATTAATTCATATGGTTCAAAATTTCCAAATTATTAAAGTTTTCAGTGAAGTGTCTCTCCTTCCTACCTGTGGCCCCTGCATCCACCCAGTTCCCCAATGTCTACCAACCAGGTAATTGCTAGGATTATTTATGCCCCTTTCCAGAGTTTCCTTTTACCTAGAAAAGCAAACATGAATTTACATTCTTATTTTCTCATACTTTTGGATGAAAGACAGCATACTATCAGCTATTTTTCCACTAAGTAATTACATATCATGATGCAATTTTCATATATTAGTATACAGAACACAACCTCGTTTTTTTGTTATAACTCCTTGGTATTCCCTTTTATAAATGTACTTTCTTATTAATGTCATCTTTACACATCTTTTATCATTTGAGGCTAGTCAACCTTTTGCATCAAATCTCTGGACAGGGTTATGGTTATATAGTGGAATCATTAAACATCAGGTTTTAATTTTGCTTCTAAGAGTGGAACAGGCACTTAACCTAAATCATTCAGAGGCATTCCTATCATTGGATTATTTGGGTCACTAGAAGACTGTTATCAGAAAAGAACAGTAGGACTGGATTTTGGGAGGGGGGCAGCAAGAAGAGTTTGAATATTTTTTAGGAGAAGGCCCAGAAAGATGCACAGATGTCCTTTTATAGGCATACCTCATTTTATTGCTCTTCACTTTACTGCACTTCACAGATGATTAAGTTTTTCACAAATTAAAGGTTTGTGGCAACTCTGCATCGAGCAAGACTATTGGCATCATTTTTCCAACAGCATTTGCTTACTTCATGTCTCTGTGTCACATTTTGGTAATTCTCACAGTATTTTAAACTTTTTCATTATTATTATAGTTGTTATGGTGATCTCCGATCAGTGATCTTTGATGTTATGATTATAATTGCTTTAGGGTGCCACCAAACATACCCATAAAAGACAGCAAACTTAATTGATAAATGTTGTGTGTGTTCTCATTGTTCCACTGACTGGCCCATCTCTCTCCCTCTCCTCTGGCTTCCCTATTCTCCAAGACACAACAACGTTGAAAATCAGCCAATTAATAACCCTACAATGGCCTCTAAGTGTGCAAGTGAAAACAAGTCTCACGTTTCTCATTTTAAATCAAAAGCTATAAATGATTAAGTTGTGTGAGGAAGGCATATCAAAAACTGAGACAGGCTGAGAGTTGGGCCTCTTGCACCACCAGTTAGTCAATTTGTGAAAGCAAAGGAAAAGTTCTTGAAGGAAATAAAAAGTGCTACGCCACTGAACACGCAAATGACCTGAAAGTGAAACAGCCTTATTGCTGATATGGAGAAAGTTTTAGGGGTCTAGATAGATCAAACCAGTCACAGCATTCCCTAAGCCAAAACCTAATTCAGAGCAAGGCCCTAACTCTCATCAATTCTATGAAGGCAGAGAGAGGCGAAGAAGCTGCAGAAGAAGTTTGAAGCTAGCAGAGGTTGGTTCATGAGGTTTAAGGAAAGAAGCCATCTTCATTATGTCAAAGTGCAAAGTGAACAGCAAGTGCTGATGTAGAAACTGCAGTGAGTTTTCTGGAAGATCTAGCTAAGATAATTAATAAACGTGGCTACAACAAACAACAGATTTTCAATGTAGATGAAACAGTCTTCCATTGGAAGATGATGCCATCTAGGACTTTCAAAGCTAGAGAGGAGAAATCATTGCCTAGCTTCAAAGCTCCAAAGGACAGGTTGACTCTCTTGTTACAAGCTAATGCAACTGGTGACTTTAAATTGAAGCCAGTGTTCTACCATTCTGAAAATCTTAGGGTCCTTAAGATTTATGCTAAATCTATTCTGCCTCTGCTCTATAAATGGAAGAACAAAAGCAGGATGACAGCCCATCTGTTTACAACATAGTTTACTGAATATTTTAAGCCCACTTAAGATCTACTTTCTGTTGAGATCTACTGCACAGAAAAAAAGATTCCTTTCAAAACATAGCTGCTCATTGACTGTACACCTGGTCATCCAAGAGCTCTGATGGAGATGTATAATGAGGTTAATGTTTTCATGTCTGCTAACACAACATCCATTCTGCAGCCCACGGATCAAAGAGTAATTCCGACTTTCAAATCTTATTTAAGAAATACATTTCTTAAGGCTATAGATGCCATAAATAGGGATTCCTCTGATTGGTCTGGGCAAAGTAAATTGAAAACCTTCTGGAAAAGATTTACCATACTAGATGCCATCAAGAACATTCATGATTCATGGGAAGAGGTCAAAATATCAACATCAAAAGGAGTTTGGAAGAAGCTGATTCCAACCCTCATAGATAACTTAGAGGGATTCAAGACTTCAGTGGAGGAAGTATCTGCAGATGTGGTGGAAACAGCAAGAGAACTAGAATTAGAAGTGAAGCTTAGAGTTGTGACTGAATTGCTGCAATCTCATGACAAAATTTCAATGGATGAGGACTTGCTTCTTATGGATGAACAAAGAAAGTGGTTTTTTGAAATGAAATCTACTCCTGGTAAAGATGCTGTGCAGACTGTTGAAATGACAACAAAGGATTTAGGATATTACATAAACTTAACTGAGAAAGCACCAACAGGGTTTGAGAGGATTGACCCCAATTCTGAAAGAAGTTCTACTATGGGTAAAATGCTACCAAACAGCATTACACATTACAGAGAAATCATTTATGAAAGAGCCACTCAATGTGGCAAACCTCATTGCTGTCTTAGTTTAAGAAATAGCCACAGTCACCCCAACCTTCAGCAACCACTACCCTGATCAGGCAGCAGCCATCAAGATCTAGGCAAGACCTTCCATCAATAAAAAGATTATGACTCGCTAAAAGCTCAGATGCTGGTTATCATTTTTTTTAAGCAATAAAACATTTTTTAATTAAGGCATGTTCACTGTTGTTTTAGACATAATGCTATTACACAATTAACAGACTGCAGTATAGTATAAACATAACTTATATATGCACTGGGAAACCAAAACTTCATTTGACTTGCTTTATTTGAGATATTTGGTTTACTGCAGTGATCTGAAGCCAAATCCACAATAACTCCAAGGTATGCCTGCACAACTTATTAATGGAAATAACAGGAGAGTTTATTAGTAAGATTTATATTATTATTTTATTGATTATATTTGTTTTGCAGTCCAGTTTAGAATGTCAAAAATCAAAATATCTTAATAGCCTGCTGTCAAGATGTATTATTTAAGCTCTACGTTATATAGTGTCACATGAATTCCCATATTTAAAGATCAGGAAACCAATATGGAAAAAGGTGAAATAATTTGTCAAAGGTCATATGTCTAGCCAGTGATAGAGCTTAAACCTGACTGCAGGTATGTCTAAGTCCAAAGTCACAAAGTCAATATGGCACATGTCATAACATGTATTTCACAGATTATATGCTGACTGCTGTGTTGTGGTTTCTATTAGTCAGGGTTCTCCAGAGAGGCAGAACTGATAGGGTGTGTTTGTGTGATTAAAGGGCATAAAAAGATTTACTATAAAGAACTGGTTCAGGCAATTACAGTGTCTGGTAAGTTCCCAGATCCACAGGTTGAATCAGCAGGTGGAAGACCGAGGAGAGTTGATAGTATAGTTCATCTGAAGGCCAGGAGGCTCAATACCCATTTCGAATCCAGAAGCAGGAAAAAAGCTGATGTCCCAGTTTAAGGTCATCAGGCAGGGAAAATCCTCTCTTCCTCAGGAAAGAGTCAGCCCCTCTGTTCTATTCAAGCTTCCATGGATGAAGCCCACCCACGTTAGGGAAGGCAATCCAACTTGCTCAGTCTACTGATTTAAATGTTAGTCTTCTCCCCAAATACCCTCACCCACATCCAGAATGTTTGATCAAATATTTGGCACCGTGTGTCCCAGTCAAGTTGACACAAAATTAAAATCATGGGGGGGCAGAGTGGCAAGCAAAAGCCTTGTGACCTATCAACAGTCTACTCTTCATCCACTTGAGATCAGGTTTTAAGAAAATTCAACTCTAAGTTTGTCTACAAAATACCTATTTTCTTATCTGCTTTTAAATATAATTCCTAGGTTCTTGGCAATTAAATTTAAAAATTACCTCTTCTAATAAATAATGTATACAAGTATGTAGAATTCATAATTCTTCCTTTTGGAACATTGTATTGAACACTAGTCTCAGTAGCTTTATTTTTAAAATGCCCAATGCTGCATAAAATAATCTATTGTGGCTGGCTTGAATGGGTCTTTTACTGAAAGAAGGGCAAGGGAGGAGGGAAAGAAGGAAAGAAAAAAGAAGCCAACAAATAAACGGGTCACACCTCATCCAAGGCTGGTCTTGCCTCAAGGGTAGTACATTTGAAACATTCTATGACTCCGCTTTTGGGGCCTTACAGAAACTCATTTATGCTCATTAGCCTTCATCAGTAGGTCCTGCCAACAGCCAGCATTTTTTCATTACACTCATTTTTCAGCAAAACCTCATTAGCTGAAGAAACCAAGCAGATGCTTTATACATCTCAATTCCAACTGGAGACACTGCACCCGCAGTATTTTTCCTGTAGGAGCCAAGTAACAGGATACAGCAGTTTAAACACAGGCGCCTGACTGGAACACATTGGCATCTTGTTCTGACATTTCCAACCAAGCCAAAGCAGCAACATGGAGAAAATTAATAGGGAAGCAGAGAAAAGGTAAGTAGAAATACCTGAGGAATAATAACATCAAGCATGGTTAAAGAGCTAAACTCAGCTCTAAGAGGAGAGCTGGTCAGGGAGAAAATGGCCCTGTAGGATCCCTGTATTTATATGCCACATTAATGATAATATAAGCTTTCTACGTAAGAGGAAAACAAATGAATTTTAAAAAGTATTCCCAGACCTCAGACACATAGGTACAAATGCCGGAATGAATAAATCAGGCAATGTCTTTTGACAGCAGGCCTTTCCATGACTGCAATTATCCTGGAAGAGAATACTGATCATCACTTTGTCACAATGAATTGATTTGTAAAACTGTTTTCCCTCCTTTCTAAGCACTTGCTGTAACTGGATGTTTCTATATTTTTATCTTAAAGAAATGAAAGTGCCAAAGATCTTGCTACTCTTGGAAACAACGCTAAAATGACTATATGGGCCCAGGTGGAGAAAGCCTGACTCGTGGTGTTCATACAGCTTTAATCACGACCAGAGGGAAGAACAAATTATGGGAAACTTATAGAAACACATCAGGAATGACTGGTAAAATGAGGTGAGACAGGGAAGGCAGAGGCAGAAGAGGGAAGCACAGTTTCCAAAACTCTAGTCATTTCCCTCTCAGGGTTTTTGTCATCTCAAAGGGCTTCAGGTCCTGGATTACCACCAATGAAAGGCCTCTAAATGGTAGATGAAAGGAAACTGCCTCTTTAGAATCATAGGGGAAAAGAAAGCAACCATAGTAAGCCAACTTGCTTTGGCTCTTCCCTTTTAGGTGCTTGTACTGAGTAGATCAGTTCCCTGATGTCTGAGCTGAAAATGTCAGAGATGGAAGGGGCCATTTTTATCACCTGGGACTTGGGGAGAAGGGTAATGAAAAAGGTGTGAGAGTGTCTATGAGAGAGACTGGCTGGCAGGACTCCACTTAAGCCAGAGCAGCACAACTTTGTTGTTTTTGTTGTTGCTGTTTTGGTTTTTTATTTTAATTCCAGCATAGTTAACATAGGGCAGCACAACTTTGAACTACTATAGATGCTGAGATTCTGCCTAAGGTATTGTGTGAAAAATAGGTTTTCTTGATAAAAATCAGTAATCCACTTGATGGGTAAGAAGACTGAGGCCCAGCCAGAGGAAATGGTCCAGGTCCTGTGGCAGCAGAATCCAGGCCCCTGGACTGATTTGGTGCAGAGTTCTCTCTAATATGCCAGACTGCTTCATCTTACTGGCTATATAGTCAACGTGTCAGTACACCAGAGAAATGTTAAGCACAGGACTCTACTTATGAGTGGAAATGGACAGGCCACATATGCAGTCATTCCAATGTGAAAGCCACCTAAGAAGGGTGGTCTTGAAGGGAGAGGAGTATAAAAACCTGTGCTACTTTCTCTTTCAGCATTTTATGCTCATCCCAAGGACAAGAAGCTTGGACTGGTAAGACAGTGCAAGGGAAAAGCTGTGGCAAGATTTATAGCTGCTGGGTTAGATATCAAACAGCTACAGAGGTATCCAGCAAGCTCTAGAATCCAGCAAGCCTTTAACCATATACAGCTGTCTTCACTGGTTGAGGCCAAACTGTTTCTAGTGTGAATTCTCAGAAAGGACCTGACTGCAGAGGAGACACAAAACCATCACTCTTAGCAGAGTAAACCTAAATGTCTTCCATACCCTTGATAGTACAATTCAACGGTGTTGTGTACTAGAAATGCTCCCACCTTAGAGGGTTTGCTCATTCATTCATTTGTCCAGACATCATGGCAGGCACTAAGAATGGCAGAAAGATAGATGAAACATTATCCCTATTCTTCACGAACTCCCCATATAATGGAGAAGACCAACTATATATGTAGTTCAGGAGGATACTAAATACAACGCTCTTAATGGTTGCTCTGAGGGCAAAAGAGGAAGCATCTAATTTAGACTCAGAGAATTAAGGAGAACTTTATAGAAAAGATATCTAAGCTGTTTGTTCTTAAAGGATAAAAACTTGCCATTAATGAATTTATTTAGTAAATATCTTCTGTTATGTGTCAGACAAATAAGATAAAATCCTTCTCATGAAACTTACATTTCAGGGTGGGAGAGACAGATAATTAAAAAATAAAATGTATAGATAACTAAATAATAAAAAAACAATAATAAATAACAGGATAAATGTAAAGGGTAATATAACAGAGTGACTGAAGATACAGGTTATTTTAGATTGACAGTCGGAAAATAATTCTTTTCGGGGGTGCCATTAAATTTGAGACTGAATTCAAAAATAAATGAGCACTTCAGGCAGAAGGAATAGCATGTGCAAAGGCCCTGAGATGGAAACCCTTGAAGGATTAGAGGAACTGAGAGGAGAGTGTCTGGAACATAACAGGCAAGCAAAAGAACGATATGAGATGAGGGTGGAATTAAGGCCTGGCAGGGCTTACGAAGCCAACAAGGCATTTGGTTTTCAACCAGGTGAAATGAAAAGCTACTAAAAGGGTTTCAAACAAGAAAAAGACAATGTAATTTACATTTCTTAGAACAATAGTAATAAATACATATATTGAACATGCTATATAGGCAAGGCCTCACCCAAGCATTTTATGTATATTAACTTATATTATGATGGCTACTATATAGACATGGTTGCAGAGGGCAGAGAAGACACATGGAGGTTACCTGGAGGCTGCAATTGAGAGACGATGGCTTATAGCAGTGGGAATGAAGGAGCGAGTGGAAAGATTTCAAGAATATTTAGGAAATAGAATTGGCAAGACTGGATTTGGAAGGGGAGGAGTAGTGACATAAGAAGAGAGAAATCAAAGATTACTTATATACTTTTACAGAGTTTAAAAGGAAGAGGGAATGTTCAATGGTACTGAATATCTTGGAGGCGAAACAGACTTAAATCTGAAAAGAGATCATTGGATATATCATGTGGTTTGCATGTGGTTTTAGTGGAGTGGTGGTAGAAGCAGCCAAACTGTGTACAGTAAGCAGTGACTGGGAGTTGAGGAAATGGGAGATGGTGGCAAGTACTTTTCCATAATGTCTGAAAGGGAAGGAGACAATGGAAGTGAAAAGAGGCCCTTAAGAGAGAGGCACAGTTGAGGAAATACTTTTCTCACATTTTTTTTTTTTTTTTTGGTCAGGAGACAAACATGTTTATAGATTCAGGAGAGGAAATAAGTAGAGAAAAAAGGTTGAAATATAGAAGAAATAGTGGATAACAATATAGAACATGGGAAAGGTTGGGGGGAAAAGTTGAACAGGTTAATGCCTACCACGGGGGTTTTTCTTAGACTTCTGGGATTCAGAAGAAAAGACTAATTCATAATTAGAAGCAAGGATGTCAGCATGTACTAGAATCCATTAGTTTGGCTTTAATCTTTATGTTTCTGGACCCTTCTGAGTACTTAAAATTCTATCTCCCACTTTTAACAATTCTGACCTAGTACAAAATGGAAGGCTCATGCTCTGCTAAAGAGGATTATTCATTCTTCATTGGCACATTTAACTCATATATTCTTGGGCTGACTTTATTAGTTTCTTCAGTCTCTAATTAATATGATTGCAAGAGTCATAATCAGTGTCCAATTATCTGACCATGCCACAGGGTCCCTTAAAATTCATCTTCATAGGGGCGCCTGGATGGCTCAGTCGGTTAAGTGTCTGCCTTCGGCTCAGGTCATGATCTCAGGGTCCTGGGATCAAGCCCCACATAGGGCTCCCTGCTTGGCAGGGAGTCTGCTTCTCCCTCTCCTGCTACCCCTGCACGCCTCATGCGTGTTCATGCTCTCTCTCTCAAATAAATAAATAAAATCTTAAGATAAATAAAGATTAGTGAAAATAATAAGATGGTCACAAAAATAATACAGAGAACAATAAAATATAAAGACTTTCTCATGAATGTTCATGAGATTTATGAAAATTATTTATTAAATTATATGAAAATTATATGCATTATAGGAATATGGCCTTCTCCTAGCTTCTGAAAGTAATTTTCAAAAGACACATTTCTTAGGCCTTATATTCTGACATTTCTAATTCAATATTATTATTATTATTTTTTTAAGATTTTATTTATTTATTTGACAGAGACACAGCAAGAGAGAGAGTACAAGCAGGGGGATGGGAGAGGGAGAAGCAGGCTTCCCATGGAGCAGGGAGCCCAATGGGGGGCTCGATCCCGGGACCCTGGGATCATGACCCAAGCTGAAGGCAGACGCTTAACAACTGAGCCACCCAGGCGCCCCATTCAATATTATTCTTAAGAAGTATGGTATACAACAGATAATGCAATCTGAAAAAAGGCAATGGATAATTAAGTTGTAACTATTCCAAATCGAAATTATCAATATATGGCTAATTTTTTAAATGGAACTATATTCCAAATTTAAAAAAAGAACCTGTCCAAATTAAAACACTGGTTTGCATGTGTATAGGGACAGTCTTAATCAGAGACATACACAGAGATAAAAGGAATCTAACACATCAAATATTCAAATTAAGTTTTTCTAAGTTGAATATAATTTAAAAAATATATTCAAATGGCTCCTTAACTTAATGAGGCCAAAGCTTCCTTTACATCCTTCCCAATTCTTCACAAATTCAAATCTTATCTTCTGGAAACGAGCCCAACTATAATGTTTAATCAATAGAAATTATAAAAGTTTATCCAAGAAGTATTTTAATATATGATGATCATCAACAAGGTCAAACTCTTTGACTACTCAAAAAACAAAAATAAATGAAAAATGTTCCAACTTAGGAGAAAGCAAAGGAATGGCAGAAACTACATAGTGGTTTCGCATTCCTACTGGTAAGTAATTGGTGGATAAACGAGTATTTGTTGGCCTAGCTGTATGCTAGCTGTTGGTGTGGGAGATGCAATAATGTAAGTCATGCTGCTTCCAACTAATCTAGCTAAGTCATCATTAAGGAATGATGGGAATACAAAAAACGGCATTAATAATAAAAGCCCTATTGATAATGATTCTTTGCTTGACCAAACTTTAGTCAGGCTCCTGAAACTTCTCTTAGGCTCATCTGTGTGTTTCTTTGTAAAATTCAGTTTTAGCAAGAACACTGCTAATGATACCTGATCATCCTTGATATCTGATCAGGCTCCTCATCTTCCACCATCCCTCAGCTGGTGATGGCTGATAACACTGGCTTGTCTTCAACAAAGAACTCTGTTAGGTTGGTTTAGCCATAATCCCCCTTCCTTGTGACGTTTCCTCTTAGTAATTTCCCATCCACTGACTCCCACCCTGATCCTTAGCTATAAATTCCCACCTGCCCAAGCTGTATTTAGAATTGAGCCAAGTCTCTCTTCTATTGTAAAATCCCATTGCAATGGTCCCTATACCTCCTGTGATGGTCCTGAATAAAATCTGCCTTATCATCTTTAATAAGTGTCACTGAAGTAGTTTTATTCTTTAATATCATGCAGTAAATGTGCATTTTTCACCACACTGTACCCCCCCATGTATACCACCATATAACCATGTACACCATCATGTAACCATGGTATACATGGCTCACCTGGCCACACTTCAGTACCCCTGGGTTCCAGCTTTGGATCTGTACCTGTGTGACCTTACTGTCACTTATCTTTGAATCGCTTCCTGCTCTACAAAAGGAGGGAGTTAAAGAAGACACTCTTGATAATCTTAATATTCTCTCTTAATATTCTACCATGTATGTGAGGTACAGGAAATAAATATAAGTATAAATATGATACATAAAATCATAGATTTTGCACTTTATCAGGGTAACAAGAAGAAATCAACTCCTCTCTGTTACAGTTATGGGTAGTTTTATGGCTTATACAGACACATTCAATTAATAAATAAACCATTCCCAAATCTGGGCAAAGGTCTAAAACAGTATGTTTGGATCAAGTATGTCTTAGGGAAGGAAAAAATTTGGGGACATGATTTTCATTTTTATGATTTTTATTTAAGTGTAAAGTTAAATTGTTTTATCTTATAATCTCTTGCCTTATTTTCATTAGCTAATGAACACTACGGAATATAAAATATTTCATGTAGTAACAGAAAAGCATTAAGTAGAGACCTTTTAATGAATAGCAATTTAGCCATACCAATAGTCTTAAAAATGCTATAATGCCGTATTAAACATCAAATCTTTTTTTCTAAAGATTTTATTTATTTATTTATTTGAGAGAAAGAGAGCAAGCACAAGCGGGGGGGGGGTGGGGGGGTTGGGCAGAGGGAGGAGGAGAAGCAGATTCCCCACTGAGCAGGGAGCCCAATGTGGGGCTCGATCCCAGGACCCCGGGATCGTGACCTGAGCCGAAGGCAGACGCTTAATCAACTGAGCCACCCAGGTGCCCCTAAACATCAAATCTTAATCAGCTCTTATTAGGATAAACTTCTAGAATATAAATTATTAGGTGTTTGGTAAAGGAAATCTTGATACAGCCAAATGAAAAAACACTGTGTAGACATTTAAGATAATATTTTATAGAAACAGTGTGAAAAATAACTGATAGTATAAATAAGTGTTAGTGACTGCACAACTGAATATCCAACAAGGCTGCAAACACACAATAAGGGAGCCTATGAATAGTAATAAGCCAAAGTGTTGAAAATATGTTTTCCTCCAGACTTTATAGGATTTTTCTCATTCTCTTCAAAGATAAAGTAATATTACTTATAAAATAAACTATTTGGAATAAAATATATTTTTATTTTATTGCTATTTTGCAGTAATATTTATTTAACTCTTATAATGTGTCAGACATTTTGTTACGAGCTTTACATATGTTATCATTTTATCATATATGACCACTGCAAGTTAGAAATGATTATCACCATTTAATAGATGAGGAAAGTGAGGCTTAGAGAGATTAATTAAATTGTCCAAGGTCACACAGTTAATCAGTAGATGAGACTGGTTTTATAGCTGGGCCTGTATGATATAAAGCCACTATACTATGTCATCTTCTTAAAAATAAAAACTTATCACATATATATATGTGGTATTCTTTAATCTTCCGGAAAATAATTTGTGCAAAAATTTTATACACCTGTATTTTCAGAAAACAAAATATGAGCCCCCCTTTTCTTCATTAATTTGAAAAATGAGAGACCAACAAGTGTACATGTTTGTAACTGAGATCTGTATAAATATGTACATGATTTAGTAAGTAAGTACTGACTTTCATCCTAAATTTAGAATTTCTGCAGCTTGGAAAATAAGCTCTTATTATGACTAAAAAGCATTCCTTTCATATTGGCCTTTTCTCCAAAGACTGTCAAAGTAGATCAATCCATTTTAATTGGCATATTAAATGTGCTAGTCTACTTCTCAGATTCAAAGCTTGGGTGTCACTGAAAATGATAAATGTGAAACTGAATTCTCTCAAGGGTGCTTCAACACACATGATCTGCTCTATCATGATAATTATTCCATAAATGTAAAATACTGCTTCAAGGGGCTGACCAAAAATACTCATATTTTATTCACCAGTACGATGGCAAAAATACCTGGAACTCTCCAAGGACCTCATGAGAGAACATCACTCCTTGGGGAGGTAGGGGCTCTTAAAGCCCAGTCCTCTGGTTTAGAAGAGAGCATCTCCTTGTAAAATGGCTCTTATTAAATAAGAGGGGTTATAATAGGACTAAAAGGCAAGGTTTACTTCAAGATCAAAAGATATTTAAAAAACTGTTAGTAGATTCAAAATAAGAAAAAAGGGGGGATAGCAAAGTCACAGGTAAGTTCATAAATTTATTTATATTTTTTAAAAACTATGATTTTTTTTTTTCTCAGAGTAAAATGCCAGGAATATAAGTAGGCCCAGGGGTTTGGACCAGAGCAAGGGCATAAGTTGAGACCTGCAGTAGGTTCATTAAAATAATACTAGATCATAATATTCCTGTACACCTTTATTTTGGACCAAAAGCCTTGCTTTTTTACTCGGATCTATTTTTCCTCTTTTACATTTCAGCCATAGCTAAAAGAAGTCTTCATCTTGTTGATGAAATATTTCATTATATCTCATTTCTATTATTGGAACTTTAATTTTAATAAGTTCAGTGGGTTAATTAGAATGATGATATTAACTGTGTTTAAGCTTTTTTTTTTTACTTCCAATTTAACATTTTTCACAGTTCTGGATATTTTTGATCAAGGCATTTAATTTTCATTGCCTGTGGTATAACTACTAGTTGATAGGAAACTTTCATTTCCCTTAAAGACTACAGATAGTATTACCTGAATAGAACCTCTGTGTAGCTGTGGCATATGCAGGCTAGGTTTTCAGAAGCATTTTTGATACCTTGACTACTTTATTCTGTTTTATTATGATATTCAAAAGAACTTCTGTTGAGTACTCAAATTTATTCCCATGCTTGTAGATAAATTTGGCTTTTTGGTCCCACACAAACACTTTCTTTCCTTGCCAAGCTAATGAAGTGGAGATTTTTTAATCCTTTAAGTAGAAATTATGACTCAAACTGACTAAACTATTTGGGAGCATTAGAATGAACTGAACCAAATAAAACAGCCTCATGCAAAATTTCCTTAAATCACCTAAGATTAATAAACCTTTAAAAACTGTGAACAGATTTGAAACAAGAATAGAAAAGGGAAGCAGGTATAAGTCCATATTGTAGTAGTTCTGTATAATGAATCTACTAAATTAGGAGAGGCTTATAACCTTTCTTGGATTGGAGCAAACTCAGTTCCTCAACAGATGGTCTTCCACCATTTAATCACTCTTTAACTCCCTACAATCTGGCTTCTGGGCACACTATCCACTAAAATCACTCAAAGGTTACCAATAACCTAAGATCATGGAAGCCAGCAACAGAAGTGCTAGAAGAAGATTTACGAATCAAACCCAGCCAAATAATTTTATACATTAGAGAACTACACCCCAGATACATTAGGAGACTTTCCCCCGATTACACTGCAGGTAAACCATGCAAGATCTAAAGACTAACACCTGGATTTCTGCCAGTGCTGTGCTGTTCTTCCCAGCCAACGAGGTAGTTTGCCTTCTTGAACCATTGTCTCAAAGTCAAGATCCTCCACACTTTCTCACCCACCGATGCTGTTTTACCTTCTTGCTAGATTCCTTTGTTCTGCCCTTTTTTTTGAACATCCCTTTATTCCAACATCTGCACTCCCCATACCCTGGCAAAGAACTAAGCCTCAGGCCTGGCCTTCCAAGAATTGTCTGCTCTCATGGTTTCAGTTTCCACCATGAACCATGGTTTGTTTTTTTTTTTAATTTTTATTTATTCATGAGAGACAGAGAGAGAGAGAAAGAGAGAGGCAGAGGGAGAAGCAGGCTCCCAAGGAGCAGGGATCCTGATGCAGGACTCGATCCCAGGACCCCGGGATCATGACCCCAGCTGAAGGCAGACGCCCAACCATCTGAGCCACCCAGGCGCCCCACCCTGAACCATGTTAATAGCAACAGAACCTTGTACCTTTTCTTTTAATTAACTACTGGGCACCTTGATTAAGTACCATGTCTGCATTGGAACTATCAAAATGCAAATAAAACAGCTAACATTTGTGGAGTGTTTAACCAGGAACTGTTCTAAGCTCTTTACCTGTATTAACTCTTTTAATCCCTAAAATAACTTTATGAGGTACTATTCTGATTTTTACATGTAAGGAACCTAAGGTACACAGAGGTTAATCAACTTGCCCAAGCTTGGCTTCAAACCCACTGATTGTGTTTCCAAAAGCTGTGCTCTTAACTGTTTTGCTAGGCAGAATGTCCAGCAATAAGAAATCTCCTATTTATACTCTTGAATACTAAGATAACATTTTCATATCAGAGTACTTTTTTCTGTGACTCTTCCATTCATATTGGAATGGCTTATTTATGTAAAAATTCTGTTGCATTCAACATCTATTTCAAGAAACAAGCTCAATTTTTCTCAAATTGGCTTAAAAATAAAGAAAAGCAAAAAAAAAAAAAAAACCAATTCCTGGCTGGTCTTATGCTATTACCTGTTAAATATGTTAGTTTCAGATAGAATCCTGCAAATCCTGCCAAAAGAAATGAAGTGTGTTTTCCTATTTAACCAGAAATCTTCTGTATTCTGTTTAGTATAACACACATTTCAAAATAACGTCCATTTGCTATACAACTGCAGAAACCCACCCCCCAGTTGCTATGAATGGATCTCCTCTACAGAGTTACCTTATTCCCAGTGCGGGGTAGGGTAGGGTAGAATACAATGAGTCAGTGAAATGCACATGGTCAGCTGCTTAGTTTGTGAGGTAATGAGGCCTCTTCCAAATATGAAGGAGCAGCATAGGCTGGAAACAAACACCATCTTCAAGTAACCATTATCTCACATTAAAATAGCCGAGGTGCTGTAGTGTGAACAATGAAAATCTCATTCACAGATAATCAGTTAACACCAGAATTACCTAAGCAACAGAAAATGATGGACCCCCAATGGGAAACAAATTAGGGAGAAAGGAGAGGGGACTAACCTGGTTACTCAAGGAAAGATCTTGCTAGCCTCCTGACAGTACTTTCCTTTGGATAAGGAAGAGGGAAATCCCTAGTAAAATTACTAATGATTAGACTTGTGAACTTGGTCTCATACTAATGCTAACAGGGAAGAAATTAACAATTAGGTCCCCTTCATATGATAAATGTTATATATAATGTATCCCAGTTTACATTTTGTACTAATGTGACATCTTTGCACTTGATTTTCAGATCATTTCCACAGGCCTCTCAGTGTTCTAAAGGCACAGATGTAACTATTTTTCTGTGATGTGATACTGAGGCAGGCTGCTGAGGAAACAAGCTACTTCCTCTGTTAACTCCTTCACACCATTATGAAAATCACTGCTTCCAAATGCTTGACATCTCTTCCTCCTTTCCATCTTCAGTTAACACCTTCATATTAGTTCTGCTACTTGACAAAAGTGTGACCTTGGAAAAATACTAAACCTGAGACTCACACTATCTACCTGTAAAATTGGTATAATACTTATTTCAGAAAACTGTTGGAATCACACATAATACATATAAAATAATTTGAACAGTGCCTATAAACAGGAGCACAATGAATAGTGGTTATTTTCATCTCTCTCACTTCCTTTCTCTTGCCCTAGAAGACAAAGAAGAATACGATGCATCCTCTGTGCTGAGGACCACTGCCGGACAGACAAGCTTGTAAACTAACAGCTACAGTAGTGTGGCAAGTGCTGTAACATGGTGCATGAACAGGACTATAGGAAAGCAGGCTTAATGGCATAGTTTCCAAACTCACAAGACTTGCTTTCAGGGAGTAATCGATGGGATGACTGGATAATATGGTCTTCTGTATAATTTATCTTTTCCAAATCAAATGTGACATAGGAAAGCAGGGGAAAGTGAAGCAGACACTGTTACCCTATTTACAAGAATAAAGGGCAGACTAACAGTTTGGGGTAAATTATTTTCTTTCAAATGTTTCTTTGTCAGGCAATTTGAATAATTTTCACATTTAATTTACTTGGTTTGCATCTACTTGTGGCCATCAAAACTGCTTAACGAACACCTACTCTGCTCAAATCCCAGTGTTAGGGTCATCAACCAAGATCTGAAGCAGCAAAGAGTATAGATGGAGAAAAAGATACTTAACAACAACAATGAGATAAGACTCAAGCATAGGAAGTGAGGCCTAGGCTTCTGGTTCTAGACAGCAAAGTGAGTGTATACCTCAATTCTCATTTCTCTTTAGCCCTACAGAAATGACCACATAGATATTTAGAATAAACATAGAGACTAAAGCCATAGCAATGAATAGAAAGAGAGCCATCAAAAAAGATAGGTCAGTACATTTCTAGTATAAAAGATGGCAAATGTAAGTGCATTAATGAATAAAGCAGAGCAGCAAAAGCCTATATAACCCAAACTATACCAACATACCAGAGCATCACCAAAATGCTGCCACAGGTGGAGGAGTTGACCCACCAAAAAGAGGGGCTCCACAGGGGCACTTAGTTTGCAGGTACAATGGAGGGCAGATAGGAGAAGCCGGGCATGACACAGAACCGATTAAAGGCCAGAGGAGCCAGCTCCATGCCCCACATAGGGAACCACAGCATCAATAAAACAGGGTTCTCTCTTAATATATTGAACAAATTGGCTGTGATAAGTTAATGCTTCTAGTGTAGGCAATAGCTTCCTCAAAGTAAAGCCCTTCACATTTTGGCATTTGGCAAAGGTGGTGAGGGTCTAGTTTGCTTCCCACCAGATCCCTGAGAGACAAAGCTCCCGATCACATCTTCCTCACCTCTTGTTGAGGTGGTGGGTGGAGGAGACTACTTAAGATACTGAGGATAACCAGACTGTCTATCACATTAATACACAATTAGATAAATGAGGAATTACCAGGTATGTGACAAAATAACCAGCAGGATGAGAGAGAAACACCACATTAATGAAACACAAAAATTACCTTGGACATTATGCTTAGTGAAAGAAGCCAGACACAGAAAAGCAAATATTGCATGATTTCACTTATTTGAGGTACCAAAAATAAATAAATTCATAGAGACAGAAAGTAGAATAGAGGTTACGAGGGGCTGAAGGGAGAGAAGAAGGGGGACTCATTGTTTCATGGGTACAGAGTTTTGTTGGGGATGATGAGAAAGTTTTGAGTACAGACAGCACTGATGGTTACACAACACTGTACATGTATTTAATGCCACCAAACTGTACACTTATGAATGGTAAAACAAGAAATGTTAGGTAATGTATATTGTACCACAGTAATAAAAAAGACAAAAATCACTTTGGAAATTCAACAAATGGTGCTGTGACAGTTAAATATCCACATGCAAAGAATGAAACTGGATGCCTACCTCACACCATATACAAAATTAACTCAAAATGGATCAGAGACCTAAATGTAAGGACTAAACGTATAAAATTCTTAGAAGAAAACATAGGCATAAATCTTCATGACCCTGAATTAGGCAATGGTTTCTTAGCTATGATACCAAAAACACAAGAAATCAAAGAAAAAACAGAAAAATTAGACTTCATCAAAATGAAAAACTTCTGTGCTTCAAACAACACAATCAAGAAATTAGACTGGTAGTCCACAACAGGAGAAAATATTTGCAAATCATATAAGGGACTCATATCTAGGATATATATATAGAACACTCACAACACAATAATACAAAGACAAGAAACCCAATTTAAAAATGACCATGGTATTGTAAGAGGCATCTCTCCAAAGAATATATATATATATATATATATACACACACAAACTGCCAATAAACACATGAAAAGATGCTCAACAACACTAGTAACTAGGGAAATGCAAATCAAAACCACAATGATATACTATTTCTCACCCATTAAAATGGCTATGATCAAAAAGGCAGACAATAACAAATGTTGACAAGAATGTAGAAAAACTGGAACCCTCATATATTGCTGGTAGAATTGCAAATAGTGCAGTCACTCTGGAAAACAGCCCAGCAGTTCTTCCAAATGTTAAACATAGAGTTAGCATATGACTTAGCAATTCCACTATATCCAAGAAAAATGAAAACGTGTCACACAAAACTTGTACCAATTTCACAGCACCATTATTCATAATAGCCAAAAAGTGGAAAAAATCCAAATGTCCACCACCAGATGAATGGATAAAGAAGATGTGGTATATACATACAATGGAATAAAAAGGAATGAAGTACAGACACATGCTACAACACTGAAGGACTTTGAAAACATTATGTGATGTGAAAAAAGCCAGTCATAAAATACCACATATTACATATGAAACCACTTATATGATATTTCCAGAATAGAGAAAATCCATACAGACAGAAAGTAGACTGGTAGTTGCCTAAGGCTGGGGTAGGGAGAGAGAGAAAAGTAGAGAAAAGTGGAGAGTGACTGTTAAAACCCCCAGAGTTTCTCTCGGGGGTGATGAAAATGTTCTAAAATTAATTGTGATGAATATAAAGAACAGCTGAACTATGCACTTTAAATTAGTGAATTGGACAGGATTAATTATATCTCAATAAAGATTTAATTAAGGAGAAAAAGACAATTCAAGGAACAGAAGAAATCTTAACTCTAATTTCTACTCATAGAAAGACTTATGAAGATAAACTATCTATTAAAAGAAAGGGAGGTGGGAACATGATGGCCTAGACTCAGTTTTCCCTACTGCTCTTAATACAATTATTCACCCTGAAAATAATTCAATGGATAACAATGACTCTGGGAGCTGGAAAGAAGAAGGCAGGCTGGACTGGCTAAGAATGTCAGGATTTGAGGCAATGTGGTCAGATTCCTGAGATCCACATATGCACAGAGTACCAGAGAGGCCTGTGGCCTAAAACAAGCAGAGCTTCACAGCAGTGACAAGCCTACCCAACCCCGGTTCCACACCTGGGGAACCAGTGAGTGGGGTGGTCCACCCACATCAGCTGAGCTCGGTGCCTCCTAGCCTTCCACTCAGTGGAGACACTGGCCACACAGAAATGGCGTATTACCTGTAAAACACAAATCCGAACTGACAAAGGATTTATCATCTGAAACCAGGAGGCCAGAGGAAGTAACACAATAATTCTCAGTGCTAAAAGGAAACAACTGTCAATCAAAAAATTCTGTGACTAACAAAAGTATCCTTTACGAATGAAAGGAAAATAAAGACATTATCAGACAAAGGAAAACTGAAAATTATGTTCTAGCAGACCTACTCACAAATAATGTCTTAAAAAAGCTATTAAACATAAAGAAAATGATAACAGAAAAAGGCTGGGATGCTCAGAAAGGAACGAACAAGGGAATGGTAAAAGTTGAGATAAGCACAACAGACTTCTACCTCATGAATTTCTTCAATCAAATTTTATGGCTGAAGCAAAACTTTTCACACAATCTGATGTGCTACTCAGTAAAAAAGGAAAGAAAACTAAATAGAAGTAAGGTTTCTACACTTCATTCAAAGAAAAATACTGATACCAGTAGGATTTTTGATAACTATGTATATGGTAATTCCTGGAGAAGCCACTAAGAAAATTTTAAAAAATCGAAATACTAAAAACATTTTAATTAAATCAAAATGGAATTCTAAAAAAGTTCAAATAACCCACAAGATGTCCTTCAACAGGTGAATGGTTAAACAATGGTATGGTCATACTGGGAAAAACTACTCAGCAATACACAGGAGCAAACTTGATATATGCAGTAACTTGGATCTATCTCTTTGGAATTACGCTGAGTGAAGAAAGCCAATCTAAAAGGTTATATACCATATAGTTCCAATTTGTGAAATGACAAAATTATAAAATGGAAAACAGATTACTGGTTGCCTGGGGTTAAGGAGACCAGTGAGGGAGTGGGTATGCCTATAAAAGGGTAACACAAGGAACTCTTAGGATGGTATGTTGATGGTACATTTTAGTATCTTGACTGTGGTGGTAGTTACACAAAGCTACACATGTAATCAAAATGGATAGAACTATGCACACAAACACAAATGAGTGCATGTATAACTGATAAAATGTGAACAAGCTCATGAATTGTATCAATGGCAATTTTCTGTTTTTCAATTACATAAGATGTTAACATTGTGGAATGCTAGTAAAGGGTTAAAAGGCCCTCTCTGGGTATTTCTTTGCAATTTCTTGTGGATCTATACTTATTTCAAAATTAAAGTTAAAAAATTTTTGGAGTGCCTGGGTGGTTCAGTTGGGTAAGCATCTGACTTCAGCTCAGGTCATGATCTCAGGGTCCTGGGATTGAGCCCCACATCAGGCTCCCTGCTCAGCTGGGAGCCTGCTTCTCTCTCTCTCCCTCTGCCTGCCATTCCCCCAGCTTGTGCACTCTCTCTCCCTCTCTATCTCTGACAAATAAATAAATAAAATCTTTTTTAAAAAGTTAAAAAAATTTTATTGACACCTCAAAATTTTTTGATTGTCTAAATTTGTTAATAATGTGATAATAATTTTAAACAAAAAAACCAGGAAGCTATGAAAGGAATAATCAGATAACAAAATGAGCTATTAGAAATCAAAAACTATAAGGCGGAGGAGCAAGATGGCAGAGGACTAGGAGACCTAAACTTCGTCTGGTCCCAGGAATTCAGCTAGATAGGGATCAAACCATTCTGAATACCTACGCATTCAACAGGCCATCAAAGAAAGTAATAGCAACAACTCTCTGAACAGAAAAGCGACCACTTTCTGGAAGGAAGGACGTGCGGAGAAGTGAATCCGAGGCGATATTCGTGAAGATAGAAGGCGGGGGAGGGGGCCTCCATCACCCGATACTGGCAAGTGAGAGAGCAGCAGAGCACAAAATCGGAACTTTCAGAAGTCGGCTCTGCTGAGGGACGTTGCTTCAGTGGCTAAGCAGGGGGGTGGAACCCTCGTGGGGCAGTGTGGTCTCAGGACCCTCAGGGTCATGGAAAGACCGGGTGTACCTGAGTGCGGCAGAGCTCCCAGGTATCCGAGCGGGGAAGCCGGCTGCAGAGACAGAGCCGAGGCACAGGCTCTCAGCTCGGGGTTGCCATAAACTGTGATCCACGGGAGAGTGAGGCCACTGCTCTTCCAGCAGGGAACCAACAAGCAGCAAATCCGGGGAGACTCCCCTTCCTCCCCTAGGAGGAGCAGCGCGGGAGCTCACCGCAGTAATCTGCTGGTTTGGAGACTCCAAACGGGGTCGTGTGCCAGAGATAGAAATGCTTGGTCACAGTCTGGGTGAGCATGAGCACCGGAGACCGGGGAGAGAGGAGTGAT
The DNA here is from genome assembly GCF_004348235.1 of Phoca vitulina. Lineage (NCBI taxonomy): Eukaryota > Metazoa > Chordata > Mammalia > Carnivora > Phocidae > Phoca > Phoca vitulina. The sequence goes on along the minus strand of NW_022589733.1, from coordinate 1,428,378 downwards.
TGACAGCTTTTTCTGGGGGCTCACTGGGGGCTCACTGAGGAGTGGGGCCCTGAGTTCTCGGCTCCTCTGGGTGGGAGATTGGGAGGCTGCCATTTTCACTCTCATCCTCCAAAACTGTACAGAAAGCGTGCAGGGAATAAAAGCTCCCAAGAACAAACCGGAGCAGATTACTTAGCCCGGCTCCAGGCAAGGGCGGGGCAATTCCGCCTCCGGCAAAGACATTTGGGAACCACGGCAACGGGCCCCTCCAATAGAAGATCAGCAAGAACAGCCAGCCAAGACCAAGTTTACCGATCAATGAGAATGGCAGAACTCCAGCGCTAGGGGAATACAGTACATAGAATTCATGGCTTTTTCCCCATGATTCTTTAGTCTTTCGAAGTTAATTTTTTTAATTTTCTTTTTATTTATTTTTGTTTTTTGAATTTTTCTTTTTCCGTTTTTCAACCAACAACTTATCAATCTCTTTTTTTAAAAATCTTTTTTATTTTTCATTTTAGGGGTCATATTCTATCCCTTCAGAGTAATTAACCTTATTTTTGGTATATATATATATAAATTGTTCTCTCTTTAAAATTTTTGGATACAGTTTCTTCTAACAGACAAAAATATACCCTAAAACTCTAGTGTATGGCTTTGTTCTAGTCTCCGGCCTGATCACATTCAATCCCTTTTTTTTTTTTAAATCCTCTTCTTTCTTTTGTCAACCAACTTCTTATCTTATCAATCTCTTCTATAAAATCTTTTATACTTTCAGCTTTACAGTCATATTCCATCCCTCATCGTATTTACCCTTATTTTTGTACTTATATATAAGCTTTACTTTCTTTAAAATTTTGGGAGGCACTTTCTTTTAACAGACCAAAATATGCCCGAAATGTAGTGTGTGGCACTGATCTATGCACCAGCCTGATCATATTTGATATTGTTTTTTTGTTTGTTTGTTTTTTATCTTTTCCTTTTTCCTTCTTTTCTTTTTTCTTTCTTTCCCGTTTTTTTTCCCCCAGTTTCAGCTCTCTTCTGATTCGTTCAGTGTATAATTTTCTGGGGCCATTGTTACACTGTTAGCATTTTGTTCTCTCATTCATGTATTCTCCTCTGGACAAAATGACAAGATGGAAAAAATCACCTCAACAAAAAGAACAAGAGGCAGTACTGACTGCCAGGGACCTAATCAATACGGACATTAGTAAGATGTCGGAACTAGAGTTCAGAATGATGATTTTAAAGATACTAGCTGGGCTTGAAAAAAGCATAGAAGATATTAGAGAAACCTTTCTGGAGAAATAAAAGAACTAAAATCTAACCAAGTCAAAATCAAAAAGGCTATTAAGGAGGGGCAATCAAAAAAGGAGGCTCTAACTGCTAGGATAAATGAGGCAGAAGAGAGAATCAGTGATATAGAAGACCAAATGATGGAAAATCAAGAAGCTGAGAAAAAGAGAGATAAACAACTACTGGATTACGGGGGCAGAATTCGAGAAATAAGTGATACCATAAGATGAAACAATATTAGAATAATTGGGATCCCAGAAAAAGAAGAAAGAGAGAGGGGGTTAGAAGGTATACTGGAGCAAATTATAGCAGAGAACTTCCCTAATTTGGGGAAGGACACAGACATCAAAAACCAGGAGGCACAGAGAACCCCCACAAAATCAATAAAAATAGGTCAACACCCCGACATCTAATAGTAAAACTTATGAGTCTCAGAGACAAAGAGAAAATCCTGAAAGCAGCTCAGGAGAAGAGATATGTAACCTACAATGGTAGAAACATTAGATTCGCAACAGACTGATCCACAGAGACCTGGCAGGCCAGAAAGGACTGGCATCATATATTCAGAGCACTAAATGAGAAAAATATGCAGCCAAGAATACTATACCCAGCTAGGCTGTCACTGAAAACAGAAGGAGAGATAAAAAGCTTCCAGGTCAAACAAAAACTAAAGGAATTTGCAAACACGAAACCAGCCCTACAAGAAATATTGAAAGGGGTCCTCTAAGCAAACAGAGAGCCTAAAAGTAACATAGACCAGAAAGGAACACAGATAATATACAGTAACAGTCACCTTACAGGCAATACAATGGCACTAAATTTCTATCTTTCAATAGTTACCCTGAATGTAAATGGGTTAAATGCCCTAATCAAGACACAGGCTATCAGATTGGATTAAAAAACAAGACCCATCGATATGCTGCCTGCAAGAGACTCATTTTAGACCCAAAGACACCCCCAGATTTAAAGTGAGGGGGTGGAAAACCATTTACCATGCTAATGGACACCAAAAGAAAGCCGGGGCGGCAATCCTTATATCACACAAATTAGATTTTAAACCAAAGACTATAATAAGAGATGAGGAAGGACACTATATCCTACTTAAAGGGTGTATCCAACAAGAAGATCTAACAATTGTAAATATCTATGCCCCTAACATAGGAGCAGCCACTTATATAAGCCAATTAATAACAAAAGCCAAGAAACACATCAACAACAATACAATAATAGTGGGGACTTTAACACCCCCCTCACTGAAATGGACAGATCATCTAAGAAAAAGATCAACAAGGAAATAAAGACTTTAAATGACACACTGGACCAAATGGACTTCATAGATATATTCAGAACATTCCATCCCAAAGGAACAGAATACATATTCTTCGCTGGTACCTATGGAACATTCTCCAGAAGAGATCACATCCTAGGTCACAAATCAGGTCTCAACCGGTACCAAAAGATTGGGATCATTCCCTCCATATTTTCAGACCACAATGCTTTGAAACTAGAACTCAATCACAAGAGGAAAGTCAGAAAGAACTCAAATACATGGAGGCTAAAGAGCATCATACTAAAGAATGAATGGGTCAACCGGGAGATTAAAGAAGAATTTAAAAAATTCATGGAAACCAAAGAAAATGAAAACACAACTGTTCAAAATCTTTGGGATGCAGCAAAGGCAGTCCTAAGAGGAAAATATATAGCAATACAAGCCTTTCTCAAGAAACAAGAAAGGTCTCAAATACACAACTTAACTCTACACCTAAAGGAGATGGAGAAAGAACAGCAAAGAAAGCCTAAACCTAGCAGGAGAAGAGAAATAATAAAGATCAGAGCAGAAATCAATGAAATAGAAACCAAAAGAACAGTAGAACAGATCAACGAAACTAGGAGCTGGTTCTTTGAAAGAATTAACAAGATTATAAACCCCTCCCAGACTTATCAAAAAGAAAAGAGAAATGCCCCAAATAAATAAAATCATGAATGAAAGAGGAGAGATCACAACCAACACCAAAGAAATACTAACAATTATAAGAACATATTATCAACAACTATATGCCAGCAAATTAGATAATCTGGAAGTAATGGATGCATTCCTAGAGATGTATCAACTACCAAAACTGAACCAGGAAGAAACAGAAAACCTGAACAGACCTATAACCACTAAGGAGATTGAAGCAGTCCTCAAAAATCTCCCAACAAACAAAAGCCCAGGGCCAGATGGCTTCCCAGGGGAATTCTACCAAACATTTAAAGAAGAATGAATACCTGTTCTTCTGAAACTGTTCCAAAAAATAGAAATGGAAGGAAAACTTCCAAATTCGTTTTATGAGGCCACTATTACCTTGATCCCCAAACCAGACAAAGACCCCATCCAAAAGGAGAATTACAGACCAATATCCTTGATGAACATGGATGCAAAAATTCTCACCAAAATACTAGCCAATAGGATCCAACAGCACATTGAAAGGATTATTCACCACAACCAAGTGGGATTTATCCCTGGGCTGCAAGGTTGGTTCAACATCCGCAAATCAATCAATGTGATATAATATATTAATAAAAGAAAGAACAAGAACCATATGATCCTCTCAATAGATGTAGAAAAAGCATTTGATAAAGTACAGCATCCTTTCTTGATCAAAACTCTTCAGAATATAGGGATAGAGGGTACATACCACAATAGCCTAAAAGCCATCTATGAAAAACTCACAGCAAATATCATTCTCAATGGGGAAAAACTGAGAGCTTTCCCCCGAAGGTCAGGAACACAGCGGATGTCCACTATCACCACTGCTATTCAACATAGTATTAGAAGTCCTAGCCACAGCAATCAGACAACAAAAAGAAATCAAAGGCATCCGAATTGGCAAAGAAATCAAGCTCTCACTCTTTGCAGATGATATGATACTTTATGTGGAAAACCCAAAAGACTCCACCCCAAAATTTCTAGAACTCATACAGGAGTTCAGTCAAGTGGCAGGATATAAAATCAATGCACAGAAATCAGTGGCATTCCCATACACCAACAAGACAGAAAAAGAGAAATTAAGGAGTCGATCCCATTTACAATTGCACCCAAAACCATAAGATACCTAGGAATAAATCTAACCAAAGAGGCAAAGGATCTGTACTCAGAAAACTATAAAATACTCATGAAAGAAATTGAGGAAGACACAAAGGAATGGAAAAACGTTCCATGCTCATGGATTGGAAGAAAAAATATTGTGAAAATGTCAATGCTACCTAGAGCAATCTACACATTCAATGCAATCCCTATCAAAATACCATCCACTTTTTTCAAAGAAATGGAACAAATAATCCTAAAATTCGTATGGAACCAGAAAAGACCCCGAATAGCCAGAGGAATGTTGAAAAAGAAAAGCAAAGCTGGCGGTATCACAATTCCGGACTTCCAGCTCTATTACAAAGCTGTCATCATCAGGGGCGGAGCAAGATGGCGGAGGAGTAGGAGACCTGGATTTCGTCTCCTCTCAGGAATTCAGCTGGATAGGGATCAAACCATTCTGAACACCTACAAACTCAACAGGAGATCGAAGAAAAGAAGAGCAACAACTCTCTGAACAGAAAAGCGACCACTTTCTGGAAGGTAGGACGTGCGGAGAAGTGAATCCGAGGCGAAATTCGGGAGGATAGACGGCGGGGGAGGGGCCTCCGTTGGCCGCTTCTGGCAAGTGATAGAGCCACGGAGCACAAAATCGGAACTTTTAGAAGTCTGCTCCGCTGAGGGACGTCACTCTGGTGGCGAAGTGGAGGGTGGAACCCTCGTGGGACAGTGTGGTCTCAGGACCCTCGGGGTCACAGAAAGACCGGGGGTGCCTGAGTGCGGCAGAGCTCCCAGGTATCGGAGCAGGGAAGCCGGCTGCAGAGACGGAGCCCAGGCGCGGGCTCTCAGCTCGGGGCTGCCATAAACCGTGATCTGCGGCACAGTCGGGCCACTGCTCCTCCAGCAGGGACCCAACAAGCGGCAGATCCGGGGAGACTCACCTTCTTCCCCCAGGAGAAGAGGTGCGGGAGCGCACCGCGGGGATCTGCTGGGTTTGGAGACTCCACCCGGGGTCGGGTGCAAGAAAGAAAGGCGCGGTCACAGGCCGGGTGAGCGCGGAGTGGGGCCGGAGACCGGGGAGACGGGAGTGACTGACTGCTTTTCTCTGGGGGCTCGCTGAGGAGCGGGATCCCGAGTTCTCGGCTCCTCCGGGGCGGAGACTGGGAGGCCGCCATTTTCACTCTCCGCCTCCAAAGCTGTACGGAAAGCTTGCAGGGAACAAAAGCTCCGGAGAGCAAACCCGAGCAGATTACTTAGCCCGGACCGGCAAGGGCGGGGCAATTTTGCCTCCGGCAAAGACATTTGAGAACCACG
>NW_022589733.1:1369568-1417722 GCF_004348235.1 Phoca vitulina | reverse complement strand
AAAACCAAAAGACAACCGACAGAATGGGAGAAGATATTTGCAAATGATATATCAGATAAAGGGCTAGTATCCAAAATCTATAAAGAACATATCAAACTCAACACCCAAAGAACAAATGATCCAATCAAGAAATGGGCAGAAGACATGAACAGACATTTTTCCAAAGAAGACACCCAAATGGCCAACAGACACATGAAAAAGTGCTCAACATCGCTCGGCATCAGGGAAATCCAAATCAAAACCTCAATGAGATATCACCTCACACCAGTCAGAATGGCTAAAATTAACAAGTCAGGAAATGACAGATGTTGGCAGGGATGCAGAGAAAGGGAACCCTCCTACACTGTTGGTGGGAATGCAAGCTGGTGCAGCCACTCTGGAAAACAGTATGGAGGTTCCTCAAAAAGTTGAAAATAGAGCTGCCCTACGACCCAGCAATTGCACTACTGGGTATTTACCCCAAAGATACAAATGTAGGCATCCGAAGGGGTACATGCACCCCAATGTTTATAGCAGCAATATCCACAATAGCCAAACTATGGAAAGAGCCAAGATGTCCATCGACAGATGAATGGAGAAAGAAGATGTGGTATATATATACAATGGTATATTATGCAGCTATCAAAAGGAATGAAATCTTGCCATTTGCAACGACATGGATGGAACTGGAGGGTATTATGCTGGGCGAAATAAGTCAGTCAGAGAAAGACATGTATCATATGCCCTCACTGGTATGAGGAATTCTTAATCTCAGGAAAGAAACTGAGGGTTGCTGGAGTGGTGGTGGGTGGGAGGGATGGGTGGCTGGTTGATAGACATTGGGGAGGGTATGTGCTATGGTGAGCACTGTGAATTGTGTAAGACTGTTGAATCACAGACCTGTACCTCTGAAACAAATAATACATTATATGCAACAATTGTTTGCAATGTTATATGCAAACAATAAATCATGGAACACTACATCAAAAAGTAATGATGTAATGTATGTATGTAATATTAACATAACATAATAAAATTAAAAAATAAATTAAAAAATTAAAAGTATGACTTTGAAAAAAAATTCAACAGAAGGGCTGGAACAAAAAATTGAGGAAGAGTCTCTGAATATAGAGAAAAAAAAATCCAAAAACCAAACCAAACAAACAAAAAAGCCAAAGAAACAGAAACCATTTGAAAAAGAAGAAGGGAAGAGATTCAGGGGATCATTCCTATAGGACTAGGATCTGACTAATAAAGGAACCCTAACAGAAAGAAGAGAAAAAATAAAGTAATAATTTAAGAAAATTTCCCACAGCTGAAGAGAGTCACAAACTGAAAAGGCCCAAGTGTCAAGCAGAGCAAATACAAATAAGACCTACAAAAAAATAGAAATTTTGGGACACCAAAAATAAAGACATTCTTCCCAAAAGGATATGACCCCCAAAATGTGGTTTTATTACAATGTGTAGAGTAACAAAGGTGATAAATAAAAGAATTAAAAATAACTACTAAATATTAGCTTAAGATGGAAGGGAGGTTGAGGTATACCCTTTACAAACAAAGAAACAACAGGAACTGTGCAAAGGTAAAGTGTCAAGCAAAAAGAGTTATATCTACGGGGCACCTGGGTGGCTCAGTCGTTAAGCGTCTGCCTTCGGCTCAGGTCATGGTCCCAGGGTCCTGGGATCGAGCCCCGCATTGGGCTCCCTGCTCCGCGGGAAGCCTGCTTCTCCCTCTCCCACTCCCCCTGCTTGTGTTCCCCCTCTCGCTGTGTCTCTCTCTGTCAAATAAATAAAATCTTTAAAAAAAAAAAAAGAGTTATATCTACATTACTCAGAAATTTGGAGACAGAGGTGAAAACAGGTACGGTTTTTTTAAAAAAAGACTTTTCTGGAGATAGGAAAATGGTGAAATGGCCAATACTCCCAATGTAATGTAATGCAATTGCACTCAGCTGCATTATTTCACTTTTTATATATGCATTTATATAATTTTTATATGTATTCAAAAAAAGAGGCACTGTCTGGGGCTTAGATTTTAAGGATTCTGGCTGAAAAGAGGCCAGGGTTTCAGGATGAAGGTTGCACTGAGTGTGGAGGCCCGGAAGTGGGTGAGCGCAAGGTGTTTTATTAGATCAGCAAGTCTGCTGAGACTGTAGTACAGGAGGATTGGGAGAAATTTGGAGAAACTGCAAGATACAGATGAAAAACAAGAAACTGAGGTGCTGAGTAGGACCTTAAATGTCAGGATATGGAGTTTAGAATCTAACCTGAAGAGAGTAGGGAGTCATGGAAGGTTTTTTGTTTCTGTTTTTTAAGATTTATTTATTTATTTTTTCTTTTGAGAGAGAGAGACAGTGCACGCACAAGCAGGAGGGGCAGGGAGGGGGAGACCCAATCTCAAGCAGACTCCACACAGAGTGCACAGCCCGACTCAGGGCTGGATCTCACAACCCTGAGATCACAACCTGAGCCAAAACCAAGAGTCAGACGCTTAACTGACTACACCACCCAGGTGTCCCATCATGGAAGGTTTTAAGCAAGAAATTCCACTAATGGACCCAGGCTTTAAAAGATCATGTATTCTCAAGCACTGAGAATAAACAGAGGGACTGGAGTCAGAGAGGGATTATTAAAACCATGCCATTGAGTAGTAATGAAGTCTAAGTGGTACATGGCAGTGGGGCTGAATATGAAGAGACAAATATGAATGCTACTGTGAAGGCAGAGCCAATATGAGAACCATCTGGACAGAAGAGCTACTGGCATGAGAAGGGACCACTGAAGGTAATGTCCTTACCCAAGAGAAGGACTATGGAAAGAAAGGCCAATTTGAAGAGAGAAGATAACACATTTGCTATTAGAAATGTGTTTTTGCTCATCAGGGAAATGCAAATCAAAACTACAATGAGTTATCACTTCACACCTGTCAGAATGGATAAAATCAAAAACATAAGTAACAACAGGTGTTAGTGAGGATGTGGAGAGAAAGGAACACTTGTGCACTGTTGGTGGGAATGCAAACTGGTGTAGCCACTCTGGAAAACAGTGTGGAGCTTCCTTAAAAAGTTAAAAATAGAACTACCTTATGATTCAGCAATCGCACTACTGGGTATTTACCCAAAGAATACAAAAACACTAATTCAAAGGGATACATGTACCCCTCTGTGTGTAGCACCATTATTTACAGTAGCCAAATATATGGAAGTAGCCCATGCGTCCATTGACTGATAAATGTAAAAAGAAGATGTGGTATATATACACAATGGAATATTATTCAGCCATAAAAAAGAATGAAATCTTGTCATTTGCAATGACACGAATGGAGCTAGGCAATATAATGCTAAGCGAAGTAAGTCAGAGAAAGACAAATACCATGTGATTTCACCCATATGTGGAATTTAAGAAACAAAACATACAAGCAAAAGAAAAAAAATGAGAGAGAAAAAGAGAGAGAGAGAGAGTCAAATCAAGAAACAGACTTTTAATTATAGAGAACAATCTGATGTTACCAGAGTGGACGGTGGGGGGATGGGTTAAATTGGTGATGGAAATTAAGGAGGGCACTTGCTGTGATGAGCACCAGGTGATGTGTAGAAATGTTGAATTACTATATTGTACACCTGAAACTAATATAACACTGTATATTAACTAACTAGAATTAAAATTAAAAAGTTTTTTAAATTTTGTAATTCATAAAAAAGGAATGTGTTTTATTTTTTAGACAACATTATTGAAATATGACTGACATACAAAAGCTGTACATATTTAATTTCTACAACTAGATGAGTTGGAGATAAGTACATGTCCAGAAAGGTTGGATTTTAAATACTAGATCTGTGGAGAGATGATCACCAAGTAGTTGGAAATTCAAGTTTAAATATTAGGAAAGAGGTTAGGATTAGAGATATAAATTTAGAGACATTTGCATGAGAAGTCCACTATTTCCCATGACATACCTTCCTCCCACACATACCTTCAAGCACACTCAAACACTCAACTTAAACATTGACTACCTTCTATATAACAGGTGTTATACTATCACAAGTACTGAAGCTATAAACATAAATGAAACATGTTCTCTGATTTCTGGAAACTTACATTCTAAGATCTCGAAAAGGTGGGTTTTGGAGGTTTTTTGGGGGGGTCAAAATCTCACAATACTATAAAGTATATCTGCTGTCATTTACAATACTTTTCTTTCCACTCCTCTAAACTTACTTATAAGAGGGGATTTGTTTTAATCTTTAAGTAACATCAAAAGAAAAGAGCAATTTCTGACTAGTGAGAGAGTAGTGAGGAAGGTCATCCCAGATGATACCACACTTTTCCAACCCCAGTCTTAAACCCAGGTATAAAAAGACTTCCCTTTATGTGAAATTAATTTGCTATGGGTATTGTTAAGAAAATCAACGGCTGTCAATTTAGTCCTCAATGTTTTAGGTTTGTAATTTGCCAATAGCCCTATCTATGCATACTTGAAGGAGTGGACAATTCTATAGTTGTGGCACACTCCTTGCTTTCTGGATTCTGGAAACTTCCTTCTGCCATAAACTTTCTGTGAAGGAATGCATTGATTCATCAGACCTGGGCTGTTCAAACTCTGAACATTCCCAAGAAAGGAGTATTTGCCGGATGGGCTCTTGGCTGGATTCTTGGAATGATCTGTCAGATAAGAGTGTTTTTGCATGCTTAATTAAGGCCATGGGCCATACTGTACCAGTGTGTCCAGATGGTTTATGCTAATAATGTGATTTATGGTGAACATCTGTTTTTGTTTTTGTTTTTTTTTCCCTCTAGGGAGCTAGAGCTTGAATAACCAAGGTCAATCATGCAGGTGCTACATGCCTACATGATTGACCCTCAATAAAAACCCTAGACATTCAAGCTTGAGCAAGTATTGGTTGGCAACACTTTGCATGTGTTTTCACACATCGTTGCTGGGTAATTGTGTCTCACGTGACTCCACTGGGAATGGACACTGGGAAGCTTGTGCCTGGTTTCCTCAAGACTTGCCCTGAGTGCCTTTGCTGATTTTATCTTGCATCCTTTCACTGTAATAAATCATAACTGTAAGTATCAGAGCTTCTAAATCCTATGAGTTCATCTAGTGAATCACTGAGGCGAAGGATAAATGGGGACCTCTGACACATCTTTCTTCGAAGTCAGGGACTTTTCTTGTTTCCAGAAATTGTCCGAACTTTACTACTCTTCTCATTTTTCCCACCATTTGGTAGGGTTTAAAGCACCTGGCCAATCCCCCCAGATAACTTAATTGCAAAGTCTGACCTGATCAATACTGACCAAGAGAGGGGCTCCTGGGTGGCTTAGTAAGTTAAGCGTCTGCCTTTGGCTCAGGTCAGGATCCCAGGGTCCTGGGATCAAGTCCCATGTTGGGCTCCCTGCTCAGTGGGAAGCCTGCTTCTCCCTCTCCCCCTGCTGATGCTCTCTCTCTCTCTCTCTCTCAAATAAATAAAATCTTTAAAAGATAGTAATAATAATGACCAAGAGGTCTCTGATACCAACATTTCAAGCAGAGGGCTGTCTACTTCTCTATTTCATCAGTCAATGCCACCCAGTCCCAGCAACAAGACAAGGTCATGTCTGGTCTTGGCTATTGCTTAAATGGCCGAGAAAGTGGCAAAGGCACCTCACCATTTTATATATCACTAAAATCAAGCTGTCAACAGGTGGGGCATGATGGCTCCCAGCAATTTTCTGCTGTCAATCCTCCCATTATCTCCTTCTCAGAAACTGTACACAACTCTGCACAGATGTAATCCCCACGAAGCTGCAAGAGAGAAGCCCTTGTCCTTACCCTACAGTAAGTCTCTTATGTAGGATGTGGCTCCACCTGGGAGGCATGGCATAGATAATTTAGTAGCAACATTAGAAAATGATTTCAATATAAAAAATACACCTAGAGTGAATTCTCCATCAAATTCACTCTCACTCACTTGTACTTTAATAAGCTTTCTTGAATGGGAGAGAAAGAGTTGGAAGTATACTGCATGTCAAAAATTACACAGAACCCACAGCTCTCCTTATATGTATCAAGCATGAAATAACTGTTTAAATTGTAGATTTTGTTAGTTATGTGCTTTGATGCTCTCTGGCTCCTATCCCCACAACTCAAATCTGTAGCCTATTACTTTATTTTCTAAGAAAAGGCTTTGCAGTTTCATTACCCTACAGAAGTGGGTAACACATGTGAAATGCTATGTAAATGACACACACTAGTCTTAAAATGGCTCAGAGTCACAGCACTGGGTAATAGGAAGTTAAATGTATTCCCTATTTTACCATTTCTTCAAGTGAAATTGCATATCTCAAATTTGTACAGAATGTATCCTTGTACTACACTGACACGAGTGGTAACTAAGATAAAGGCCAAATCCTCACCTTATACAGGAGTCAAACAGGCCAGTGAAAAATTCTAACACATATTAACATAGGGATTTTATGTTCTTCAGAAAATCTTAACATTTATTTACAAGTCTCGCAAATAGCTTCTCATCTATAAACCACTCAGAGGAATTACATGTTTTGTTGAAGACCAGCAAAAGAAACAGAGACAGTGTGACAGAATCCAATGGACCTGGATGGCTCTCCCTTTCTCTCATTAAAACAAGTATTTATTTGTGTGTGTATGTCTGTGTGTGTATTATATGTATATGCATGTTTTTTAAAAATATAAGGAGCATTTTGGGTTTTTTGTTTCGTTTTGGTTTTTTTTTGAAGTAGGCTCCATGCCCAGCATGGAGCCCAATGCAGGGCTCAAACTCACAACCATGAGATCAAGGCCTGAGCTGAGATCAAGAGTTGGAAACTTAACCAACTGAGCCACCCAGGTGCCTCAAAAGAAGCATTTTGATTTTATAAGCCTATCTTCTGGAAGTGCTGTTACTCTTATTAAATAAATGTTAACTGTTTGGAATCCCGGGCACACACTCAGGTTCATTCCCTTTCTCCTCAGGCAGTTTCCATAATCCACAACATTTTCATTTTAACAGTCCTCATTACTGGTATCATTTAATACTTGAGGGTTTGCTCAAATCAACATCAATCTTGCTGATCCTGCAAACACTTATTCTGTTGACACAACACAGTCTGAATCCATAGCTACTAAATGTAAAAAATTTTAAATTATTCCTTCACCCAACATGTCACCAAGTACTAAGAACACTCTGTCAGTCACTCAGTCCTGTCACAGAGACACAGAAATGGAGAGACATTAAGCTTTTCATGGGACCCCACTTCTACCTCATATATCCCCTTGCCCACACATACATACTATATCCTCCTGAAGGCATTTAACACCTTAAACTCAACCACTGTTAAGATGAAAACATTTGCCTGGAAGACATCCTGTTGGATACATCTGACTCATACTTCTTCATTAACAAATAATCTTTTACCACAAGTACCTTAACTAACCAAAAAAGAGAAAAGCCTTGCCCTCAGAAAAAGCAATAAAAACCCATTCAGAATAAAATTTCTTTTTAATTAATCTTTAAATGTCCCTAGATGAGTCTAAATTAAGAAAAAAAAATCTCCTTACTTGATTGGAAAACCTCATGCTCACGTTACGTTGATTCTGTAGTGGCACATAGCGCTGGACAGGATCAATGTCTTTAGGACTGATTAATTCATCAGCTGAAAAAAAAAAGAAGGGAAATGACATTATCAAAAATGCATCTGTACAACACTATAAACCAACTAGACCTAATAGCAATAGAATACTTCATCCAACAAGAGCACAATATATATCCTCCCCAATGCACATAGAATATCTTCCATATACTAGGCCAAAGAATAATCCTCAATAAATTTAAAGAATTAAAATTATACAAAGTATGATTCTGACCACAATAGAATGAAATTAGAAATCAATCAATAGGAAGAAATTTTAGAATTTCTTCTAAATATATATACATATACATATATACATATATAATTTCTTCTAGAATATAAATACGTGGAAATTAACACACTCCTAAATAACCAATGGGTCAAAGAAGAAAACAAATGGGAAATTAGAAAATAGTTTCTAATACATGTTCTGATGAGATGACTGAAAATGAAGACACATATACCAAAACTTATGGATATAGCTAAATCAATGCTCAGTGGAAAATCTGGAGCTGTAAATGCCTATACTAAACAGAAGAAAAACTTCAAATCAGTAACCTATTTCTCCATCTTAAGACAGCAGATGAAAAGAGAAAACTAAATCAAAAGCAAGCAGAAGGAAATAGTAAAGATTAGAGTGGAAGTTAATGAAATAGAATATAGAAAAGCAATAGGGAATATAAATGAAACCAGAAGTAGATTCTTGAAAAGCTCAAAAGTGGACAAAACTTTAGCTAGACTGACCAAGAAAAAAAGAAGACTCAAATTACTAAATCAGGAATGGAAGTTACGAACATTATCACTGACCTTCAGGATTATATGATAATACTATGAACAAAATGTACACCAATAATTTAGATAACCTAGATGGATACGAACAAATTCCTAGAAATATACACATTACCAAAACTAATTCAAGAAGGAATAGAAAATATAAAGATTTATTTTTATTTATTATTTTTTAATTTTATTATGTTATGTTAATCACCATGCATTACATCATTAGTTTTTGATGTAGTGTTCCACGATTCATTGTTTGCGTATAACACCCAGTGCTCCATTCAATACGTGCCCTCTTTAATACCCATCACCAGGCTAACCCATCAAATTTTATTTATTTGAGTGAGAGAGAGAGAGCACACAGAGTGAGAGCGAGAGGGAGAAGCAGACTCCCCACTGAGCAGAGAGCCTGACACAGGGCTCAATTCCAGGACCCTGAGATCAATAACCCTGAGCCACCTAGGTGCCCCTATAAACACATTTATAACAAGTGACTGAAACCTTCTGGAAAAAACAAACAAAAAAATAAAAACCCAGGACATCATGGCTTCATTGGTGAATTCTATCAGTTAAAAGAAGTAAACCAATCTTTCACACACTTTTCCAAAATAGTAGGGGAAATGCTTTCCAACTCATTCAGAGAGGCCAAAACTACAAAATCAAAACATAAATAACAAAGAAAAGATGAGATAAATTGAACTTTGTCAAATTATAACCTTGTGGACCTCAAAGGACATGATGAAAAAAGTGCAATGATAACCCACAGCATGGGAGAAAATATCTGCAAATCATATATCTTTAAGGGACTTCTGTCTTGAATATATATAAAAAATCTTATGACTCAATAAAAAAAGACAACCCAATTTAAAAATGGCCACAGTACCTAAATAGACACTTCTCCAAAAAAGATACACAAATTACCAATAAGCACATGAAAAGATGCTCAACAACATTAAGTCATTTGGGAAATGCTTATCAAAATCATAATGAGATACCACTTCATATCCATTAGAATGCTATTATCAAAAAGCAGATAAGAACAATGGTTAGAGAGGATGCAGAGAAACTGGAATCCTCATACATTGTTAGATGGAATGCGTTACGGTACAGTTACTTTGAAAAACAGTCTGGAATTTCTCAAAATGTTAAACACAGAGTTACCATATAACTCAGCAATTCTACCCCTAGGTATATACCCAAGAGAAATGAAAACGTCAAACAGTAACTTGTACATGAAAGTTCACAGCAGCATTATTCATAAAAGCAAAAAAATGTAAACAACCCAAATGTCCATCACCAGATGAATGGATAAATCAAATGTGGTATGTACATACAATGGAATGTTATTTGACCATAAAAGGAATTAAGTGTTGATACATCAATGAACCTTGAAAACAGGCTAAGTGAAAAAAGCCAGTCACAAAGGCCAGGCATTATATGATTCAAGGTATATGAAATGTCCAGAATAGGCAAATCTACAGGGATAGAAAGTAGATTAGTGAGTGTCCAGTGTTGGGGGAAAGGGTGAATGGGGAGTAACTGGGTATGAGGTTAGGGATGAGTGGGGAGTAACTGGGTATGAGGTTTTTTGAAGGGTGATGAAAATATTCTAAAATTGTGGTGATGGTTGTACAACTCTGTGAATAAACTAAAAACCACTGAATTTAAACTTCGAATAGGTTAAGAGATAGTATGTAAATTATACCTCAATAAAGCTGTTCTAAAAATAATGTATTTGCATTCTCTCAAGAAAGGAAACCAGTTCATGAAGGGGAGACAAAGTGTTTCCTGATACTAAATTCTAGAAGATTTCTGAGGGCATTTTTCCTGGGGCACTAACCAGCATGAAAGCAATGGCTTCAACTGCTATTGTACTGTTGTGCTGGAAGCCCTTTCACCTGGTAGTTCCTTGTGGCAACTATGGATAAAATCCAAGGACATAACAATGAAGGCAGTTTAGAGTGTTTGGAAGGAGAGGGTAGGGAATAGGTATTAAATCAGTGGTTCTCTGCTGTCTTCTGCTGTAATACCCCTCAGAGAGATTCAGAACCTAAGGCTCAATGGAGCAGGGATTCTCCATGGACATGGAGAGGACTATGCTAGGAAGGTGTGGTGGGAAGAAGACACTGAAATGTAATTCTGCATAACCTCATTGGAGTGCAAGATGGCAGTATCTATGCAAATTTACAGCAGGCATACTCTGTCCCAGCAACTGCACATCTATAAGGTTATCCTAGTTATACTCAGACATGTAAAGGTAATTGAATAATAACATTAAAAAAAAAAAAGAATTTAACTTCTCCCAAAGTGAATCAGCACAATTTTTGCTGCACTTAAGCTATGAAAATGTCTTCATTTCATATTTGATCTTCAGTTCTTTACTGATTACATAAAAATGACACCATGCTGAGTTTCATATAAATTCACCTGTGTATAATATTTAGTAAAAAAAAAAAAAATACACCTCATTTTCCATAGTTTAGGTACTTCTTTTAGTCAGTGAATAATTCTGAAAAACAGAGCAGAGAGTCAACCACAGAAACGCTTGTAAATTTCTTCGCAGCTGGGGTTATGCTTCTCATTATACAGGTATTTCTATTCCGGTTTAACTTGAGGGCACATGAGCAAGGCTATCCACTAGATAAAATCACCAAAGGTGTTTTTCATAACTCTTGAAAGATGTTTTTAATAATAATAAAAGTGATATTACTGATAGCATGACAAGAAAGAGGAGGAACAGCGCAGCCACAGCTGCCTCTGCCACAGGAAGCACAGCAACGCTCACACAGTGCTGACTATGTTCCTCGCCTCATTTGAGCATTTCATGTAAACTAATTCATTAATCTTCACCACAACCTCGTCATTTTACAGATGACAAAATGGAGGCGTGGAGGGGCTGAGCCACTTGCACACAGCAGGTAAATGACAGAGTTTAGATTCAAGCACAGTCAGTCTCTCTCTCGAGTCTGCACTCATAGCCCAGACTAATCTTACCCTTTAAGAACACTGACACTGTACACAACACAGATGGAAAAGATACCAAGAGGAGAAAACATTAAACAAATAATTTAGACCTTGACAGGTTATATTTTTCCTATTCAAATCACAGAACATTCTTCTACCTCTGAAAAAAGTATACTTTTGCAAAATTTAAACCAAACCAATATAGGCTTAATTATGGCAAATACCGCCATACAATTTCTGTTTATTATTATCAGTTGAGCTCATGATGCAGGGTTGATTAGTACAGTGATATTCTAAATAGCACCAAATTATTTCCCTATCTCATTTGTCTGATCACTGAGATGTGAAAAGATTTCCACTACCAACAAGCATTTTACATAATGTTTCACTGTCTTTCTACAGAAATGAAATTCTACCTTTATTTTTTTGTTATTTATAAATGACAGAAAAATTAAGAAATCTTATATCCTTGGAAAGAATAAATGCTAATCTATTAAAATTGATATGGATCAAACAGTTAACCAGGTCTCTTGAAAAAGCTTATTTCTTTGCATTTCCTTCTCATTTCTCTATTTGTACTGCATCTATATATCTAGTTTGACATTCCAACTTATACCACGTGCTCATCTATAACCCCACAGGCTGTATGCTTCTCATTCATGGCTATTCCCCATTTTCTAGCACAGCATCTGCCATACAGTAGGTGCTCAAGAGACTTATTAAACAAAATAATAAGCTGGTGGGTTAACAAATTTGGAAACATCAATTGCTGTAATCATTGCTTTAATTTCCATAATGGTAAAAGTGACTAATGTCTCAAAAGATCAGGTTAATGGACATTTTTTTTTTTTACTTCATTGATTTTTAACATTCAGGAGGCAAAACAGAGTTCCTCACTGTGCCGATTCCCTGGCACTGGCTTTCTGGTGAAGAGCGAAAGCCTGAAAGAACTTGTGCCCGACCAACTACAGAATATGTAAAATGAAAATAAGGGAACAAGGATAAAAGAGCAATGGCTTTCTACATTTCACAGTATGGTACCAAACCTCACAGATAATCAAGCATTTCTATAAATAGGCACAGCTGTCCTTAAAGACAACAGATTAGGTTCATTAATATTTGTATGTTTGGTGTATAGAAATTTTATGAAAAATACACCGGGTTTACTTCAGTCATTATTGAGGGTAAAAAGAAAACATCAAGAAGAATTTTTGTTTCTTTAATAAAATGACAATTCAAAGGAAATTTAACAGAGCAAGTATTTTTCACCATGACACCAAAATTACAGAGGACACACTAAATAGGCTTAGCAGATAATTTATAGGGTAAAATTATGTGCTTCAAAGCCTGATTCTCAGCTGCCGTGACACATATTAGTAACACATGTATTAAGATACAAGCTACAGAGAAAAAGAAAATGTAGATCCTCAACCTCATACACTATACCAAAAAAAAAATTCAAATTTATAAATGTTTTTAACTCAATTGACTAACAGGGATGGATTTCTTAAAATTAAATGTTAAATTCCATGGCCAGAATTAAATTGAAAAATAATGATAGATCTAATTATATAAAGATTTTAAATTTTGTTCATCAAAAAGCAATGCAAAAAAGTTCAGAGGCAAGCAAACTAGGAAAATACCAAAGAGGTTTAGTACACCTAATATATAAAACATTCATGCAGATTGATAAGAAAACCCATAAAAATCAAGGTTAAATGGGCAAAGCAAACCAGACAATTCATAGAGGACAAAAAAATGACTAAGAAATATATTTTTAACAATAAGCATGTAAATGAAAACAGGATACAAATTAATATCTTATTAAGTTAGCAAGGTTTTTATCTTTAATGAGCATACTTAATGCCACAAAGGTTAGAGGTGATACAATTACCCTGCAGACTCCTGAATAAGTCAGTAAAGTGTCAGTCATGGGCTATGTGACCTTGGGTGAGTTGCTAAACTCTTCTGAGCCTCAGTTATGACATATGGTATCCATCTCATAAAGAAGCTAGGAGGGTTACCTAGTATAATACTTACAAAGGACAGAGCACAGAATTGGATACATTTTAAGGCAGGTATTATTAGTATTTCTGGGAAACAGTCTGGCAGTATATATGCAGTCTTCTCAGACTCTAGGCATCACTGCTTTTATATTCAATTTTACTAATATATTTAAGCATGGGATCATAAATTTTTATACAAGTTTTCTAGCCCTAGTAGAAATTCAACTAAAAAGTTTAGTTTTAAGAAAGCCAGAAATTTATATAATAAGCTAAAGGAGGAAAATGTTCTTAGGTGAAGATTTTAAAGGCATACTGTGTTACATACACTCTCAAGACGTTTATAATGCTGGCTGCACAGAAATCCCACTTTAGGGCACTAGCAGTCACACAGATACCATGAAAAAGATAACAAAAGTGCTTAGAAATCGATGTCTTTCTGCTTGAAGTTTCCTGAAGTGTAACAGCTGGGAAATCTCTCAGCAACCACAATGTAGAAATATATCTGTATAATCTTATCTGTTCGTTTTATCTTTAACTGATCAGTACCAAAACCAGGTGCTATTCGGAGGAAGGAGTCAACCGCATTTGAAGTCAAGAGACCAATGAAAATCAAGACCAGTTTCTTATGTCCTCACGCACACTAGGGGGCACTTGATCACTAACTTTAGCTTTAAAAAGCATTAGATTTCCAGGTTTAATCAGTAGCTTTTATATCTGATGTCAACTGGGCAAAAAATACCATGATTGAAATCAAATGCAAATGGACTCACCTTAGTTACAAACATTGGAATAAGGAAGTAGTATATCAGAATAACTAGGCTGCCCTCAGAGAGACAGATAAATTTCCTACGTTGTCACATTCTTGCTGTAAGAGCTACTGAGTATCAGTGACTAGCATACAGTAGGCCTCTACAAATAGCTGCTAAATCACGGAGAAGATGAATGGTTAAGTAGCAACTAGGGAAGCATTTTATTCCTGTGATGTTTTGTGGCTATGGGGGTACCTACAAGGAGGGCCCATGAGCACCCTGAGTTGCCTGGTTAATAAGAACTATGAAATACATTTTAACAAATACTATCTCCTAAATGGCGGCTGAGAGAGGGAGGGAGGGTAGAAGGAAGTACAGGAAATAGAACCATTTAAGTATGTATCTGTCCTACAGTAAATGCTTTATGTATATTTTTTCATCAGTTAATCCTTATAAAGAAACTGATGATATGAAAGTTAAGAAAATTCTTCAAGTCATGTAAGTGGTAAATAGTAGAAACTGCATTGAAATCCCGAACTGTCTAGTTCCTTAAGTTTATGAATCCAAAACTGTTAATCTTTCCATCACAGTCCAAGAAAAAGATGAAGAAAAGAAAAAAAGGAAGAGAAACTAGCAGAGAAGGAAGTGAAGGAAAAAGATGATTATATCAGAGAAATAATCTATATCAAATGGTTGGTTACAAGTGTACTAGGTGTTAACAATCATTTAAAATATAGTTTCTACTGGAAAATAAATTGGATTCCAAATAATGACTTACCAAAGAACATCAGACACCCAAGAAATTAAGTTGGGACCTTTATATGTATATAACATTTTGAATATTTTAAAGTACCTCTATATCTATCTTATCACTTTAAAAGTCCCTTATTAACACTCCTAGGAAATTCAATAACACCCACCTCAAAAAGAAAAAAAGAATCCTTTGTGAAATTCAAGAAAATTTTCATTCACCTGAATATTCTGGGAGTTTGTGTGTGTTGGAGAGAAAGTTGTAGTTAATTAAAATTGCTCAATATTTTCAGAGCACCTGGGTGGTGCAGTTGGTTGAGCATCCAACTCTTGATTTCGGCTCAGGTCATGATCTCATGGGTCATGAGATTGAGCCCCACATCGGGCTGCACTCAGTGGGGAGTCTGCTTGAAGATTCTCTCCCTCTGCCCCCCACTCTTGCATTTTCTGCTTCTAAAATAAATTAAATCTTTAAAAAAATTGCTCAATATTTTCAAGTTTAATCAGAGAACATGCCTTGTTTTAACTCTTGTTATTTATTATTAGTGTTTTCAAAGTATCCATCCTAAAAAAAATTCTTCCATCCACCTATCTTAAGTTATAGAGTATATAATGCTCTAATCTTTAATGATTTGGCATCTTATAGTGGTGCCTAAATGAAGGTCATGATCATGAATGTCTGATGTATACAGGAT
Source organism: Phoca vitulina (assembly GCF_004348235.1). NCBI lineage: Eukaryota > Metazoa > Chordata > Mammalia > Carnivora > Phocidae > Phoca > Phoca vitulina. The sequence continues at coordinate 1,402,168 of NW_022589733.1, read as the reverse complement.
AAGGAAAGTTAACTGCATATATGTTGAAAAGAAAAGCTAAAGTCTAGAAGTCAGATATTTTTTAAAGCTAAACAACTGGTATGTTAGTTTCTCTTTTTAAAAACATTGAATAAGAACATATATTAAAATTAAGTAATGGCTTTGGGGAAGTTTTAGAGTAAGTTATCATTAACTTTGTTATATTTCTCGTTTTCTTAACCTCAAAAAAATTTCAATCCAAAGGTCATGATTTTCAAGTGACTTTTTATGTGATAAATACTTTTAATGTTATTTTTGCAAAACACTTAAAAAGGTACTTCCCAAAGATACAAATGTAGTGATCTGAAGGGACACCTGCACCCCAATGTTTATAGTAACAGGGTCCACAATAGCCAAACTATGGAAAGAGCCCAGATGTCCATTGACAGATGAATGGATAAAGAAGATGTGGTTTATATACACAATGGAATATTATGCAGCCACAAAAAAAAACCCCAAAATCTTGCCATTTGCAACGACATGGATGGAACCAGAGGGTATTATGCGAAGCGAAATAAGTCAATCAGAGAAAGACATGTATCATATGATCTCACTGATATGTGGAATTTAAGAAACAAAACAGAGGATCATAGGGGAAGAGAGGAAAAAATAGAACAAGATGAAACCAGAGAGGGAGACAAACCATAAGAAACGCTTAATCACAGGAAACAAACTGAGGGTTGCTGAAGGGAGGGGGCTGGAGGGATACGGTAATTGGGTGATGGACATTAAGGAGGGCATGTGATATAATGAACACTGGGTATTATATAAGACTGATGAATCACAGGCCTGTACCTCTGATACCAATAATACATTACATGTTAATTAACTGAATTTAAATAAAAAATGTTTTAAAAAAAGGTACACTGTGTTCTACAGACTGATCATCTCTTACATGGACAGTTTCTAAATTTCCAAATTCCAATAACGATTAAAGGTATAGCTAATGATCATTTTATTCTAAGACAAGTCAAATGTTATACCTTAAAATATGTCTTACCTGGTTTAAAATAAACATGTTTATAATTTATTGACCTATTTTATAGCAACCACTGATTTTCTTAAAATCTAAATTTTCTAAAGAAAAAAATACTGTAATAATTAACCATTTCCTAAGAATACACTGGGTAGTTCAGGTCTTAGGCCAAGAAACAGCATATTGAGTCTTTTTGCTCTAACAATGGGATGAAAGTCATATAATTTTGTTGGATAATTATCCATTAGGGTATATATATATAAAAGCAAAATATTGTTATTAGATTTCACTGGATACAAACTGGCCTGAATTAGTAAAAGTCACATATTATAGAATAATTTCAAAGATTTACTGTTCTATTATGTTCAGATAACTCCAATTAACTGCCTACAAAATGCTGTCAAGCAGATATCCAACCAAGCCTCCTTTAATGAATAAGACTTTGTTAGTAAATGTGGTGCCTGGAATCTCAGTAACATCCATAGAAATTTGATGTTCTTGGGGGCAAGTAAACAACACTTAAGAACAACTAAATGATTTAGTCTTCCGAGATCTTACTCATCTTAACCAAGTGAGTTTGTTAACCAAATGACACACAGCTAGGTCAGAGTGCTAATGAATATGTAGCATCTCTTTTTTCAGCAGGAGAGAAAGTACGTGGTTTCATAGTTTGCAACACATATTTCTTAACTGCCTTTTTAGGAGCTCAGCAGGGAAAAGAGAAATTGACTCTTTCTTTGAAGTGTTTCTTCTTCTTTTTGGTCATGAAACAGATGAGAAGGTATGGCCTGGACTATTTCTGTTCACACTTGTCTTAACATAAGGAAATGCTATCTACACTCAAAATCTGTCTACATTCAATACATTTAGAGTAAAGAAGGTCCAATGCTTTTTTACTGATTGATACTATTTTCAATTTCTTCCTTTTTAAAAGCCCAAGTTGCTTATGTATAGTACAGTCAATTCTGCATTCCCAGTTCATTAGCCTTCTCAATTTTATTCAGAGACTTTGCTAAATAGCACTCTTTCTAGCACTCAATCACAGACTAGATATAGAGCAAAAAGAAGGATGATACAGGTTTAGATCTCAAATTCAATATCCCAAGTTCCAGTTTTCAACCTCAGAATCAGAAAAATTTCATCATGCTCAATTGTAATTTCCAAGCTGCAGTATATAGGAATTTATGATTCTGATGTTAAAATTCTTGTCCTTAGATCAGTTAACTACTCCTTTACTACAACATGTTTTATTCAGCTATGAGTATCACCAGAAGGCTTCTTTGTATTCATGCTAGTGAGATGGAAATAACTTTCTAACCAGAGATAACCTTACCAACTCGGCTTGATTCTAAGAAAACAACTTCATGTATGTATTTTTTTTTCTTTTGGAAAATCTAAAAGCAAAATCTGTATAAATAATATCAACTCCTTATCAAAAAGCTGTCCCCTTAAAAGAAGAAAATTTTTCTACAGGTTCTTAAATTAGCATTAAGTATATTTGGAGACCCAAAAATGCAGTTAGGAAACAAGCAAATTGAAAACAGCATTAACTTAATTTTCTCTTCTTTGGTTAGCTTCTGTGTGCTCTTATATGTCATTTGTGTAAAGCTTGAATTGGAAACCTGAAATATTCTTCCCTAATGGAATGTAAAAAAAGAAACCAAAGATGATTACTCTTACAACACAAATTTAGCATTTATGCAGTAATACTGGGAACAACAAAGACAATAACACTACTTCACATAGTAAGCAGTTCTTCTACTGCAGGTACAGGTATTTACAATCAGCCTGTTTCATAATTTGTTCGCCATTAAGGAATTCTGACTCTAATATGATAGCCTTTTTGATGGGAACGCTAGTAATATTTGAAATTTTAGCAAGCAATGATGCAGAAAGGTGCATAATAATGCTTTTGTGTGTGTGTGTTCATTAAATTAGCTTTCATTTCATTGTGTCCACAGAGTACTCATAGTCAGCACAAGTTTTAGAATAAACTGGAAAATCTTCAAAAAATTGTGAATAATGCTCCCATTAAGCCTCTAAGCTAACTGAGTAAATTGCCAATGTATATTTATGGGAAAGAAGAGAACTCTGAGATAACCAATTCCTTTTGGCAAGTGGTTTACTAAAGCTATGACCAAGCATAAAATCAGAATTTTTTATGTTACATAAAAGTAACTCAAAGTTCCCACAGTGTCCTGCTAGAAACCTATCCACCAAGCTGAATGAAGCCCCTAAATGATCATAATGGTACCCACACCTACTTGACATTCTTCCCAGAAACCGTCCATCATTATTCAGTGAAACAGACACATTAATATACCTTTACATACTAAGAAACTCCCCCAAGACCTCTTAACAGTATGAAACACGACCCAAATCCAAGAAAGATGTCAGCAAAAATATACTTACTTCTAACAGCTTGATACCAAGGGGAAAAAATGTTCCCAACCTTCTCCACTTACCCAGGAGTTTTGCAATGATATAAAGGGCTTGTCCCCAAAGAAAGAGTTTTCCATCACGGCCACAGTTGCTAGGAAATCGCTTTTGACTACCAGGGTTTCTTTTCTCATATTCTACAAAATCAGCTGGCACATAATAGTACTTTGGTATGACAGGATAACCTATGGAATTTAAAAATAAATATTTGAAATATAAAAATCAGTGTCCTCCCCAAATTTTCCCTTCAAGAAACTGCAACGTTTGAGAGCAGAGAGAGATAGGTTGTAAAAGAAGTAACAGATTTGACAGGCTACAGGATACTGGATATATTGGCTTTCAGAAACTGCCAGTGAAAAACATGAAAAAAGCTCCTGGATTTTAAAACACTAATTTGACAGCATATGTTATCCTTTAGCCAATAATGTGTACATAATCTCCTTTAACAACATTTAGTTTTAACAACTTTAAATGAATCAATAAAAATACAGTATGCAAACATTTAGAGCCATAGAAGTTTTCTTTAATAGGATTAGTCCACAGAAGCATTACAAATGAGATACTGTGTAATCTCAAATGAAGAATTATAACCCTGAGCCATTGCTTAAAGCAAAGAAATCCCCATTTCAAACATTAAATCCACTATCTACCATTCAATATCACTGAAGAGAAAAAAAAAATCCATCCTCCCCTGTGACCAACTTGTTTAAAAACATTTCTTGAAGGGCACGGGGTGTTATATATAAGTGATGAATAACTGAATTCTACTCCTGAAACCAATAATACCCTATATGTTAACTAACTTGAATATAAATAAAATCCTGGAAATAAATAAATTCCTTGATAGAAACTAAAATTTATTATTTAAAGCCTATAATCTTTGTGGGTGACATGAAAGAAAAAAGAAAAAACACTCTTGTAGAATGCTACAGAAGACTTTTTGCACTATCAGCCCATAGTAAACTTATTTTTCCTAATAAAATTACACAGATTTCCCACAAATTTGCTTCCTTCATACATCAATCAATTGTGATATTTGGTTTATTTATTTTAAATTCAATTATTTATTTATTTTAAATTCAATCACCCAACATATAGTACATCATTAGTTTTTGATATAATGTTCAATGATTCATTAGTTGCATATAACACCCAGTGCTCATCACATGACGTGCCCTCCTTAATGCCCATCACCCAGTCACCCCATCCCCCCACCCACCTCCCTTTCTGCAACCCTCAGTTTGTTTCCCGGAGTCAAGAGTCTCATACGGTTTGTCTCCATCTCAGATTTCTTCCCATTCAGTTTTCCCTTTCTTCCCCTATGGTCCTCTGCACTATTCCTTATGTTCCACATATGAGTGAAACCATATGATAATTGCCTTTCTCTGATTGACTTCTTTCACTTAGCATAATCCCTTCCAGTTCCATTCATGTCGATGTAAATGGTAGGTATTCATCCTTTCTGATGGCTGAGTAATATTCCATTGTATATATGAACCACATCTTCTTTATCCATTCATCTGCTGAAGGATGTCTGGGCTCTTTCCACAGTTTGGCTATTATAGACATTGCTGCTATGAACACCGGGGAGCATGTGCCCATTCTTTTCACTACATCTGTATCTTTGGAGTAAATACCCAGTAGCGCAATTGCTAGGTCATAGGGTAGCTCTATTTTTAACATCTTGAGGAACCTCCAAACTGTTTTCCAGAGTGGCTGTACCAGCTTGCATTCCCACCAACACTGTAAGAGGGTTCCTCTTTCTCCACAACCTCGTCAACATTTGTTGTTCCCTGTTTTGTTAATTTTAGCCATTCTGACTGGTGTGAGGTGGTATCTCATTGTGGTTTTGATTTGTATTTCCCTGATGGCGAGTGATGTGGAGCATTTTTTCATGTGTCTTTCAGCCATTTGTATGTCTTCTTTGGAGAAGTATCTGTTCATGTCTTTGGCCCATTTCTTCACTGGATTATTTGTTTTTTGGGTGTTGAGTTTGAGAAGTTCATTACAGATCTTGGATACCAGCCCTTTATCTGTAATGTCATTTGCAAATATCTTCTCCCATTCCATAGGTTTCCTTTTACTTTTGTTGATTGTTTCCTTTGCTGTGAAGAAGCTTTCTATCTTGATGAAGTCCCAATAGTTCATTTTCGCTTTTGTTTCCCTTGCCTTTAGAGACTGGTCTTGAAAGAAGTTGCTGTGTCCAAGGTCGAAGAGGTTGCTGCCTGTGTTCTCCTCTAGGATTTTGATGGATTCCTGTCTCACATTGAGGTCTTCCATCCATTTTGAGTTTATCTTTGTGTATGGTGTGAGAGAATGGTCCACCTTCATTGCTCTGCATGTGGCTGTCTAATTTTCCTAGCACCATTTATTGAAGAGACTGTCTTTTTTACATTGGATATTCTTTCCTGCTTTGTCAGAGATTAGTTGACCATTAGTTGAGGTTCCATTTCTGGGGTCTATATTCTGTTCCATTGACTTATGTGTCTGTTTTTGTGCCAAAACCATGCTGTCTTGATGATCACAGCTTTGTAATATAGCTTGAAGTCTGGCATTGTGATGCCTCCAGCTTTGGTTTTTTGTTTTTTTTTTTATTTTTCAACATTTCCCTGGCAATTTGGGGTCTTTTCTGGTTCCACACAAATTTTAGGATTGTTTGTTCCAACTCTGTGAAAAATATCAATGGTATTTTGATAGGGATTGCATTGAAATTGTAGATTGCTCTGGGCAAAATAGACATTTTTAACAATGTTTATTCTTCTAATCCATGAGCATGGAATGTTTTTCCATATCTTTGTGTCTTCCTCAACTTCTTTCTTAAGTGTTCTGTAGTTTCTAGTGCACATATCTTTTACCTCTTTGGTTAGGTTTATTCCTAAGTATCTTACCGTTTTTGGTGCAATTGTAAATGGGATTTATGCCTTAATTTCTCCTTCTTCAGTCACAGGTTAGTGTATAGAAATGCAACTGATTTCTGTGCAGTGATTTTGTATCCTGCCACGTTGCTGAATTGCTGTATGAGTTCTTGTCACTTGGGGGTGGAGTCTTTTGGATTTTCCACAAAAAGTATCATGTCATCTGCGAAGAGTGAGAGTTTGACTTCTTTGTTGCCAATCTGAATGCCTTTTATTTCTTTTTGTTCTCTGATTGCTGAGGCTAGGACTTCTAGTACTATGTTGAACAACAGTGGTGAGAGTGGTCATCCCTGTCCTGTTCCTGACCTTAGGGAAAAGCTCTCAGTTTTTCCCCATTGAGAATGATATTCACTGTGGGCTTTTCATAGATGGGTTTTATGATATTGAGGTATGTTCCCTCTAACCCTCCACTGTGAAGAATTTTAATCAAGAAAGGATGCTGTATTTTGTCAAATGCTTTTTCTGCATCAATTGAGAGGATCATATGGTTCTTGTCTCTTCTTTTGTTAATGTGATCTACCACGGTGATTGATTTGGGTTTGTTGAATCACCCTGACATCCCAGGAATAAATCCCACCTGGTCGTAGTGAATAATCCTTTTAATGTACTGTTGGATCCTATTGGCTAGGATCTTGGGTGAGTATTTTGGCATCCATGTTCATCACGGATATTGGTCTGTGATTCTCCTTTTTGATGGGTCTTTGCCCGGTTTTGGGATCACGGTAATGCTGCCGCATAGAATGAGTTTGGAAGTCTTCCTTCCACTTCTGTTTTTTTGAAACAGCTTCAACAGAATAGGTATTATTTCTTCTTTAAATGTTTGGTAGAATTCCCCTGGGAAGCCATCTGGCCCTGGAGTCTTGTTTTTGGGGAGGTTTATAATTACTGCTTCAATTTCCTTGCTGGTTATAGGTCTGTTCAGATTGTCTATTTCTTCGTTTCAGTCTTGGTACTTTATAAGTTTCCAGGAATGCATCCATTTCTTCCAGATTACCTAGCTTGTTAGCATATACCTGCTGGTAATAAGTTCTAATAATTGTCTCCGTTTCCTTGATATTAGTCATGATCTCTCCCCTTTCATTCATGAATTTATTAATTTGGTTCCTTTCTCTTTTCTTTTGGATATGTCTGGCCAGAGGTTTATCGATCTTATTAATTCTTTCAAAGAAGCAGCTTCTAGTTTCGTTGATCTGTTCTACTGTTCTTCTGGTTTCTATTTCATTGATTTCTGCTCTAATCTTTATTATTTCTCTGCTCCTGCTTGGTTTAGGCTTTATTTGCTGTTCTTCCTTCAGGTCCTTTACCTGTAAGGTTAGCTTGTGCATTTGGGATTTTTCTAATTTTTTGAGAGAGGCTTGGATGGCTATGAACTTCCCTCTAAGGACCGTTTTTGCAGTATCCCATAGGTTTTGAACAGATGTGTTTTCATATTCATTGGTTTGCATGAATTGTTTAAGTTCTTCTTTAATTTGCTGGTTGACCCATTCATTCTTTAGCAGGATGTTCTTTAACCTCCAACTGTTTGAGTTCCTTCCATATTTCTTCTTGTGGTTGAGTTCTAGTTTCAAAGCATTTTGGTCTGAAAATATACAGGGAATAATCTCAATCTTTTGGTATCAGCTGAGACCTGATTTGTGACACTGTATGTGATCTATTCTGGAGAAAGTTCCAATGCGCACATGAGAAGAATAAGTATTCTGTTGTTTTAGGATGGAATGTTCTGTACATATCTATGAAGTCCATCTGGTCCAATGTGTCATTCAAAACTCTTGTTTCTTTGTTGATCTTCTGCTTAGATGATCTGTCCATTGTTGTGAGTGGAGTGTTGAAATCTCCTACTATTAATGTATTATTATCAATATGTTTCTTTATTTTGGTTATTAATTGGCTTATATAATTGGCTGCTCCCATGTTGGGGATATAGATATTTACAACTGTTAGATCTTCTTGTTGGACAGTCCCTTTAAGTATGATATAGTGTCCCTCTACATCTCTTATTACGGTCTTTGGTTTAAAATCTAATTTGTCTGATATGAGAATTGCTACCCCAGCTTTCTTTTGAGGTCTGTTGGCATGGTAAATGGTTCTCCATCCCCTCACTTTCAATCTGGAGGTGTCTTTAGGTTCAAAATGAGTCTCTTGTAGACAGCATATGGATGAGTCCTGCTTTTTTATCCAATCTGAAACCCTGCATCTTTTGATGGGAGCATTCAGCCCATTTACATTCAGAGTAACTACTGAAAGATATGAATTTAGTGCCATTGTATTGCCTGTAAAGTCCCTGTTTCTGTAGATTGTCTCTGTTACTTTCTGGTCTATGTTATTCTTGGGGTCTCCTTTCCCTTACAGTATCCCCCTTAATATTTCTTGCAGGCCTGGCTTGGTGGTCACATATTCTGTCTGTCTGTCCTGGAAACTCTTTCTCTCTCCTTCCATTCTAAATGATAGCCTTTCTGGATAAAGTATTCTTGCCTGCATGTTCTTCTCATTTAGTACCCTGAATATATCTTGCTAGCCCTTTCTGGCCTGCCAGGTTTCTGTGGATAGGTCTGATATTAATCTCCTCTCCCTAGCTGCTCTCAGGATAACTTCTTTGGCTCGATGATTTGCAAGCTTCACTATTACATGTTGGGGTGTTGATATGTTTTTTTTTATTTTGGGAGGGGTCCTCTCTGCCTCTTGGACATGAATGCTTGTTTCCTTCCCCAGATTAGGGAAGTTCTCAGCCATGATTTGCTCAAATCTACTTTCTAGCCCTCTCTCTTTCCATCCCATCTTGGATCCTGATGATTCTGACATTGGTTCTTTTCCAGGCATCATTAAATTCTCTAAGCCTTTCTTCATGGGCTATGAGTTGTTTCCCTGTCTTTTCCTCAACTTCCTTGCTTTCCATCAACCTGTCCTCTAGATCACTTATTCTCTCTTCTGCCTCACTGACCCTAGCTGTTAGAGCATCCAATTTAGACTGCATTTCATTCATAGCATTTTTACGTTCGGCCTGATTAGGTATCATTTCCGCCCTTACAGAGTCTGTATTGTCATGTATGCTTTTTTCAAGCCTAGCTATTAACTTTATAATTGCTATCCTGAATTCTATCTCTGACATCTTGCTTATATCCATATAGATTAGCTCTGTGGCAGAGAATATTGCCTCTGGTTCCTTCCTTTGTTGTTGAGTTCCTACTTCTAGTCATTCTGCCCAAGGAAGGATGGATCAGCAAATGAACAAAGTCCAAAATATCAACCATGATCCAAGCAAAATGCACCATAGAAAAAAATCTGAAGTGCAGCCACCATAGAAAAGCGAACAAAGCTGAAATGAACAAAACAATAAAAACTGGGGGAGGGGGGAGGGGTTGGGAGTATAATCTCTCAGGGTGGACAAAGCAGGGTGATCTATTTGTTCCTGACTGAATTTAGGTCTGTGTGTTAGAATACACTACATCCCCAAAATGCAAAGAAAACAATGTTTATATATAAAATAAAATTTAATAGAATGAAAAAAGGACTAGAATGAGGCATAAATCTGTAAAATGTAGATGTGAAAAAAAGGTTAAAAAGTGACTTGAAACATAAATTGGTAAAATAAGGATGTAGTTGCAACAGGAAAAAGGTAAAAAAAAATGTAAAATTTTAGACTGAAGGAAAAACGAGTCATGAGGAAACACCTGGAGCTCAATATATTATTTTCCCCTGGTGCTGAAGTTTTACAGTCTGTGGGGTCTATTAGCTTCTCATTTACCTGTTCTTCCAGTCTGTCTTCTGGGGGAGGGGCCTCCTGTTCTGCTTCTCAGGTTTCTTTGCCTAGTCAGACCTTGTCAGGGGGATGGGCTCAAGGTGAGCTGGTCCTCTGTGTGGCTATTGTTCCCCGGTGGCTTTCCTCACCTCTTCAGAGGGTCAGAGCAAAAATGGCCTTGACTGGATCCCTGGCCCAGAGCCAAAAGATCACGGACCCCTTCTTCAATAAACTCTCTGGGTCAAACTCTCTGGGTCTCCACTTCTGTGTGCACCAAGCTCCTCAGAAACCCAAGGGTCACGGGGACTGCAATTCTCCCGGGGGAATTCCCAGAGACCCGCGAGCATCTCTGCATTTTGCGTCTTCGGGACTGGGAGCATTTATGGGCTCATGCGCATGCACCCTGCCCCACCACTCCTAGGTTCCATCTGGGTTCCACCCTATTGTCCTTCCCAGAGTTGCTGCCACCCTGAGAGCTGTTGCCTGGTCATGGGCCCAGCCATTTGGACCTTCCCAGGGGTTGGTAACTGACCCATACGTCCCAGTATTTTTCCGGGTGCTCAGGCAAAGAGCAGTCTCCCTACCAGCCTGGCTTGCAGTTTATGGGGACCTGAGCTGAGAGTCCCTCCTGGGCTCACTGACCGTAACCAGTTTCCCCACTCCACTGCTTGGGCACTCTATTGATTCAGGCACCCTGGTTCTTTCTGTGTCTCCTGGGATCCTGGGACCACAGTGACCCACCTAGTATTCTGCCTTTTCCATTCCCTGAGCCCCTTTCAGAAAGGCAATCAATAGTGATATTTGTATCTAAAACCAGTAAAAAGGTCTATGATACACAAAGAAATAGTTTGAACATCACTCTCTGAACATGATAAAGACTAAACTGTGGTACACTAAATTACCCTACAATGCATCAACATTCTACCACCGTATACTAACAGATCTGATTCAAGGGGTCGGATTTCAAATATTATATTCATTACAGCATGCATTACATTATTTCTCACATTGGACAAATTATTATTTGGAGTATAAAGATATAAATAACTGGTTTCAAAAATTAATATTTATTTGAAATTCAATGTTTATCCACAAATATTTCACTACTTTAACATTACAAGTATTTTAAAGGGTGAGCACATATTGTGAAGTTTTTATTTGAAGATACTTGTGGAAAACCATAAAGAATATCACAAACTTTACCTGAGGGAGAAATGTGGCCCAGTGCTGTAATTGCAAGTTTGTGCACTGGGTCCACAGAACCACCCATATTTTACCCACACATGATGATTTTTCACTTTCAGATAAATGTTTTCAAAGCTGTTTACTCAAGAGAATATGTTCTTATTTTATTAATACTTCAAATCCCCAAAGTATCTGGAGCTTCTTCTTTGGAATTCTTTGAGAATTAGTTTTCTAGTCATACTGAAAAATCAGTTACATTCTTTTATGGGCCCTGCTGGTGTTTAACCAAAACCAATAAACTACTCATAAAAGTCTTTTAGCCATTTCTAAAATATTAATCCCATCCTCAAAGGATGACACATTAGCACAAGGCAGACATTCAAAATAATATGCAAAAGGCCCAAGAAGCAACTCCAAAGAAGAGGCCAATATGTTCCTGGCAATGGTAGTACCTTTAGGCTACGGCAGAACGTCTTAAGGTAGCCCTCTGGAGGGGGCAGCATTCACCTGAACATAACATTTCTGATGATCTGGAGAAAAATCAGTCACTCTATGTTATTGTCACACTACACAGAGTGAGGGAGTTTCATAGTAGCTAGCAGAACAAGTACCTTTGCCCACCTGGCAAACTATTTTGCAATTACTACAACCATAACCACCTAAATTTATTCTTCATCCTTGTCTTGCCCAATGAACTCCTTTTATAAAAACACACTTATAATAACAAATTAATAGATTATTCTTTATAATACATTGAAGGATCCATTCATTTTTTACAATTTAATATAAATTGTTATATTTAAAATGGAATCATTTATAGATTTCAAAGGTACATTAAGGAAATACTAGGAAGAATTTCTTGAAAAACAATCCAACTATACCTTCTGTGGTCTGATGAAGTACTGGAGTCAGAAGATCCTGATACTCCTTTACTTGTTTGGGATTGCCTCTAAAAACTCCTAAAATTTAAAATATAAAATCCAATAGCATCTGAGCTCAATAAGTACACAGAAATTTTGCCTTAGAAAACTCTACTAGCCCATGGGGCACTAGCCCAAACCTCTACTAGAACGGTTAAGTCGGTTAAGCATTTGACTCTTGATTTAGGCTCAGGTCATGATCTCAGGGTTGTGAGATGGAGCCTCATGTTGGGCTCCATGCTAGGCATGGAGCCTGCTTAAGATCTCCCTTCTTCTCCCTCTGCCCTTCTCCCTCCACTCTCTCCCTCTCTCTAAAAAAAAAAAGGAAAAAAAAAAGGGGAAAAATCTACTAGCCCAGTTATGATTATTTTGGTAATTTTGTATGTAAATGATAAAAATAAAATTGGAAAAAGGTAATGCAAATATGTATGATATTATTCCATGAAACTGATTTTAGAAGATCATGTTAGCATTTAGAACAGAATATTGAATTTTAATTAAAATTTCCCTATTCTTAAGTATAAATATTATAGATATTCACAATGTCAAAGATTATAATATCCATTATTACTATTCATAAAAAATTTCTCTTTGCAAGTATGAAAATATATTTGTATCATTTCTTAAATACTTCAAAGTATTTTTTAATTCTTTAAATGATTTAATATTCCCTCAGAAAGCAGAAGAGCAACATATAAAAATGCAGAGCAGTTAACATCACTGAAGGATAGTCTATTTTGCTAGCTGAAAGGGTCATATTTCATCTGCTTTTCTTTAAACCACTTATATCCTATAGCTTAAATTTTAGGAGAAAAGCTCACTTACCATCAATCATCATGTAAAGGAAAAATATGGGAAATTCACATTCAATGCCATCAAACAGCTAAAACATAAAATAAAATATTAAAAATTTCACTGTAGTTAGAACAATTATATTAGTTAGAACAATTATATTAATTATAAATATATTAATCGATTATATATAGAATGACCCTTAGAACAAAGTTAAGATATACATAGAAGTATACAGATTATACTATATAGTATAATCAATTAACATACTACATAATTAATATACTATAATCAATTATAGTATATAGGATATACATAGAAGTATATAGTAATAACAAAATTGGACTGATATAAGTAGTTTCATTGTTCTTTTAAAAAAATTCTTAGAACTCTTATTACTCAAAACTCATCATTTAATCCATCACACAGTAATCATTCATTCAATAAATATTTACTAAGTACTTAGTAATGCCTGGCACCAACTAGACAAAGGGCTATGAAGACAAAAAAATAGAGAACCTGCCCTCAAGGGCTCCTAGCCTAGTGGGGAATCAGGCATGTAAATAAACAACTATAGTATCATATGAGATGTTTATACATGGTACATCAGGAACACAGGAAATGAAATAGCTGAGTCTGCCCAGGGGTTGGGAAGGGATAATAGGAAAGGAGATGCTTCAGTTAAGGCTTGATGGATTTCTCTGGAGAGATGAGCTAAGGGAACTCCATGTACAGAAAACAATAGTACAAACTACAGATGCATGGGAGGACAAGTTTACTAAAGAAACTACCAGCAATTCAGTATTTTTGGAACAAACAAGCAAGAATTGAGAAAGTTAATGCCCAAGAGGTGGGCCGGGCCAGGCCAGCCAGTTCAGGAAGGGCCTGGGAAGGTCATGCTAAAAGACTGAGACTTTGGGGCGCCTGGGTGGCTCAGTTGGTTAAGCGACTGCCTTCGGCTCAGGTCATGATCCTGGAGTCCCTGGATCGAGTCCCGCATCGGGCTCCCTGCTCGGCGGGGAGTCTGCTTCTCCCTCTGACCCTCCCCCCTCTCATTTGCTGTCTCTCTCATTCTCTCTCTCTCAAATAAATAAATAAAATCTTTAAAAAAAAAAAAAAAAAAAAGACTGAGACTTTGATCTGGAAGTGACAGGGAACCACTGATGAATACTGAGCAGAATCAGATTTACTCACTAGTTGGACAGATGGCAGTACTGAAGAGAGTTTTAGAGCAAGAAATAAGGAGACCAGCTGGAATGCTACTTGGAAGCAATCCAAAGAGAAAATATGATAGCCTAAACTGAGGTTTCTCAATTTCAGCACTATTGACATTTTGGGCCAAATAATTCTTTGTTGTACAGGCTGTTCTATGCAATGCAGAATGTTTACTAGCATCTCTGGCCTCTATCTTCCAGATGCCAGTAGCATCCACTAAGTTGTGACAATGAAAAATGTCTGCTGATATTGTCAAATGTCTCCTGGGGCACAAAATCCTTTGCTAATGAATCAATAGCCCAAACCAAGGAGTTAATAGGAAGGGACAGATTTTAAGATTTAAAGGAGGTTAAATCTGCTAGGCCTGGGGAGTGAAAAAGAGAGCTGAATGAGACAGAAAAGCTTAGAATGACTCTCAGGTTTGGGGCTTAGGCAAAAGAATGGGAATTGATCAGAAGCAGACTGAAGGACATCCAAGTAAGGATGTCCAAAAGGCAGCTGGATACATGGTAGGGCACCCAGGGGTAGAAGGAGATCTGGGGTTAAGAGTGATAGCTGAAGCTATGATTGCATGGAGAGCATGAAAAAAGAATAGGACTAAGGATGAAACTCAGGAGAAGAGCAATGTTTAGAGGGTGGCAGAAGAAGAACCTGAAAAGACAATGACAGAAGAGAATTAGGAAGAGAATGGGATCACAGAAAATGGAGAATGTTCCAAGAGAGAAGACTCAGTTAAAACATTCAAATGCCAAGGAGAGGTTCAGTGAAATAAGATCGGAAAATCATCCACTACCAAGTGACCTAAACCGACTGAAGCCAACACGGCTACTGGAAAGTGTTGAAGAAGAGCTGGGTATAACACGAAGGAGTGAGTAGGAGGCAGACAAGGAGACACACCAAGAACAGACTATGCTTTTCAGAAGTGTGGCTACAAAGAGAGAGAGGACTGGAGGCAGAGAGGAGTAAAGGTTTTTGTTTTAAATGAACATTATTGTGCTTGTGCTGAGGAAAAAAAAGCTGATTGGAGTTGGGGGAGAGCAAGACAGAAGGAAGGGAGAAGTGAGGAAGATGAGGAGGAAAAAAAGAGAGACAGACATCCTTCTATTAGAGAAGAAAACAAATGATAGAGTAAGAAACCCAAAGAAGTAAAAGAGAACAGGATGGGGTGTACATATGGAGGGTTAGCCCTAGGATGAAGAACAGACAACACCTTCTGTGAGACAAAGAGAGATGAAGGTAGGGATGGATGAAGGATAGGGATCGTGGAGGAGGTCAAATAGAAATAAAAGGCAATGACCTAAGAAGTAAAGTCTGGGAATCTGAATACAAAAAAAACTGGATATAGAAAAAAGCTGGAAAAGCTTGTAAGGGGAGTTCCTAGCAGAGTCCCACAGCAGTGCCGACCAGCGGTGAAATCCACAGTGAGGACTGCGTCAAGACGGGTGCTCTGAACCTGGGCTGGCACCTGCCTGGAGCTGCGGCTTTCTGTGCTGGGGCTCAGCAGCTGGTACACGGACAGAGAACCTTTACTGCACTGACCCAAAGATGAAAATTTGCAGGGTGGTAGTTATAGCAGGTCTGATTCAAACGTAAGTGCTATATGTCAGCTCAGGAAATGTATTAAATAGAGAAGAAATATCTGAAGGTGTTTAAGAAATAAATGGATCTTTTGACCCAACCTAATAGACTGCTATAAAGTTTCAAATATGTACACAATAACATGGCTCCAAATGCTTCCAGATGATAGTCAGTTGTGAAATTAAATAAAATGACAAATAGCTTATCTAGTTGTCCAGCAAAACTACATGTGTATTAAATATTAAAAGAGCAGAATTTAACTGCCTAACAAATTATAAGGTACAATGTTGCCTAAACATTTTTTATATAGAGATTCATTGGCCCTTACCTATCTTCAAAGTTATGACCATGCTTACAAAAATAATTTTCAATCTACACCACTAAAGGAAAATCTTCAGCAATGTGGATAGACGCTTACCCTTTTTTTGAGTGTTATAGTTTTCTGAACAGCTTAAAAATAGCTAGAACAAACCTAGATAAAGTGGTATGTATGTGAATTTGAAATAAATGTTTTAAAACTAAATATTTAGAGGACTATATTTCAAAGGGAAATATCTAAGTGAAACAGAAAAAAAGAACATTTGCTTAAAAGATTGAAAGTTGAATCACAAATAGATATTTTCTATTATATAAGGCAAAAGGTATGGAGCAGGTAGGCAAAGTACTGAAAGTGCAGTTGAAAAATTATTCATCCAATGAATCACTGTGGCCCAATATGAGCAAATGGGCCTCACTGCTAGTAAGGCTAACACTTATCGAGTGCTTACTCGGTGTCAAGAACAATTTGAAGCACTTTTAGAGATATGTTAACTCATTTAATCCTCATAAGAACCTCAGTAACAGGACAAATAATAATAGGTACTATTATTATTTTACCAATGAAATATATTAAACACACAGAGGTTTATTAACTTGCTCAAGGCCAAATAGCTAGTAAGTGGCAGAGCCAGAGTTCAAACCCAAGACATCTGTTTCCTGAATTGGTGCTTTTGACTACTCTGTTATGATATGGAATATTTTTTGATACCTTAATTTCAGCTGGTTTGTAGTAGCGTCTGTTGGGATCTTCCAATGATGTTCTATATCCATCTCTCAAGAAACGCTTAAATCCATATTTTCCTTTTAATTTTCTAACCACTTTATCAAGTGTCTGGCTAAACAAAGCTTCATCATCCAGGGCAAAGGCAGGATAACTGATGCAGGGTAGTAGGGCAGCATCTGTGTTCTGGGTGCAATTAGAAAAAGAAGGGAATGTAAATGCCTGCAGTGATATGATCAACACACCCCAAGGAGAATCAGGGAGATGAAAAGTCAATAAGGTTATCTAACTGACAGTGAGACTGCTGTGCCCCAGGGGACAGATAGACATTTATATGACATGGTTTGGTGAACCTTACAGAGGAGATAAAACTTTATCCATTAATAAGGAGTATTTTCAAGATTCAACACTGGACTCAAATTCAAAGATATTAATTAAGGCAGTGTGTAAAAATTTAACACCAGTGATTACTAATTATAACAGTCTGCCATAACATTGGTTTATAATGGTGAAAAACAGAAAACAATCTGAATGTCAACAATTAGCTGAGTAAATTAGGAGCCATTAAACTTTATATTATAGAAATGTTTATCGATATGGAAATATGTCCAGTCATGGAACTAGGTTATTAAGCATTATAAACAATATTCTTCCAGTCTTGTAAAATAAAAAGATTACATATGTACATAAAAATGTGTGGAAACATAAAGCCAAATGATGTCACCCTAAAACTATAATTGAGTGGTGAAATAATTAGTGGATATTGTTATTATTTGCTTATTTGTGGGTTCTGTTTATCATAATCTTGTATTATTTCTATAAAATTGTACTTTTTAAATAATTATATTATTTTATTTGGGGTGTTTTCTAAGAATAGAGCCACAAATAACCCCTAGAAAAATCTGTAATCAGGTATTACATGCATATAAAAAGTTTAAGGGTGAATCACATGAGAGAAAAGAAACAAAGCAAGTAACTTTATTCAAAAGAAAGATAAATCATGAAAAACATTTTTCTAATACCCTATGACCAAAAAATTCATTTTGGTATAATGTTGCTACTCTCTACCCCTTCCTCAAAAAATAGGTCTAGTTTTCTATAGTTCTACAAAAGACCCAAGGACAAATTAGCTGTCCACAGCTCTGCTCACTTCCTGAACCAAACCTCTACAGGACAGTGGAGTGAGGGGCATCATTTATTTCTCTCTCCTCTTCTGGCAACCTCTAACATTTGAAGCACTTTTTTGGGGAAGCAATCATAAATGGTAGTTCATATTAGTTTATTATAAAAATATCTCACATGAGATCTTGATTCTCTGGGTAACAGTGAACACAAAGTTTGCCTATTGCGATTGTGAGCATCGAGATCCACAAATATAACCGACCAAGAACAGCCCTGGAATGAGAGAGAAAAAAACATTTCCTAAATCAAGAAAAAAGAACCTGTAGAATACTGGACATAAAGAAATTTCACAAACATATTAATATTGGTTTGCATTTGAGAGTGGCATTACAGAAGATTTTAATTTTCTCTTTTTTCAGTATTCCTCAAATTTCTTGTAATAAACATTAATATTATAATCATAAAATATAAATGTTATTTTTACATTTTCCCTATTTCTCCTTAGTCTTATTATAATTCAAAATGTAGTGATTACAAGATAACTAATCAATTAAGGATATTTGTTTTAATAAAGATAAAAATAGTTTATCTAGCATTTTTGGCAAGGAATAAAGCAAGAATTAATTAGGATGCACAAAATCTGAATTATACAGTCTTAAAAAGAACACTGATTATATGATCAATCTATAAAAATTTAGATACAATCTAGAATTAAAGCTGTAAAAACTATTTGATTAAAATATGAAGATAGGAGCATCTCTAATAATAATTCACATAATGCTAGCTAATATTCATGATGTTAAGCACTGTTCTTTATGCTTCACATGGATTATCTCACTTAATCCCCAATATGTAGATATTATTATCCCCATTTTAATGAAGAACATGCTAACTCCTAGTTTAACAGAGCAAGGGTTCAAAAATCAGGTCTTTGACATAGAAGCTCATGTCTTAACCACTGAGTTATACAATTGCCCACATTAAAAAATATCTTTCACATAAGAACCAAAAACTTAAAAAGATAACAAAAAAAATGGCAATTGGTCTGATAACCAAGTTTTAAAAAGTTTACTATTTAGCCATTAGTACTTTCCATATTCAAGAGCATAGTCATAAGTAAACATGGCTTTGCTCTTTTCCTGGGGAGCTAAATATTTTGAAAACACAGGAAATGAAATCGGAATACAAAGTAACTTCCATAATAAGAGAATACTCAGAAAAACACATGGAGAAAGGAAGAAGAGAACTCTTATAACTTTCACGTTACTTTAATATTATCCTCTAAATCTCATCCAAATTTAAACCAACTTCGAAGATGTATTCACCCTGAAACCAAAATACCTAGAATCCATCAATCACTTAGACTGACAGCCCAAATATAGGACTACTAGGCCCTACATCCAAATATCAGATTCACTATATGTATATTTTTCCTGTTAACCTGTTCATACATGAATATTAGCTCATTAAAATAGAATAATTTTTCATTCATGGTATCATTTCTTAAATCTCTCTTAACTCTGATAATTAATAAATGAACAACGAATGAGTAAAGCTGACTCTCAACAATGAGATTAATGCTTAACTGTCCTTCCTACAATTTGAAAGTCTCAACTACTCATCTCTACCCACAAAATTGAGCCCAACAAAAGCTTGCTGCAGTAGCTATCACTGTCAGAGTCAAGTGCTCTCTCCTTTGAGGAAAATAAACAAGATAGGAGTTGATCTCCTCTCTCAAGGAACAGACCCTGGTGATATATAGTCCCTAAACAAGATGAATAAAGCAAAACAAAAGATTGCACGTGGCAATACACAATTATGTTGCAAATGACTGGCTTAGATGAAAGAATACTAATGATAATAAACCTCTTAAATTAATAGGAGAAAAATAATAGGGAACTTGGGGGACTTTCTGGAGAAGGTAAACTAGAATTATGAATTTGGGTGGATCGGGGAGCAAGTAGGGTGGTTAGAGCAAAGCAGCAGAGAAATAAATGGGTATGAGATGTTGGGAATCTGTGAGTATAGAAAATAGGACCTATGGTTTATCCTTAGGCTGATAATTAATAAAGTTAGTTGCATGCCAAATCAGTCTGCCTTGAATTGAATTTTTAAAAGATACAATCTAAGTAGGGAAACTTATAAATAATGAAGTAAAATGGCAAATTTGGCAATTCCTGACATTATTTGATTAATATAAACAGCTTCTATTTTCTGGCCAAAATCAGTGGCTTATTTACCTAAATTCAAAGTATTTGTTAAGGTCTCTTTCTCTGCCAGCCTCTAAGAAGTATGCACAAAAGGAAAAATAATCTCATAATGTTACCATATTTTAACACTGAGATCAAAGGTTAGTTAACTGTATTGTTTGGCTAACCTCTTAAAAAATATACCATGCTTTAGGTATATAACCCAGGTTTACAGGAGAATAAAATTCATCCAAAGCCACTATTCCTTATCAGAATCAACTTTTGCTAAAAGCCATCAAGGAAAACCTACATATGGAGTTAATTATCACCTTCCTTAAATTATCAGACACATTAATTTTAGGACTGTAAATTTCAAAGGAAGCTACATATGTCTCCATTGCTTTGAACACTTTTCATAATATGAGTAATCTCTCTAGTCATCACCTTTAGATTCTGGCCTTAGCTCATCTGTTAGTATCTTAATTTCTCCAATTAAAGACACATTATATGAAAGGACGTTTTATATATACATATGTCATTGTAAAATATCTGATTAGCTTTGGATATTTTATTTTAATCTTCCATTTTCTAAAATCATCACAACTCTGCCATAATATCCCAACTCCAGCAAAAGAACATATTTTAAGACTGGTAGTTCAAACTTTAATCCCCAAATTGAGTTTCTGCAATTGTGTCCTAGTAAATACACTAGAATTTGATTCAACCTGACTACTGTCATGGGGACTTGAGTTTCAGTGGTGGGTAAGAGCTGCACTGAACCATCTACTCCAGGCTCCATGACCACAACAAACATTTCTGAGATGGTACCAAGGTGACATCTGTGACCATAAGATACTGCTGATCTCTTTAGTCTCAATTCAAAGTGAAATTATTTGAATTTCAGAAAGACAGTCTGGGTCTTTCTTTTCCCCATTAATCACTTCTCTGAACCTGAGCTAATGGGCTTGCTGCCCTCATCCAGCATCAAACAATCAAACAATGAAACTGGTCAGTATATCTACTATACATGAAATCTTTTCTATTCTTCCTAAAACAAAACCAACACCACGCTGATGACACCACATTCTTCCCTAGTTCAGCATCAGGCTGTCTCTTAGCTTTGTGGCAGATCCTGGAAAGTGAATTCTTACAGAAATGATATTTGTTGATGGGCCTTACCCCATGCACCATGGCTATGGGTGCAGAATGGCCAACTTTTACATACTGACCAAACAGTAGCCTCTAGTAGCCCCTCCCACAAGCCAGGCTTCTTTTCTCTACAGAAGGTCCTACTCACATAATGGAATTTTCAAACTACAGAAAGAGATGAACCTGAGTGTTAATTCTCAGGGTTTCAGAAGAGGAGAGCTGAGACTCAGAGCCAGGAATCACAAAACTGTTGCTAACAATGTCAATGGCATTTGCTGAGTGTAAATTATGATTTATTTAAATATTACTTCTAATAATATTTCTTTATATATATATATTTCTTTATACATAATATATATTTATACAGAATATATATTGAAACCATGATGAAATATATAATTCTCACATTGAGGATTATATGAGTTATGTTTCTAAATGCTAAAATTAGCCTTTATTATAAACTTATCAGTAAAGAAATTAGGCCATTTTATCATATTTTCTTCTTAGATATTCTCTCACAAAGGAAAATAAGTTTTGAAAATAGTTTCAGAGTAAATATTTATTTTATTTTTTTAAAGATTTTATTTATTTGTTAGAGAGAGAGAGAGCACAAGCAGGGGGAGCGGCAGGCAGAGGTAGAAGCAGACTCCTGCTGAGCAAGGACCCCGATGCAGGACTCTACCCCAGGACCCTGGGATCATGACCTGAGCCAAAGGCAGACGCTTAACCCACTGAGCCACCCAGGCGTCCCTTTTTTTTTTTTTTTAAGATTTTATTCATAGAGTAAATATTTAAATAATGGGTTTTTTTCTTGAATAATAAAGCAAGTCTAATATTTAAAAAAAGAAAGGAAGTAGAAACACATGATAGTAATAATGAAAACGAAAAGCTTTTCCACCCAATAATTCCCATAAAAATAAAAATTAACATTCATCTTATACACTGAAGTACACAAAGGGCAAAAGGCAAGCCTTTCACATTTTTCATATATGGATACCTCCTTCAAAAGTTCAATAATTAAGAAAATAGTGTGGTCAAAGGTACAAACTCTCAGTTATAAAATAAATCTTGGGGATGTAATGTACAGCATGGTGACTATAGTTAATAATATTGTATTTGTATATTTGAGTGTTGCTAAGGGAATAGATCTTAAAAGTTCCCATCACAAGAAAAAAAATTCAAACTATGTATGTTGATGGATGTTAACTAGACTTAATGTGGTGATCATTTTGCAATATATACAAATATCCAGTCATTGTCATACACCTGAAATTAATGTTATATATCAATTCTATCTCAATGAAAATTTTAATTTAACTCAAAAAAAGAAATGCCTTAAGAGTTTTCCAAGAAAAAGCACAGCTGCAAAGGTGGAAAGCATTCAAGATCGAAGATTTCCTGTACTGATAGCTTATATTCTAGATTCATTACCAAGTGGCTTTGGTTTAATTCCTGGTTTTGCCTCTGTTTCATGACCTGCAAAAAGCCATCTCAACTCTCTGACCACTCATTTTGAGAGATAGGCCCTTCCAGCTCCAAAGATCTATTACTCTCTGAGTTGCCACCAACAGGAGAAGCATTTTTTGAAAGCTCTAAATTAATTTAAAGACACATGAGCAGGTCTTCCAAAACACTGTATCAATAGTTGTTAGAAATAACAGAATACCCATGTGACCTGAAATCCCTCAAGTCTTGAAGAGGCTTCTTTGGGTTTTCATTTGAATAAAAACATTTGTTATATTAGTTCTTTTTCTAGCTACTGACTTTTCTAGCTACTGACTTCATGTACTTAAAAGAGCTGCGGTCTCTTTTAAGTACATGAAGCAATATTATAAGATGATTAAACTCTAAAAAGATCACACGCACTTTTAAATGTGCTGTTTAGCAGGTATCTTTTTAATTTAACTGCTGTAGTGATGGGAATTTGCAAAACTAGGATTCCCTCTGATATTACCCAAGAAAAATGGAAGACAAAGAGGGATTCTACTCGTAATAGGTAACATCTGTGTGGCTACAGGAATAAAACATTATTTGTCTAAATTTCTACCTGAAATAATCAAGGAATAGTTAAGTCAGTGAACATTTGGTATATAGCTCTGCTGGAAACAGACACAAGTTAAACAAGGTCAAGAATGAACTCTGCTTTGGGAGAGTTCTGGGTGGCTGGGTGGCTCAGTCAGTTAAGCATCTGCCTTCGGCTCAGGTCATAATCCCAGGATCCTGGGATCGAGACCCGCATCGGGCTCCTTGCTCCGTGAGGAGCCTGCTTCTCTCTCTGTCTGCCGCTCTCCCTGCTTGTGTGCGCTCTCTCTCATTCTCTCTGACAAATAAATAAATAAAATTTAAAAAAAATATATGAACTCTGCTTAGAGCAGTTGTTCTCATCCTTGGCTGCAAATTAGAATTCCTGGGCAGTACAGGAAAACTTCAACACCAAGGCCTCCCCCAGACCAATTCAATCAGAATCTTTAGGACTAGAGCCCATGCATCAGTATTGTTTTTTAAGTTCCTCAAATAATTCCAATGCACAGCCAAGATTGAGAAATTATGGCTGGGTAACAATACCGGCAATATACTTATAACTCAAAATCAGAATGCATAAAAAATCAATTCAGGGGTGCCTGGGTGGCTCAGTTGTTAAGCGTCTGCCTTCGGCTCAGGTCATGATCCCGGGTCCTGGGATCGAGCCCCACATCAGTCTCCCTGCTCAGCGGGAAGCCTGCTTCTCCCTCTCCCACTCCCCCTGCTTGTGTTCCCTCTCTCGCTGTGTCTCTCTCTGTCAAATAAATAAAATCTTAAAAAAAAAAAAATCAATTCAGTGCTTTTAGAGTTATGGCTAAGAGCTCTATGAGAGCTTTCTGGGAAAAGCAGGCTGAAGGTAGAGCCCTGAGAGATAAGGAGTTGGGAAAGGTGCCATTATGTGTGTGGGTATCTAGGTAGGTGGAGGGGGTATATACCAGATACATAAGCTACATGTGCTAAGATTCCAGTACATCAAAGGAGATGGCACAGCTGCAAAAAAGAGCTGACCACTACTTCACTAAACACACAACTCCACTCAGCCACTATCTGGTAGGCCATGGAGAACAGAAGAGCAAGACCTGCATCTTTCCAGACTGTTGCTGTAACACTACTGGTTTAGTCCATGACTCTTCTCCATCTCTTTGAGATACTCTCTAGAGGTTTTCCAGTCCAATCTCTTCATTTCCTTTCTTTAGGATTACCAGTAATTCATTAATGGTAACAAGAGATAACACTTACTGAGGTTTAATCTTTGCCAAGCACTATGCTAACTGTTTTTGAATTGTATGAAAACCTTCTCTGTTAGGTCCTAGTATCATTACCTCTACCTCTTCAGATGAGGAAGCTGAGACACAGGTAAATAGCCAAAGTTACAGAGCTCACTAGTGGGAGTACGGAGCATACAGTGATTCTGTTTCCTGACTCCAAAAACAACGTCATTCCTTTATGCCATATTACCCTCCCTTCCTTCCTTCCTATCTATCTATCCCTACTTATCTATTTCTCTCTATTTTATATATATATATATATATATATATATACACACACATATATATATATTCTCTACATATTTATATTTACACACACATTCATAAATATATACACATTTAAATGAATGTATTGAGTGAGGAAGGGGTAAAAGGAAACGAAAAGCATTGAAAGATACATGTGGAATTTCCCTAAGTATGTTGACTCTTCCTGGGAGAGGGAAATGTTGATACAAACCAAGGAATCAGTGCCAGAGGAAGGAAGACTCTCCAGGAGAGGTCTAATATTAATATTCATGATTTTCAATTGGCTCAAAAACCCCTAAGTCCCCACAAGCTCTGATCCCTCCATTTCTCCAGCCAGAGGTCTTGAGAGAAGAATAAGAGTATGGGAGTGGGTGATTTAGAGTCACCTCTTGGGAACCAGAATGAGGTGCTGCTTCCCTCTTCCTGATCTCTTCATGTCTGTGCTTATTCTTCATTCTTCATGTCCTGGATATAATCAGAAGCCATCCTCCAAAGGAAATTGGAGTGAGAGGAAAGGACAGTTTGTGTATGTAGGGAGGGGAAGAGAGGCAGTTTGCTACTATACTCCAACTTGAACTTTCTTAAATTCAAGACTTCAGGTGCAGAGTATTATAACTGCCATAATAGAAACCATGCCACATTTTGCAGATCTGCGTAAGTTCTTAAAATTTATCTTCACTGACTTAGCATTTTAACAGCTTAGGGTTATTTACAGTATCAGTTGGAAACTTCCTTTACCCTCCCATCTTAGAAATCCACAAAAATTGCTAAAGAAAATTAGCCTACTCCTTGATTCAGAAAAGTAACCTGTATTCCTACATATTATTGCCTTCCATTGACAACCCAGTCCATGGTCACTTGATTAGGTGCAGAAACTCGTTAAACATCTTATGAAAATTTAAGGCAACCCTCAGGGTTTCCTTTTTATCCCAAAGAAAAAGAGATTTAGACATAAAATTACAGGTAGCTGAGGGTTAAGCTAGGATCAAAGTTTCCAATTCTTTGGCTGCACATATTACACAAATTCCCCTCTGCATGAGATACACATTGATATACATTAAATTGAAACCAACATGGGAACTGACACAGAAAATATATGGTTTGTAATGTCAGGAATATTTAAAAATGTGAAAACAGAGTGCTTGGCTGGCTCAGTCGGTAAAGCATGCAATTCTTGATCTTGGGGTTGTTAGTTCAAGCCCCATGATGGGCATAGAGTTTACTTTATATATATACATATATATATATATTTTTTTTTTTTAAGATTTTATTTATTTATTTGACAGAAAAGAGAGAGTGAGAGCAGGAACACAAGCAGGGGGAGTGGGAGAGAGAGAAGCAGGCCTCCCGCTGAGCAGGGAGCCCGATGCGGGGCTTGATTCCAGGACCCCGGGATCACGACCTGAGCCAAAGGCAGATGCCCAACGACTGAGCCACCCAGGCGCCCCTAGAGTTTACTTAAAAAAAAAAGAGGGAGAGAGAAATAAAAATGTGAAAGCTCAACAAGAGACTTGAGGGAAAAGCTACTGAACAAAGAAAATGAGAATTCTTTATCAAAAGCTATTTTTAAATTAAGCAATGCTTTTTTAGTTAGAAAAATATAATTTAACTGTCAAACTTACTCAAAGGAAAGGTTGGTCAACCATGAGCTGCTACATAAATTTCAGACATTCTTTGATCATAAGGAATGACTTCATAAATGAATGGCCAAATTAATTAATCATGCAATTCAACAAAATAATCAGTTTGTTTTTGATATTCCTGTTGTGTTTTTTTTTTTTTTACCTGGTTGCCAAAGAGGTTGAATCCATTAATTGCTTCTAGAGCTGCTTTTGCTAAGCCAACAGAGCTAAAAGAGAAAAGGAAATACTTTAGAATTCTGATGTCTGGCTACAAAATAAGAACCATTATCTAATGAATATTCACAAGCAAGTTTTTTTATTAACACTTATAACAACTTCCATGAGAAAAATAATGTCTAAGAGACTTTAATCTGACATTTCACTATTTTAATTTTTCTTTTTTATGGTTAGTGATCTTTTGGGAAAAATATTTCTAAGTTCACCTTGATCTAGACAAATGGTCACACTATTGATGGGAGTAATTTTAATCCCAGTATCATTTATATTCAGTAACTCAAGGAAAAAAAAAAAAGATGAACTTTAGAGGAAGGTGTATTATGATGACATGTACTCAGTAATAACCAGGTTGGGCATCTTTAGTTCAGATCAATTTAACAGAGCCTTCCTGACATTCTTAGCTTAGGGTCCAATGAAATAGGCATTATTTTATACTCAAAGAACAACTGATCACCACACCTCTCATTTTTTGCCATATTCTTCTCTTTGTATAAAATGTGTACTCCTTTGGCCGCTCAAATGCCATATACAATAGTGCTGAAAAATGGGAAGATCTCAATTTCATTAAAAATGTGACACTGTCGGGACACTGGGTGCCTCAGTTGGTTAAGTGTCTGCCTTCGGCTCAGGTCATGATCCCAGAGTCCTGGGATCGAGTCCCGCATCAGAATCCTTGCTCAGCAGAGAGCCTGCTTCTCCCTCTGCCTGCCGCTCCCCATGCTTGTGCTTCTCTCTCTCTCTCTCTCTCTCTGACAAATAAATAAAATCTTTAATATAAAATAAAATCTGAAAAAAAGTGTGACACTGTCATCTTATGTCAACCTTTAAATATAACCTTTAAATATTTTAGATCAAATATCTAGTTTATTATACTTATCGTAATCTTTTTGTTTTTACTTAAAGCAACTGCATGTGCCATTAATACCTTTTGAAAATCATGGTCTATCATCATTTCTTTAAAGAATCAAGCATTTCTTTAAAGCAGTCATTACAGACTGCTGTAATGGGACTGCTACATTACTGCTACACCTAGTCTGTGGTCCCCAGAGCAGCAGCATTCCCTGGGAACTTACTAGAAATGCCAGTTCTCACTCCTCTCTGGGAGTGGGATCCGACAATCAGTGTTAAAAGCCCTCTAGGTGCTTGAATGTGCTTTAAATTTGAGAACCACTGTTCTGAGTTATTCATGTCATCGTAAGCACTACTTTTATTACAGAATAGGGAAACTTATTCTGAAAGAATGGAAAAAGGTGGGAAATTTATTTTGAAATACATGGATGGAAAGGTAGAGCAGACATAACTTTCCCAAATGCCTCTCACTAAATATAACTAAAAACCTTGGACACTATGTAAGCAAACATAAAAAGGCTCAGAAAATGGAAATAAGGCAGACTGGCTAAGAACCTCAAGATTCTAGGAACAACACCGTGGTAAACACTCTGAGTTTCCTTTTTGCCTCATATATAACAGACTTAAAGATAGAGAAGCCAACAACTAGGAATGCCAGTAGGTGCATACACAAAAAGCCCCAACAAAAGCCTGCTCTTTCTAGCCAAAGGACCAGGAAAAGGGCAGCCTAGCAAAACAGAAAACTTTTAGACAAAAACCATTCAGAAAAAAACTGTGGCCTTAGCCCCACCTAGTCTTATAAAGGCTGAGTGGAAAACCTAGACTTTTACATTCCAGAGTCTATAATGAGGAACCATACCCATTCACCAATCCTCGCAGCTATGATGGTGTCACAAAAGTCCAAGGAGGAAGCCAAGACCTTTCATTCCCAATGGGTGGTAAGAAGTCTCCCCTCCTCATACTGTGAAGATCACACAGAGAGCCTAGATTTCCACTCCTACCCATCAGTATTGAAATGAACCTCCTTGTCCTGCTGGGATGGCATCAGGGGAGGTCCAATGGACAGTCAGGACTTTCACTAATGCCCAGCTGTAAGGAGACTACACCCTTTCCCTATCATGTAAGTGGAGGCCAACTGGGAATAAGTAATGAAGCATTCCTATCCTTTCCAGCTAGGGAGGTTATCAGTGGAGGCCTACCGGGGAAATATACATCCCACCCAGACCCAGAAGTAACAAAGAATCTCCATCTTGGGTGTCAACAAAAAACCCGGCAATACATTCTCACCTGGCAATAACAGTGATGCTCCCGTCCCCTGCCCCTACCAGAGTGGTATCAATAAAATACAGTTAAAGTAAAAAGTTAAAAAAAAAGATTCAGGGCCTTATAATATAATACCTAAATGTCCATGTCTCAATAAAAGAAATCACTCATCATATCTAAAAACAGAAAGATCTCCAGCTGAATGAAAAAGACAATCAATAAATCCTAACACTGAGATGAAAAAGATGTTAGAATTATGGGACAAAATTTTAAAGCAGCCATGATAAAAATGCTTCATTGAGCAATTATGAATATGAGTGAAACATATGAAAAGATAGAAAGCCTCAGCTAAGAAATGGATAGTCTCAGCAAAACCGTTAGAATTGAAAAATACAATAATCAAAGAAAAAAGCTCAATAGACAGGATTGATGGCAGAATGGAAAAGACAGAAGAAAAAATAACTAAATTAGAAGATAAAATAATAAAAATTATCCAATCTGAGCAAAAGAGAGAAAACAGACTGTTAAAAAAAAATGAAGAGAGCCTCAGGGGCCTGTGGGACATCTAACATTCATGTCACTGGACTCCATGAAGGAGAGGAGAAAGAGAGCAGGGCTAAAAAAAAGTACTTGAAATAATGGTAGAGAACTTCCCAATTAGCAAAAGACAAAAGCTACAGATTCAAGCAGCTAACTCAAACAGAATAAAATAAAAATATCCATGCTAGGACACATCATAAGTTTTGAAAACTAATACAAATTAAAAATCTTAAAAAAGAGGCACCTGGTTGGCTCAGGGGGTGGAGCGAGCTCAGGGTCATGATTTTAAGCCCCAGGTTGGGTGTGGAGATTAGTTAAAAATAAAAAATCTTGTAAAAAAAAAATCTTGAAAGTAGCCAGAAAAAAACACCTGACCTATAGGAGGAAAAACAAATGAATAACAGTGACTTATAAGAAACCATGAAGGCTAAAAGGATGTGGCATGAAAGTTTTCAAGCACTAAAAGAAAAGAACTGTCAACCCAGAATTTTACATGCGTAAACACATTCTTTTATCTATCAATTTATCTATCTAGCTGAGCAAGACATTCTCAGATAAAAGAAAAATAAGAGATCTGTCACCAGCAGATCTACTCTAAAAGTGTGACTAAAATAAGTTCTCAAAACAGAAAGGAAATGATAGGACGAAAGAGGGAAAGAAAACAACAACCTTGGAACAATCAAAAAGGAAGAAAGAATATGGTAAGCAAAAATATGGGTAAATATAACAGGCTTTTCTTCTCCTCTTACATTTTATAAATTATGTGTAATAGTTACAGCAAAAGTTGTAAAACTGTGGTTCTAAATGTATGGGGAAGAAATATTTAAGATAATTATATTATAGATGGGCAAGGGTAATTCTCTATTTCCCTCCAACTGGTACAATGATGACATCAATAAGCTGACCTGTTGTGTATAAATAATGTAATACCTACAGCAACCACTAAAAAGCTACACAAAAAGATACATTCAAATCCAATATACATATATCAAAATGGAACTCTAAAAAATGTTCAAGAACCCACAGGAAGGTAGAAAAAGAAAAAGAGAGAAATGAAAAACAGAGAGAATAAACACAAAACAGAAATAAAATGGCAGACTTAACCCTAAACATATCAGTAGGATCTAACTATATCAATTAAAAGAAAAATTGGCAGAGTTGATTTAAAAATATGACCCGGGGTGCCTGAGTGGCTCAGTTGGTTAAGCATCTGCCTTCAGTTCAGGGACTGAACCCCCACATCGGGCTCCCTGCTCAGCAGGAAGTCTGCTTCTCCCTCTCTTTCTGTCCCTCCCCCTACTTGTGCTTGCTTGTGCTCTCTCTCAAATAAATAAATAAAATCTTAAAAGAGATCAAAAAACAAAAATAACCAGGACCCAATTATGTATCATCCAATAAGAAACTCAATTCAAATGTAACAATATAAGCAGACCGAAAGTAAAAGGATAAAAAAAGAAATATCATGCAAACATTAATTTAAAAAAAGCAAGAGTGACTATTTAATATCAGATAAAGTAGACAGCAGGGCAATGAAAATTACTGGAGACTGAGAGGGATATTATATAATGATTAAATGGTCGATTCACCAAGAAGACAGAGCAATCTTTTTTTTGTTTTTTAAAAGATTTATTTATTTATTTGACAGAGAGAGACACACGGCAAGAGAGGGAACAAAAGCAGGGGGAGTAGGAGAGGGAGAAGCAGGCTTCCCGCTGAACAGGGAGCCCCATGTCGGGCTCGATCCCAGGACCCTGGGATCATGACCTGAGCCGAAGGCAGACGCTTAATGACTGAGCCACCAAGGCGCCCCAAGACATTGCAATCTTAAATGTACATGCACCAAATAAAAGAGCTGCACAATATGTGAAGCAAAATTGATAGAACTAAAAGGACAAATAGACAAAACCACAATTATAGTTGGAGACTCAATACTCCTTTCTCAACAATTAGTAGAAAGACTAGGCATAAAATTTGAAAGGATATAGAAGAACCATTAGCCAGCAGAATCTAATCAATATTTTTATAACATTCCTGCTATGGACCAAATTATGTCCCCCAAACACAAATACATTGAAGCCCCAACCTCCAGTTTTATATATTTGAATATGAGGCCTTTAGAAGGTAATCTGGTTTAGATTAGGTCATCAGAGTGTGGCCTTCATGATGGCATTAGTATCCCTATAAGAAGAGATACCAGAGATCTTCCTTTCTCTCTCCCTCTTGCCCATGAGAGGACATAGTAAGAAGGTAACTATCTGTAAACCAGAAAGACAGTCCTCACTAGAGAATCAAATTAGGTGGCACTTTGGTCTTGCTCTTGGACTTTCTAGCCTCCAGAACTATAATAAATAAATTCCTATTCTTTAAGCTACCAATAGCTCAAGCTGACTAATAAAAATCTACATAATATGAATTGAGTACAACTTTTTTTCAAGTGCCAATCAACATACACTAAGACAGATCATATCTTAGCCATAAATAAGACCTCAAAAATATAAAAGAACTGAAATCATAACATGTTCTCTGACTACAATGGCATCAAACTAGGATCAACAACAGAAAGACAACAAGAAAATCTACCAACACTTGTAACAAAACAATACATGCCCATCTACAAAATCCACATGGGTCAAAGAGGAAGTCTCAGGTGAAATTAAAAAAATATACTTAACATAAAAAGGAAAATATAACATCAAAGCTTGTGTAGCACAGCTAAAGCAATGCTGAGAGAGAAATTTATAACACTAAATGCATATCCTAGAAAAAAGAAAAAAAGCCTCAAATCAATTATCTAAGCTCCAACATAAAGAACCTGGAAAAAGAGCAAAATAAACTCAAAGCAAACAGAAAAATATATAGAGATAAGAGCAGAAATCAATGACATTAAAAACAGAAAATAACAATTGCTGGGTCGTATAGTAGCTCTATTTTTACACTACTGGGTATTTACCCCAAAGATACAAATGTAGGGATCCAAAGGGGTACGTGCACCCCGATGTTTACAGCAGCAATGTCCACAATAGCCAAACTGTGGAAAGAGCCAAGATGTCCATCAACAGATGAATGGATAAAGAAGATGTGGTGTATATCTACAATGGAATATTATGCAGCCATCAAAAGGAATGAAATAGTGCCATTTGCAATAATGTAGATGGAACTGGAGGGTATTATGCTGAGTGAAATAAGTCAAACAGAGAAAGACATGTATCATATGCCCTCACTGACAGGAGGAATTCTTAATCTCAGGAAACAAACTGAGGATCACTGGAGTGGTGGGGGG
>NW_022589733.1:1340425-1369168 GCF_004348235.1 Phoca vitulina | reverse complement strand
GCAAACAATGAATCATGGAACACTACATCAAAAACTAATGATGTAATGTATGGTGATTAACATAATAAAAAAATTTTTAAAAATTAAAAAAATAAAAACAGAAAATAACAGAGAAAATCAATGAAACAACTGATCTTTGAAAAGCTAATGAAAAGTTGATAAACCACTAGCAGGGCTGTCAAAGAAATAAAACAAAAGACAGTAATGACCAATATTAGGAATAAAAAAGGAAATATCATTACTGACATAGTAGACATCAAAAGGGTAATAAGAAAACACTACAAATAATTCTACATACATAAATTTGACAACTTAGAAAAAAATGAATCAATTCCTAGAAAAGCACTAACTACCACTACTTACCCAATATAAAATAAATCATTTGAATAGCCCTATAACTTTTAAGGATATTTAATCCATAACTTTAAAATGGCCCAAAATAAATAAATAAATCTCCAAGCCTAGATGATTTGATTAGAGAATTTTATCAAACATTTAAAAAAAGTTAACACCAATTCTACATACACTCTTCCAATAAACAGGAGAGAAAGTACTTTGGGTTTTATTTCATGAAGTTAGCATTACCTTGATACCAAAACCAGACAAAGACAATACACAAAAAACAACTATACGCCAATATCTCTCATCCATATATATATTAAATCCTTTTCAAAAAATTACCAAATAGAATTTAGCAACATATAAAATGAATTATCACCATAACTGACCAAGTAGAGTTGATTCCAGGGATACAGGGCAGGTTCAATAATCAAAAATCAATATAATCCACCATAATATTAACAGGCTAAAGAAGAAAAATCACAAGCACATCAAGTCTGTGTAGTATTGGTGGAGGGATAAACACATAGAACCCAGAAACAGACTGATACAAATATGCCCACTTTATTTTTAACAAGAGCACAAAGGCATTTCAATGGAGGAATGATAGTCTTTTTAACAAATGCAAATGATGCTGGAACAACTGGACATTCTTAGGTAAAAAAGAAAAAAGGAATAAGAACTTCAACCTTACTCTCATCAAACCTTATACAAGATTAATGCAAAATGAATCATAAAATTAAATATAAAACATAAAAGTATACAACTTTTGGAAAACAAGTTGTTGAAGAAAATCTTAAGGATCCAGGGTTAGGCAAAAAGTTATCTGACTTTATACCAAAGGTACAACCCATAAAAGGAAAAACTGATGAACTGAATTTCGTCAAAATTAAAATTTTTTGCTCTGTGACAGATTCTGTTAAGAGGATACAAAGACAAGCTATAGACAGGGACAATATATTTGCAAAACACGTATCTGACAAAGGACTAGTATCTAGAATTAACAACTATCAAGAAATCAACAATAAAAAAAAAACAACCCAAGTAAAAATGAGCCAAAAACATGAAGAGTCACTTCACTGAAGAGAATTTACAGACAGCAAATAAGCAGATGAAAAGTTCCAACATCATTCATTATCCACTAGGAAATGCAAATTAAAACCACAATGAGATACCACTATAAACCAATCAGAGTACCTAAAATAAAAAATAATGGTAACACCAAATGCTGGCAAAGATGCAAACTGTATCGCTCATACATTGCTGGTAGGAAAGTAAAATGATTCAGGACTCTGGCAAACAGTCTTGGCAGTTTCTTTGAAATCTAAACAGCAACTACCTGCCAACTGTACTACTGGGCATTCATCCAAGATAAATGAAAGCTTTTGTTCACACAAAAACCTGTAGAGACCCTTTTTGTTGTTGTTGGTTGCATGTGCTTTAGATGTTACATCTAAAGTGTGATCTTGTCTAATCCAAGGTCACAATGATTTACAACTATGTTTTCTTCTAAGAGTTTTTTAGTTTTAGCTCTTACATACAAGTCTTTGATCCATTTCCAATTAGTTTTTATATATGGTGTGAAGTAGGGATCCAAATTCATTCTTTTGCATGTAGATATCCAGTTGCCCCAGCACCATTTGTTGAAAAAAACTATCCTTTTTCTATTGAACTGTCTTTGCACCTTCATCAAAATCAACTACCATAAATGTATGGACTTATTTCTGGATTGTCAATTCTATTCTATTGATCTCTATGTCTGTTCTTAAGCCAATATCACACTATTTAATTATTGTAGCATATTACTCTACATATAATACGCATAGTACTGTAGTAAATTTTGAAAATGGAAAGTGTGAACCCAACTTTATTCTTTCTCTGGGCTGTTTTGGTTATTCTGAGTCCCTTGCATTTCCATATGAATTTTATGATCAGCTTGTCAAATTCTGCAAAAAGACAGTTGGACTTTTCATATAGATTACACTGATCACAGGAAATCTTTATATTTTTGTATGTCTTCACTAGAATCTATGCTGACCATTTTACCCTGGTTTTCAAGAACAATTGAGCCAATAATCTGGGTTTAATATACTGTCCTACTGACTCAAATCTGCAGCCTAGCATTTCACCACCAGTAAAGTAAGTACTTAATGCTTCCATATTTTAAACAAATTCCGTAATATTTCACATGGTAGTGCTAGAGTACTCAAGACAAGGACAGTGGTCTCTTTTCATATCCAAGGATATTTTAGAGAAATGACAAGGCCTGGAACCTAAAGGAATAATGTCCAAGTGAGGAATATGTGGTGGTTTAATGCACAAACACTTACATGCATCTAACCTTACTAAATACCAGAAAACTTCCCTTTACAGTGAGGTATATGTGTTATTAAGATTGCAGAATTTTGAGAATGGAGAGAAAATAACCTAATCAAAAGGCAAATACAAAAGAAAGTCTATACTAAAGGAAATACATAATGTAGCCAGCCCAAGGTTCTGTCTTCAACAATGGTACATAAAAACAGTTAAGAGATGAATTTGGAAATTATCTTAATAAACCATTACAAAAGAAACATTGTGCCTAGAATACAGTAAATGTTCAATTCTCTCCATTTTAACCTGCTTTCCCAATGCAATTGATTAAATAATTGGACTTACTTGAAATTCACAAATATGTTAATTTACTATCCACTGGTTATTTGAATCTCTGGCAACAGCAAGCTATTTAGAAACTCAAACATATTCCTAATGTGATTTACATTTTATTGGCAAATGGAATATATTATGTTGTAAGCATTAAAAATATTTTACTGGCACAAGATACTCTCAGAAAATTAAGTTAGTCTATGATTAGCTAATGAATAAATTAATATTAGGGGAATATTACCAATAGAATATACACCAATTTGATTCTTGCAAGGTGTTACCTCAACATTCATTTAAAAGGGCTAAAAGCAACATTTCTTGGGATATAGCTTGTAGTAATGTGATTTGTTACATAAATCAAGCTAGAAAAAAGGATGGGTTTGGACTAAGTGATTTATAACCCACCATGGAATCCAAAAAATGAGGTTGTAATGGATGTTCATGAATTTTTTAGTAGGGTAAAAATTCATAAAATGAAGCACAGTGGATGAATAGTTGCTTCTATCATAACTCAGTGACTGGAAGATCCAAAATGACTTAAAAAGACGAAGTAACTTTAAATAACAAGAACTATATTGAAAAAAATGGACACTAAAAGCTTCTCAAACTAAGTGGTGTTATGATGGTTACTTGGCTGATAGTTTAATGATGGCTTTCTTTATTGGAAAAGCCAAGAGAATAGAACATAAAACCATAAAAAAAAAAAAAACCTTGAAAAAAATCACATTTAAATTTTTTGCTTCTATGGTCTTCTTTATATTGCAAATACAAGACTTAACAAAGTAAAAAAAGGAAATAATGCTGTTAAATGTAAAGTTCTTTTTAGGAGTCAATGTTTCAAAAACTTATCTTTCCATTTGGGCATATATCTACATTACTAAGTTATTAAATACTAAAGTATTCCTTTACGCTTCCCAATAACCAAAACAATTCAAGGTTAGGTTTGAGATTAAAGAGTTTTGGTTTAAAGAGTTCAAAGGTAGCCCTGAGGAGTAGGAATATCCTTATATAAATGAAGAGGGGGAAACATTAAGATTAAAATACCTAAATTAAACTTGGAGAGGTTGAGAAGACTACTTGGATATTTAACTTTGGGGATTAAGAATTAGTGCTACAATAGATATGTACCAAAATTATATATGGAGGAAAATGCAATTAAATCAAATAAGAGGATTTTTAAATGTATAGAAACTTGCCAAAAGGCCTAGAGACTGAACAGGAGAAAAGAGAATTATACAGTTCCAGATACCCTAGCAGAAACTGAAAGGAACATGTTGCTTGAGGAAAATAGAGTCAACAGAAAAACCAGGAGAACTGGGAATGGTTACTTAGGAAACATTTTAAAAGAGAATCATTGTAGGCTTAGAGCAATAGACCCCTTTACTAAAGCCCTGAAAAAGGTGAGGTTGCTGCTAGAATGGGGTTCAGATAAAAGTAATGAGATCACTTTTTACAAAAAACTTCTGGGGTTTATCTAAGAAATACTAAATAATTAAAGAATTTGAACTAAAAGAGATATCAGCAAACCTGGGGCTGAAAAGGGCAGATCGGCAAGGGACTGACTAAAACATTAAGCTGAATCAAACTTTAATGATTACTTAAAGATATCCTTAAAACTTACCAAAATTTCACCAAGATTGTACACCCTGCTGTTATTTCAAATTTAAGGAAACTTTTTAAAACTTTAAAGTACAACATGATATAGTTGAAACAACTTTCCATTTGGAGGCCAACCCCCTGGAATCCAGTTCTAGCTCTACTACCTAGTGATTTGTAATATTTAAGGTGTGTGTTGGGGGGAGAATCACAAAACCTTTTAAACTTTAACTTTCTCCTGTATAAAAGGCAGTAATATGTTCCCCGTGTGGCCTAAATAAAAACTATTCTGTAACTGTACAGAGCCACAGATTACAATTATTAAAGTACAGCTGAGCTTGGATGCTGAAGAGGGAGCCTCTGACCTCAAATACTACATGCATGCATATTGGGGGCCCAGAGGCAGAAGTCTTCTTTGATCAAGGCGCAGCTTAGAAGGGATGTGTGCAGCGTGGCAAGGAAAGGAAGGAACATTTATCAAGCCAGTCACTCTGGCCAAGGCCTTAGTAAGCACCAAGGAACCAGTCAGATTGTGCTCTTTTTCTGACTCCTGCTAAAGAGACTCTATAGCACAGAGATAAAGAGAGGCAAAGTAAGTTAGAAGACAAAGGGCAGTATGGATACTTACAGGAGGAATTATTGTATACTATTTCAGGATGTCTGAAATTATGGGAACAGATTAAGGATATAACAAGGATATTGCAGTAGTAAAGATCACATCCAACTAGGAACAGATAGTTCTGGGATAGAAGCAGAAAGTTCTGGGATAGAAGTCCCTGATTAGTAGCAGCTCTACATTCTACCACCCATGTGTAAGTGCAAGGTGCCAGCCTCCTACCACCATTGCCATCACCGAGCCAATGAGTGCCATGAGGCTCAGTTCTCCTGCAGTTTCAAAACAGACCCTTTGGCACCAGATGTGACACATCCAAAATATGCTTGTGGAGATATGAGTTCAGAAATGTTTGGGGAAAAAAATGCTTAAAGTTCTTTTGGGGAATTGTAAAGTTCCCATAGAAAATTAGGAGATCAATGTTAAATGTGTAAAACCCACCATCCAAATCTAAATGGCAAACTTCATTTCCCATCCATTTGAATAAAACTGACCTGCCACAAATTAAGATTGATTTTGCATGCAAAAGATAGCAAAGAACATCACATAATGATCTTCTGAGTCTTGAAATAAAATCCTTAATGATTCAGTTTAAAAGGTTGGCACATCGGCTACATGAAAACATGCTGGAGCCTCTGTGTTTTTTCACGGGGAACATTCCAATATCCTCACTTTCTAGGGTTAATGGTAACGTTTACCCAAGGTTCTTCCTGAGTTTACTACGGTTTTTGTAAACAGAAAAACCTTTACTCCAAATATTTTATACTGAAAATGTCAGTGGGTTCACATTGGAATATACTAAATGGTTATTAAAAAGCAGAGAAGGGGGTTGATAAATCATAAATACTGAAAAGGTACATTTTTAAAAATCACCTTTTCTAATTAGATCCACTTTCTTATAATTTGACTGATAATCTGGAGTGTTAAGAACTTAATTTGAATGATAGCTGAAATATAACTTCCTATTTATTTTCCTATTTTTAGTATTTGCCAGACTTTAATGCCTGAATTGAACTTTCCCACAAATCATTTCTCTACTCCACTGACTTCTTCCCTGATTGCTACTATTCTGCTCTATATTTCAAAATGCCTCATATAAATCATAAAACTTATAGAAAAATGTGTATAAATTAGCTTCCTAAAGTTAACAGAAAAATCCTCTTTGTTTCAGTATTTGTTATTAACATACTCTGAAATGTATAAGTACACTTGCATTCTAGTGCTTACTTCTAATCAGGTATTCAAATGATTTGTATATATTAACTTCATCATTACAACAACTTTATAAAGTAGAAACTATTATTGTCTTCATTTTGTAGATGAGGAAACTGAGGCATGGGGATATTATACAGCTAGTGATCGGGAGCTAGATTTTAGTTTACTAAGTATCTTATATCAGCTTAATTTTTTGTGTATGATTAGTCCTTCTATTCAAAAAAAGTATATCCTCTTAACCAGTGTTTCCTAAACTGTTTCTGTAGTTCATTTAAGTCCCAATGATCTAAACCAACCTATAGTTGATAATCTTTAAATCTTAAATCTTTTAGTGTGAAATGGGTAAGACTAATTAATTGAACTATACTTTTTTTTAATTCAAGTATAATTAACATATAGTGTTATATTAGTTTCAGGTGTACAATACAATGACTCAACAATTCTATATATTACTCAGTGCTCATCAAGACGTGTATTCTTGGGGCACCGGGGTGGCTCAGTCAGTTAAGAGTCTTGACTCTTGATTTCCACTCAGGTAGTGACATCAGAGTTGTGAGATCAAGCCCGCACTGGACTCCATGCTGAGCATGAAGTCTCCTTAATATTCTCTCTCTCCCTCTCCTTCCTCCCCTCCCCACTCCCTCTCTAAAAAAAAAAGAAAGAGAGAGAGAGAGAGACAGAGAGAGAGAAAGAAAGAAAAAGAAAGAAAGGAAGAAAGAAAGGAAGAAAGAAAGAAAGAAAGAAAGAAAGAAAGAAAGAAAGAAAGAAAGAAGAAAGAAAGAAAGGAAGAAAGAAAGAAAGAGGGAAAGAAAGAAAGGGAAAGAAAGAAAGAAAGGTGGATCCCTATACTCGGGACACCTGGTGGGCTCAGTCAGTACAGCATGCAACTCCTAAACTCAGGGGCATAAGTTCAGGCCCCATATTAGGTGTGGAGCCTACTTAAAAAAAATAAATAAATAAAAGATATGTGAATTCTTAATCCTCTTTATTTGACCCATCCCCTAACCACCTCTCCTCTAGCAACTCCAAGTTTGTTCTCTGTATTTAAGAGTTTTGTTTTTTTGGTCTCTTTTTATCTTTGTTTTGTTTTGTAAATTCCACATACGAGTGATATCATACGGTATTTGTCTTTCTCTGACTGACTTTATTTCACTTAGCATTATACCTTCTAGGTCCATCCATGTTGTTGCAGATGGCCAGATCTCATTCTTTTTTATGGCTGAGTAATATTCCATTATATATATATATATCTCACATCTTCATTCATTCATTCATCTATCAATGGGACACTTGGTTTGCTTCCATATCTTGGCTGTTGTACATAATCCAGCAGTAAACATAGGAGTGTACATATCTTTTCAAATTAGTGTTTTTGTTTTCTTTGGGTAAATACCCAATAGCGGAATTACTGGATCATATGGTAATTCTATTTTTAATTTTTTGAGGAACCTGTATACTATTCTCTACAGTGGCTACACCAATTTGCATTCCCACCAACAGCATACAAGGGTTCCTTTTTCTCCACATCTTCAATGACCCTTATTTCTTGTGTTTATGATTTTAACCATTCTGACAGGTGCAGAATGATATCTCATTGTGCTTTTAGTTTGCATTTCCCTGATGATTAGTGATGTTGACTATCTTTTCATGTGTCTGTTGGTCTCTATAGGTCTTCTTTGGAAAAATGTCCATTCTGGTCCTCTGCCCATTTTTTAATCAAATTCTTTGTTTATTTGATGTTGAACTGTATAAATTATTTATATATTTTGGATATTAACCCCTCATCAGATATGCCATTTGCAGTATCTTCTCCCATTCAGTAGGCTGCCTTTTTGTTGATGGTTTCCTTCACTGTGAAAAAGCTTTTTATTTTGGTATAGTCCCAATAATTTAATTTTGTTTTTGGTTCCCTTACCTGAAGAGAAAAATATTTCTGTGACTAATGTCAAAATAATTACTGTCTAAGTTTTCTTCTAGGAATTTCATGGTTTCAGGACTCACATTCAGGTCTTTAATCCATTTTGAGTTTATTTTTGTGTACGGTATAAGAAACTGGTCCGGTTTCATTCTTTTGCACATAGCTGTCCAGTTTTCCCAATACCATTTGTTGAAGAAACTATCTTTTCTCCATTGTATATTTTTGCCTCCTTTGTTGCAGGTTAATTGACCATATAAGTGTGGGTTTATTTCTCGTTTCTCTATTCTGTTCCATTGATCTACATCTATTTTTGCCAGTACTATACTGTTTTGATTACTATAGCTTTGTAATATATCTTGAAATATGCAATTGTGACACCACTAGCTTTGTTCATCTTTCTCAAGATTGCTTTGGCTATTGGGGTCTTTTGTGGTTCCATACAAATGTTAGGATTAATGTTCTAGTTCTGTGAAAAATGTCATTGGAATTTTGATAGGGATTGCATTAATAAATCTGTAGATTGCTTTGGGTAGTCTGAACAGTATAACAATACTGGTTCTTCCAATCCATGAGCATGGAATATCTTTCCATTTGTTTGGGCCATTTTCAGTTTCTTTCATCAGTGTTTTATAGTTTTTGGAATATAGGTCTTTACTTCCTTGGTTAGGTTTATTCCTAGGTATTTTATTTTTGGTGCAAATGAGCTGAACTTTTCAGTTAAAAGATAACCTCCCAGCATAAAATTTGGTGCAGTCAGTCACTAAAGCTATTTCGCTAACCTTAAGGAGTAAAGGAAACTCATACACCACTAACATCAGTCATAAGCTATTGTTATTTATCAAGCCCACTAAACCAGAATGCAAGATGTTGATCACACCTCCTACAGAAAACAATAAATGTTAAGTTTTGTATGAAGGTTGTGAGTATCTGGTTAGGATTTAAAAAAATCAGCTCTACAACATGGAAGGGAATTTTTACGTGCAATGAATATACATTTGGTATTTGGCAATTTTAATGTATCTGATCTTTCAAATGGTGTCATTTCAAAAAGGAAAAAGAGTTGGTTGAGCAGAAAGGCCAAGCCTTGGACTGGAGGCCGATATGCATGTACTGACACCATGGGAGGTTGGGAAAGATACCCTGTTTTTTCTTCCATCTGTTTTTGGGTACTGAGAACAGTCTCTTGCTTTAATTTTAAGTGAATTTCATCTGCATCATATATAGAAAAAAAAAGAGATGAAAATTAACATAGAAACCACAGTTGCAATCTAATACTTTGATTTTTATTCAAATTCCACACATTTAAATTAAAAAAAAAAAAACGCTCAAAAATCAGCAAACTACCTTGAATGTAGCTCTGTGCTTCCATTATTATATTTGCTTCCTCTTTCCCAGACACCAAAGTCTGGTACGCGGTAAACTCTTTCTACACAAAATACAAGGTTTTGAATAAAAGAGACCTAAAAGAAAAGAAATGAAACATAAGGACACATGCAGTAACAGGATCTTTAGATACTGATAAGAGCAATTAGATTATCATTTGAAATCCAATTACACACTTGCTACCAACACTTTCTTAACGTGTTCAAATTTTTGATTTTTTATATTACTATGAATACTCTGTTATATCTGGTTTTTCTAATATAAAGCCAAAAGTGAGAACCTAATATACAGTACAGAAATAAAATTTAAATCCTGTCAATGCTTCAACTATAATTGTTCAGCAATGTATCTATTACTGTTCATGGAGACTGGATATCTTGAGAATTAAGAAAAATATAAAGCATTGTTTTATAATAGATAATATT
The DNA here is from genome assembly GCF_004348235.1 of Phoca vitulina. Taxonomy (NCBI): domain Eukaryota; kingdom Metazoa; phylum Chordata; class Mammalia; order Carnivora; family Phocidae; genus Phoca; species Phoca vitulina. Next base: position 1,359,033 of record NW_022589733.1, on the reverse strand, counting down.
TGTTATCTAAAATGTTCATATGAAATGTTAAATAAGTCTAAAACTTTGGAGATAAAAAGGTATTTCCCAGTTCTGAAATGAGTCAGTCCATTAACTGACTTAAGATTAACCTGGAGTCTTGAGTCTATTAATCCTGAAATCTAATATTCTTCCGGTCTTTTCTACAGCTGTAGATACCCATTCTTATAAACTCAAAGCTATGATTGGAGATGAGCTCCAACCAACAGGCCAAGAGTCACAGTTTCCTTGTAAAGTTTTCAGACAACTGATGAAATTTAAACTCTCAAAAGTAACTACAGAAAGCAAAGATTATGGTCAGTTCTAATTAAAAAAAAAACTGTTCATTTTATTAAAGACAATATCTTAACTGGGTTGCTGGTCTTAATTACAAGGTTTTAAATTAAGTCCCCATGTTTGGTTCAATATTGCAAACTGAGTATGTGCACTTGCCTATCCATCCTTCATCTCGAGATCCCTTCTGAAGTGACAATATGTATCTCCCACCTTCCCCCATACACATAATTAATATAATATATATACTTTTAAGAATGACACAAAAATAGTGGGGGGTGCGCTAAATGGGTGATGGGCATTAAAGACGGCACTTGTTGGGATGAGCACTGGGTATTATATATAAGTAATGAATCACTAAATTCTATTCCTGAAACCAATACTACACTATATGTTAACTAACTTGAATTTAAATTAAAAAAAACCTCTTTACACAATTATAATTATTGTATTTGAAAAAATAAAATCATTAATGAAGTATACACAAAATAAAAAAAAAGAATGACACATTAATAATACTAAAAAACCAAGGTAATATTTCACCAGTACACCAGAAACTCTGCCAAATTATAATAGAAGAAAGCAATAGAAAAGAATTGTTTGAGAAATCAGAGGAAACCACAGCCTCTTAAAATGACTCTTCTTTGTTCTCTAGGATCTCTGGAAAGTTTCTAAGCCCAGAGTCAACAAATACATTGCTTAAGAGTTGATCTGTAGAGCAGTCTACCCAGATTCTCTCACAAAAGATGAATGGGTAGTACACTGGAATCCCTGACATTTCCACTCTGCATCTGAACAGAGATGTTTGCCCTTAGGGCCAAAAACAGCTGACATATTTCAGTGAAGAAAAAAGCAATTAGAGTGTTGGAGCCTCACAGAATTAGAACAGAGCATAAGATAATTCTAGATTTCCACAAAATACATATGTATCCCGTAACTTCCCTATCCAAGAATGAAGCATTACATACCTACAGTAAACTTATTTTTTTACTTTGAATATTAGTGAGGCTCTCCCCAGCTTTCCCAGTTTCTTGCTAACTTGCCTATATACCCTAAGGAAAACCTGCCTATAGAAAAATCCTGGTCCATTTTCACAAAACCTGGTATCTTTAGCTCGTCTATGGTCTTTAGAGTTATTTAGATTCTATAATACATACAGAAAATACTTTATACATTGTCAAGTCTTCAAGTTTAAAGATTTGAAAACATCTAAGTCCTCCTTCCTTTCATAACAAACTTCTCAAGTATATAATCCATATTCCTGTTCCTTCCTTCTCTTAGGAGGACTTTAGAACAGGGCTAGGCCCAAGTAAGGCAGTCTGCTCAGAATGCCTACATGGTATAATAAGTGGCTAGAAAGGCATTTCTGGCTAATAAGCCCTGTGAGGAAAACTAAAATACCATTTACATTCTAGTTCCACAAGTAAGGAGTCTGCAAATTGCCATTCCACCCCATCCTAAAAAGTAAAAAGCTGAACAGACTGAAAAATTGACAACTCTTCTTACATCCATAAGGTGGGGGGGGGGGGTGGTTAGACAGAGCATACTGCTGCCCTAAGACTAGAGAGACCCACAGGTGAATACAGACAGCCATGGCTTCCTGGAGCAGAGACTCATGAGGCAGAAGTCACCTTGGGAACCAGTGCCAGGGTAGTAAAACCTGAAGTTTAGTAATTGAACTGCTAGAGGCTCAGTTAAAAACTGGAGTAAAAACTCTTAAGAGTTAACATCTCCAGGAGGACCAAGTCATAAGGAGTTCAGGTTGAGATTTACCTGCAAAATATTGAGATTTACCTGCAAAAACTCCACCAGGTTCCCATAGAAAATGAGGAAAATCCCCTATGTCTTCCAGCAGGGGGAGGGGAAAAGAAATCATTTTGAAATACAAGTATCCACACTTTCTAAAAGTTCTTGCTACACTAGTTCACTTTTACAAAAGACCTACATTACTACCTGTTTTCATTAACTGAAAGAAATCCAAAGAGGATTTTCACTTTTACATTAAAAAAAAAGCCGTTACTGTACAAATGCAGGACTTTTGTAAAAAAAAAAAAAAAAAAAAAAGGTGGTGTAATGCAAACTTTTGGAAAGTGGGGGATAACCTTCACTTTACACATTAAGGCTTACAAAAGGTTCCATAGGAACACTCTACTTTCAGATTGTGGGGGAAATCTCTACGTGGAAACACTGTGTTTTTCATAACAAGGCCTCAAATCAGTGGAAAATGGTTAACCAGACCTTGACCTATTGGTCAATAGAATCTAACTGACCTGGGGAAGGGGAAATACCCAACTCCAGCCACCTCTACTATTCCAGATGAGGAAGAGAAATATTCAACTTGAGCCTCCTAGAGCTATCTTGTCTTGCCTAAGGGGAGAGGGAAAAAAAATGAGATACACTTGTGAAGTTCATAGTCCAGAGGCACAGGCTAACTAAAAGACTAGACCTAATCATCGGATTACAAAATACTTTGCATCCCTTCCCCTCATATCTCACCACATTACCAAGGGCCTATTTACAACAGTTCCTTTATACTACATCATGTCCAGCTATCAAGAAAAAATTACAGAGCATATCAAAAAGAAAAAAAAAAACCTCACACAATTTGAAGAGACAAAGTAAACATCAGAACTATACGTGCCAGGGATGTTGGAGCTATCAGACTAAATTTAAAATAACTATGACTAATATGATATGGAATCTGCTGAATGAAGTAATAGTAAGCAAGAACACAGGGGCAATGTAATCAGAGATGGAAATCCAAAGAACAAACTCCTCAAAAATGCTAGATATAAAAAAATACTATAAAAGAAATTAAAAATGTCTTTGATAAACTTATCAGAGATTCAACACAACTGAGGAAAAAATCTTGGCTAGAAGCTATATAAACAGAATCCTTGAAAGCTGAAAAGCAAAGAGAACAAAACTGAAAAACACAGAACAGAATATTCAAGGGCTGTGAGACAACTAAAAAAGGTGTAATATATGTAATAGGCATACCAGGATGAGAAGAAAGAAAGAAAAAAAGGAACAGAAGAAATATTTCAAACAATAACAACTGAGAATTCCCCCAAATTAAGTCAGATACCAAACCACACATATAGGAAGCTCAGAGAAAACTAAGTAGGATAAATGTCCCCAAAAACTACACCTCAGAATTTCATTTTCAAATAACAAAAAATCAAAGATAAAGAAAAAATCCAGAAAAAAGAAAAAACAATTACCTTACCTACAGCAGAACAAGGCTAAAAATTACATTCAACCTCTTCTCAGAACCATCTAAGTGAGACTGGAATGAAATACTAAAAGTGCTGAGAGAGAAAAAAAAAAAAAAAACCTAAAAAACTATCAACCTAGAATCCTGTACCCTGCAAAATTATCTTTCAAGAGTGAAGGAGAAATAAAAACTTTTTCAAATAAATTGAGGAAATTTGTTGCCAGTAGGCCTGTCTTGCAAGAAATGTTCTTTAGAGAGAAGAAAAATAATATGACAAACTCAGATCTGAATAAGTGAAGGTGAAATAAAATTTTTTTTTATTACTCTTAATGGATTTAACAGATAAGTTTGTTCAAAATAATAAATAGTAACAATGTAATTGATTATGTTTTTTTTTTTTTAAGATTTTATTTATTTGACAGAGAGAAAGACAGCGAGAGAGGGAACACAAGCAGGGGGCATGGGAGAGGGAGAAACAGATTCTCCGTGGAGCAGGGAGCCCAATGCGGGGCTCGATCCCAGGACCCTGGGATCATGACCTGAGCCGAAGGCAGACGCTTAACAACTGCGCCACCCAGGCGCCCTTATTATGTATGTTTATACCAACATGTATCCTTATATATAAGTAAAGTTAATGACAGCAAAGATATAAGGAAGGAATTAGGGTTATTTTGTTATTATAAAACACCACACATGAAGTGGTATAGTGTTATCTGAAAGTGGACTTGGATTAGTTGTAAATGTATATTGCAAACTCCAGGGCAACGAGTTAAAAAAAGTAAAAAGAGGTCTAACTGATATGCTAAGAAAGGAGAGAAAATAGAATCATATAAAAAACTCAAATTTAAACCACAAAAGGCAAAAAAGAGTGGAATACAAAAATGGACAAACAGGACAACAAACAGAAAACAGTAACAAGTATGGTAGAGAGTAATCCAACTATATCAACAATTACTTTGAATGTCAATGGTTTAAATGAACCAATTAAAAGACAGAGACTGTAAGAGTGGATCAAAAAACATGACCTAAATATATGTTGCTATAAGAAACCAACTTTAAATATGAAGATACAAATTGATTACAAGTAAATGAATGGAGGAAAATATACCATGCTAACGCTAACCAAAAGAAAGCTGGAGTAGCTATTTAATTTCAGATAGAGCAGACTTCAAGGTAAGTAAAGTTACCAAGGATAAAGAAGGGAATGACATAATTATAAAGGAGTTAATTCTCCAAAAACACAAAACAATCCTTAATGTGTATGCAACTAACAGAGCATCAAACTATGTTAAGCAAATACTAGCAGAACTGGAAAGAGAACTAGATGAATTTGCTATCAAGGTTGGAGACTTTAACACCCCTCTATCAGAACTAGGTAGATCCAACAGCCAGAAAATCAGTAAGGACAGTTGAACTCAACAACACCATCAATCAACTGGATACAACTGACATCTATAGACTAGTCCACCCAACAACATGAAAATACACATTCTTCTCAAGTTTACATGGAATATTCACCAAGAAAGAACATATTCTGAGCCAAAAAATACACCTTAATAAATGTAAAAGAATATATATCATACAATGTCTTCTCTCAGACCACAACAGAATTAAACTAGGAGCCAGTAACAAAAAGATAACTAGAAAATCCCCCAAATATGTGGAGATTAAACAACATACTGCTAAAAAACACAAGCCAAAGAAAAAAATCTGAGAAATTTAAAAATATTTTGAGATAAATGCACTTTTCAAAATTTGTAGGATGCAGTGAAAGCAATGTGTACAGGGAAATTTATACCACTGAATACATATTTTAAAAAGAGAGATCTAAAATCAATAATCTAAGATTCTACCTTAGGAAACTTTGTAGTTAATAAATATATTAAGGGAGAGGCTTTAAGACTACATAAATTGTTTCTCTTCATATTTTCATCCAATAATTTTAGCATTTATCAGTAAATCTTGTTTACAATAATTATTACTATAGTTCTTGCCTAAAGGTTATTTTCTATTTCCCTATTTACTTTTATTTATTAATTGGAATTCTACCGTCACAAATGTTTTATGTGACACTGTTGCAATGAACATCCTAGTATGTTTCTAGGAGCTTCTCAGCCATTTTGACAACATGGTACACATAGAATAATATTTGTACAACACACTGAAGTTACTGGACAAGACTCCTGGCAGCCAGAAGTTAATTGTCCTGGGAGGTGACACAAACACCTTTAGAATGAAGGCCTCAGTTCCTCAGCCTATCTGTAACCTGTCTGTGGTATCCTAGCAGGAAAGCTCTGATCTAGGGTATATATCTGAAAGTTGAATTGCTAAACTGTAGACTAAGTGCACTTTTAACTTCACTAGATGTTGTCAAGATGCCCTTCATAGTTTAAAAAAACTGGTGACCAAGTTCTGGCCAATGAAATTAGGCTGACGTCACTGGGTAAGGCTTCTAGAAACTGTTTTTAAAGACCCTCCTTCTTTCCCAATTCTTACTTGCTAGTGTCGACATGATACCTAGAAGAACAGCACCTTTATTACAATTATTTGGATAAACGTCCCATGTTTAAAGATGGCAGAATAGGAGAAAAGTAAGTCTATATCCTTGATGACATTGATCAGCTACTGTTAAAGCCCAGGACTTCCAACCTCCAAAAATGTTGGTGCATGAAATAAAACTTGTATCTGTTGAAACCACTCTTAGTTGGGTTTTCTATTACTTGTTGCCAAATGTAACTTAAATTATATATTATCCATGACTCATTTCACATTTTCATTTCTCCACCTTTCCTCTTTCTCTGCTCTCCCCCTGCCAGCTGGAGTTGCTTTGCAATTTAGGATCTTAAAACTTCTCTGCCGACTCAATCAAAAGTAGTATATTTGTCATTCTCTATCAGACCATGCCATTTGAATTTGCTACATTGAATCTTATCTTTTTTTCTATTTTAGTAAGCTTTTGCCGATTTTCCCAACTAAAATGTAATTTCTGCAAGGCAGGGAGGTGCTTTGTCTGTCTTCATCATTCTGTATCCCTAGTGCCTAGAACGGTAATTTCTACATGACAACTCAACCAATTTGTTGAAGGAATGGTTAAATGACCTATAAACATTTTTAAAAGAATATGATTTTTCATACTACCTCTGTCAAGTTTTATAAAATTATAGCAACCTCATAAAACTTATTGGGGAGCTTTTCCTGTTTTATCAGGAATTACCTCTTCCTTTAAGCTTTGGTAAGATTTGCCTATAAAACTAGCTGGAACAGTTCTTTTTTCTGGAGAAGTTGAGGGGCAGGGGAAAGATTTCTTACCAATAATTTACTTTTGTCAAAGACTATAGATCATGCATTTCTGAGAGGGTGAAAACTGGTTCTTGGAAGCAAAAGAAAAAATCTTAGATATTACAATAGAGTGTGGCCCTGGAATGCTCAACTCTACCTTGACAAAATCTTATTCCCTAATTTCTCACATTACAGAAAACTTACATAGTTTCCCTCACTCTTGAGGGCAACAACAAAAATAATAAAAAGGTTAAGACCATAATATAGGTCTATTTTATTTTTCTATTTCTTAAGTTAGTATTAATAACTGTATTAGTTTGCTAGAGCTGCCATAGCAACATACCCAAGAATGGTCTTTATTTTCTCATAGTTATGAAGACCATATACCAAGATCAGGGTGTCAGCAGGTTTGGTTTCTTCTAAGGCCTTTCTCTTTGACTTACAGGTGGGCCACACTCTTGCTACTTTGTCCTCACATGGTTGTCCCTCTGATCACATATGCCCCAGGTGTCTCTTTGTATGTTCCAATTTCTTCCTCTTATAAGTACACCAGTCAGATTGTATTAAGCCTCACCATGTGGGCATGATTTAAACTTTCCTCTTTAAAGGACTTATCTCCAAATACATCTGCAACAATCCTATTTCCAAATAAGACCACATTTTGAGGTACAGGGCCTTTGGGTTTTAACATAGAAATTTGTAGAAGGTGGAAGGCAGGGGCACAAATCAGCTTATAACAGTAACTTATGGTTTTCCCAGAACACATTCTATTTGGGATCATTTTGATATTTATTGTCAAATAATTTCTTATTTGTAGTTATATTCTCCTTTTCATTCCTAATATTATTCATCTGTTTAAGTATTCCTTTTCTGCTGGGCAAATGTTGTTGAAGTTGGTTTAAATTATTAACCTTTAAAAAAATACAATTCTTGGTTTTGTTGACAATCTGTATTCTAACTTCACATTTTACATAATTATTTATATTTTTATCTTTATTACTTTCTTCCTTCTACTTGCTTTGTGTTTATTACAGTATTTTTTCTGAATTTAAAAACAGAACACTTAACTTGCTAGTTTTTCATCATAACTCTTTCTTAAAGCTAAAAATTGCCTACTAATAACACTTCACAGCTACATTTCACAAGTAGTGGTGCGCAGTGTTTCACTGCCATTCCATGTTATTTCTCAATTTCCATTTTCATTACTTCTTCAAAATCATAAAACAGAAGTGTATATTTTTAGTTTCCAAAAACAGGATATTTAGTGGGCACCTTTTACCCACTGACTTCCAAATTTAATGTAGTCAGAGAAAATATCTACTTGTTCTGTTATTCATTTAGTCTTTGTAGAATTTTGTTGAGACTAATTGTGCCATTCAAATAATCTACATCATAACTTTCATTTTTTGTCTCCCTTATTTATCATTTTATAAGGGAAATGTGTTAAAAACCTCCTACCTATTCCATTAAATTTTTGTTTTATGTATTTTGAGGATATACTGTAAGGTCTGTACAGTACTATTTCATCTCCCCAGTGAAATGTTCCTTTAATTATTAAATAATGTTCCTTTTTATACATTTACGTTAAATACATGGGGTAAAAAAAGACTACTGTAAAAAGAAAACCCTCAAATACAATGGCATTTTAAGCTATAATTGATTTCTTGTACAGTATAGTTTGTCTATGGGTGATATAGTCTTGTTTACTTGTTTGTTTGTTTTAATGCGATCTTATCTCAGTTTTGAGGCTCTGGATGGAGACTGGTTAATTCCTCTTCCTGTATAGGGATTAAGTACTGATTAAGTTCATATCCCAGCCACTTCCTTTACTGGGTTCTCACTGTGCATTATGCACTTAACCTAATTACTTCAGGACTAGATACAATAAAAACAGAGACAGACCCTGGGGCCCACAGGAGTACTCAAATTAGCCAGTACACATGGAGACTACAAAACCTACTTAACTCCACCCTCCTCGTTATACATAAGCTGTCCCCTATAGTTGCAGCTTGTAACCCTGTCCTCACCTACAACCCCCAGTGTGGCCCTACGTAGGGGCTTTCTCTCTCATTTAGAGCTATAAACAAAAGAGTTGTGCATTTCATCCATCTGAGTGTCACTATGTTGTTTCAAGCCATCAAAACAATTTTTTTTTCCTTCAAAAAAAACCTTAAACCTTCTAAAACACAGATTGGCATGGCAGCTTAGTTCCACAATGTCATTTAGAGACCCAGGCTTCCTCTATCACTTGTTCTCTAATTCCCCAGGGGTTTTCTAGGTGGGGGAAGGGGGCAGCAGGAGGGGAGAATTTATTTTTATCTACTCTCTGCAAGACTCATGTTGCCATCAATTCAGATGATCAGTCACCACTTCTTCAAATATTGCCTTTCCTCAATTCTTTTTACTCTTTATTATTATGAAGCATATTTGGGACCTTCTCATTCTATCCTCATTACTCTTAAACCTGCTTTCATATTTTCTTTTTACATCTCTGTTCTCCCAAAACTATTTTCCAGTTCATAAATTCCTTCTTCAACAATGTCCAATCTACTCTTTACCACTAATCTTTTAGTTGTTCCATAATCTTTATTTCTAATAATCACTTTTGGTTCTTTTTCACACATTCTCTTATATTCTTTATCTCTATAATATTAATATTTAACAATTTAAACATTTTTATTTTAGAGTCTCTTTCAAACAGTTCTATTATTTAAAATTCTTAGAGTACAAGCTTTCCTATCTGCTGTACTTGGTTGTTTTGAATAATTTCCTCATGTAATTTGTAATCATTTGTAATTATTATTTGTATTATTTAACTCATTTCAATAAAGGTTTTCATTTGTGGATATGTACCTAAAAAGCATTTTATCTTTGTTTCAGACCATGTATCAGCATTATGGCACAGGCTTAAAGTTTCAATTTAGGGTCCTAGACAACAATAGCTTCCTATTCTCTGGGCCAGTGGCCTGAGGTTTTTTTGTTCTCCTTCCAGAGAAGACAGTTCTTTGTAAGTTCATGCATAGAATTCACATGTAACATCTCATCTTGAATGAGCCCAAGGCAACATCTCTTGCTCCAATGTGATCTTTTAAAAACTCAAACTCTTGGCCCATAAAATCTGTGGTACAGGGACTGCAAAACTGGACTCAATCCTCCACCCTTCTCTTCATCTAGACCCTTTGAAATATGATTTTATAGTTCCTTCTAACAAGAGGTCAGAAACATGATTTACTTCAGCCAGCAGAATGTGGCAGAAGTGAGGGTGTGCCAACTCTGAGCCTAGGCCTCAAGAGACCTTACATGCATCTGTTCTCTCAGATCCCTAAATTTCCCTTGAGAATAATCCCAGCTCCTTTCTTGAGGATGATAGACCACATACAGCAGAGATGGTTTATATCAGTCAATACCATCTTTAACTGGCTGTCAACCTATCAACTAACCGTAACATGCATGAGTGAGCTCAGCTGTTCTTGGCTGACCAAGCAGAATTGGCTAATCAGCAGAACTGACCAGCTCTTCTATAGACCAGTAGGGAACAAAAGTTGTAAATAAGACACTAAATCTGGGGGTACTTTGTTAAGAAACTGTAATAGCTAAGTGATACAATATATCTGACTCTATGAGGTCCCTGAGCTTAACCATATCACCAGATCAAATGCTAATCTGCTAATTTTCTCATCATTTCTGGCATCTAGCAATTTCCTTTTCTTTCATTTCTGCTTGATTACTTAGTTGTTGGTTTTTTTTAAATAAATTTCGTTATAGTTTACCTAATAGTATGTATTTTTGGAGTTAAATCAGCTTATTCAGTTGTATTATCACATTTACAGAAACATGACCAAGTATCTCTCGTGACAAGTACCCAACTACCAGTCAGGCATCATGGGATATTAAATAACAATAAAGGAATTTCGGAACTGGAAAACAATATCCTCAAAGAGTATTATTCACAGATCAAATATTTAAATCCTAACTTTAGCACCTCATCTTATCATCAGTGACTTCATTACCAAGGCAGTTGAGAACCCGCAACTAATAGTAACAAAATCAAAATGCACTAATGTTGCAAAGAAAGGGCTAAGAAACAATTAAAAATAGGTAAGTCACTAAAAAGATTTTTCTGTCACACTACGGGATATTAATGACTCTTTCTATTCTTGACAAAAAATATAGCAAGATTATATATCCTAAATGCTAATTACATGGAAAGAGAATTGTTTAAAATTTCAGTAACTTGCAGAAGTTCTTGCCTTCTTACAGTAATTTGGAATAATTCTGAAAGTTCAATTTTATGCTGTAATTCAAGAATGATTATTCCAAATTTGCTTTGTAGATAAACATGATGTATTTTAGTTTGACCAATGCAAATAAATTCTACTTCACATGAAGTCATTTCATTGTCCAAATAGAAATATTTGTTACAAATGATATTTTCTCAGGAAACAAGAAATTCCTTTGTACCATGTAACAGACTAAAAATTTTTAGACAAGTAATTCAGCCATTCACTAAACTAAAATATTAGCATTTCCTGATAAAATAGAAAAAAAGACTCTGACTATATGTATATTTAACTTGTATATAACACTAAAGATTATAACTCTTTATTAAGCATAAACATATTTGAAAAATAAATGCATTATTATGAACAATTACTAATATTATTTTCCTATAACATGTAATATAGAAAAGTGAATCCATATTAAACAATGACCATTTTATATAGTTTAGATAATTTATATATATTTCTGCAATAAGAGAAGTGTCTGTTCCAGCTTACTATGGCTCATGAAATTATTGGTATTTTTTAATCTATCAGTTTTATTTCAGTAATAACTAACATTTGGAAATACATCTTTTGGCAACACTATTCTTTAATTAGGTAAAGAAATCTATACCAACATACTATAGGCCTAATTTTTTTTTTTAATTCCCCAAATTATAACATTATCCTGCAATGGTAAGCTATTGTAATAATAATTAAAAATCCATTTTAATCCTATTGAATATTATTTAAATTTCCCCATCTCCCTTATCTCCTATCAACACTACACACACACTGAAAGAAACAAACAAAATTCAATTCTTAAATTTCTAAGCACGTATAGGGAAACAGGAATAAATTTTTACCTTTGGGAAATATTTTTAATTGGTTGGCAAAAATAGAACAAAACTGCTATTTTTAAATATTTGGAGACTAGATTGGAAAAGAGCTCAAGAGATCATCTATACCAACCATATCTTTCTAGATGCGTCCCTTCTACCATCTATTCTAAAATATTTACAATGATGTAAGCACTAAAAGGCCCTATTTTTCTAACAGTAACAAACCTGAATCCTCTCCGTGTCTGTAAATTCCACATAGATTATAGCACCCCAACCTAGATGCAATATTGGAAAAGAGACTGGTGCCATGGATGATGATAATTTGAGTTTCATTCTTTCTATAACACATCATAACCAAGATATCTCTTAAATAACACTAATACAGTCTGAATTATGTTTAAAGTATCACAAGGGAAGGACAAATTACCATTTGAGGTATGAGGAAAGGTTTCAGAACGTGAACATTTCAAGAGACAGAGCATGGGATGGAGGGTATGAGGACAGAGAATGGTAGCAATGGTTAGACAATGAATCTGATTGACAGGACTGATGCTCTAAAGAACAATCTATTTGCAACAAGGTAACATTTTATCTACTAAAAAAGCAGATTAATATTGTGTCTATATATACCGGCATGTACATGATTGGCTTATGTGACACTGAATCTCTTATGAGACACCACCAGCAAAATAAAAAAAATGAGGTAAAATAAGCTTTCTTTCATCAGGAAAAGCTGGGTTTTGGGGTGGGGGAAAGGAGATGGGAGAATATCTAAAGGAAAATAATTTCCTGATTCTGGTACAAAATCATTTTATTACATTATGAAAATTCAATATACTGTAAATGACAGGCAAAAATAGGAAAAAACCATATGCAGTAACTGAGGTAGCCATTAGCTACATGTGTCTATTGAGTATTGCCATGTATCTAGTCCAACTTAAAATGGACTTTCAGTGTAAAATACATACCAATTTTGAAGACTTAGGAAAAATGTAAAAACATCTCCTTAATAATCATTTATATTTATTACATATTGAAATAAAGGTATCATATGTACATTGCATTAAATAAAATATATAAAAACTAATTTCATCTGCTGTTTTTAATGCAGCTACTGTAAATTTTCAATTACAGAAATGGCTCACATTATATTTCTATTGAAGAAACCAACTGTAGAGGCTGGAAAAAAATACATGCTTCCCCAACCTGCATTCTTAGCAGGAAGTGCCTTATATAAGGCATAAGCAATAGTTTGCTGAGGACTTTTGGGAAACATTTTGAGGTTTCTGATTAAAAAAAAAAAAAGGCTGCTTCTGATGAAAAGTAGCTAACACGCCCCTTTTATCAACCTTCCCCCTTCTTCTTCCCATGATGCCAGTAGTTAGAGCAGCCATTTTGAGATAAGGAGAAACTGACAGACCAAGCAGTCAGCTATCTTCCAGGCATCGTATTATATGAGAAAAACTAAGCACCTTAACATTTAAGCCACTGTCGTAACTCCCAACAGATACAGGATGAATTAGTCTAACATTTCAAAATGAATTATAATTTTACAAAGGTGAGGATGAAAGATAAATTTCAATTATTATTAAGACAAGCTTTATTAAATACAACAAACCTAAATTTATCCAATGAGAGCCTATATCCAACAAAAATTACAAAAGCATTTTTTTATGTTCAATTAGCCAACATATAGTACATCATTAGTTTTTGATATAATGTTCAATGATTCATTAGTTGCATATAACACCCAGTGCTCATCACCACATGTGCCCTCCTTAATACCCATCACCTGATTACCTCATCCCTCGATGCCCCTCCCTTCTGTAACTCTCAGTTTGGTTCCCAGAGTCCAGAGTCTCTCATGGTTTGTCTCCCTCTCTGATTTCTTCCCATTCAGATTTCCCGCCCCTCCCCTATGGTCCTCCACGCTATTCCTTATGTTCCACATCTGAGTGAAACCATATGATAATTGCCTTTCTCTGATTCACTTATTTCAATTAGCATAATCCTCTGCAGTTACATTTATGTTGATGCAACTGGTGGGTATTCATTCTTTCTGATGGCTGAGTAATATTCCATTGTATATATGAACCACATCTTCTTTATCCATTCATCTGCTGAAGGATGTCTGGGCTCTTTCCACAGTTTGGCTATTACAGACATTGCTGCTATGAACACTGGGGTGCATGTGCCCATTCTTTTCACTACATCTGTATCTGTGGGTTAAATACCTAGTAGTGTAATTGCTGGGTCATAGGGTAGCTCTATTTTTAATGTCTTGAGGAACCTCCATACCGTTTTCTAGAGTGGCTGTACCAGCTTGCATTCCAACCAACAGTATAAGAGGGTTCCCCCTTCTCCACATCCTCACCAACATTTGTTGTTCCCTGTTTTCTTAATTTTAGCCATTCTCAGTGGTGTGAGGTGGTATCTCATTGTGGTTTTGATTTGTATTTCCCTGATGGCAAGTGATGTGGAGCATTTTTTCATGTGTCTTTCAGCCATTTGTATGTCTTCTTTGGAGAAGTATCTGTTCATGTCTTTGGCCCATTTCTTCACTGGATTATTGTTTTTTGGGTGTTGAGTTTGAGAAGTTCTTTATAGATCTTGGATACCAGCCCTTTATCTGTAATGTCATTTGCAAATATCTTCTCCCATTCCGTAGGTTAACTTTTACTTTTGTTGATTGTTTCCTTTGCTGTGAAGAAGCTTTCTATCTTGATGAAGTCCCAATAGTTCATTTTTGCTTTTGTTTCCCTTGCCTTTAGAGACGTATGTTACAAAAGGTGCTGTGGCCGATGCTAAAGAGGTTACTTACTGCCTATGTTCTCCTCTAGGATTTTGATGGATTCCTGTCTCACACTGAGGTCTTTCATCCATTTTGAGTTTATCTTTGTGTATGGTGTGAGAGAATGGTCCACTTTCATTCTTCTGCATGTGGCTGTCTAATTTTCCTAGCACCATTTATTGAAGAGACTGTCTTTTTTATATTGGATATTCTTTCCTGCTTTGTCAAAGATTAGTTGACCATTAGTTGAGGGTCCATTTCTGGGGTCTACATTCTGTTCCATTGATCTATGTATCTGTTTTTGTGCCAATACCATGCTGTCTTGGTGATCACAGCTTTGTAATATAACTTGAAATCAGGCAACGTGATGCCCTCAGCTTTGGTTTTCTTTTTCAACATTCCCCCGGAGAGTCAGGGTCTTTTGTGGTTCCATACAAATTTTAGGATTGTTAATTCCACCTCTGTGAAAAATGTCAATGGTATTTTGATAGGGATGGAACTGAGTATGTAGATAGCCCTGGGCAGCATAGACATTTTAACAATGCTTATTCTTCCAATCCATAAGCATGGAATGTTTTTCCATCTCTCTGTGTCTTCCTCAATTTCTTTCATAAGTGTTCTGTAGTTTCTAGTGCACAGATCTTTTACCTCTTTGGTTAGGTTTATTCCTAGGTATCTTATGGCTTTTGGTGCAATTTTAAATGGAATCCATGCCTTAATTTCACTTTCTTCAGTCACACTGTTAGTGTATAGAAATGCAACCGATTTCTGTGCAGTGATTTTGTATCTGCCACATTGCTGAATTGCTGTATCAGTTCTAGCAGTTTTTGGGTGGAGTCTTTTGGATTGTCCACATAAAGTATTATGTCATCAGGGAAGACAGAGAGTTTGACTACTTCTTTGCCAATTTGAATGCCTTTTCTTTTTGTTTTCTGATTACTGAGGCTAGGACTTCTAGTACTATGTTGAACAACAGTGGTCAGAGTGGGCATCCCTGTCCTGTTCCTGACCTTGAGAATGATACTTGCTGTGGGCTTTTCATAGATGGGTTTTATGATATTGAGGTATGTTCCCTCTAACCCTCCACTGTGAAGAGTTTTAATCAAGAAAGGATGCTGTATTTTGTCAAATGCTTTTTCTGCATCAATTGAGAGGATCATATGGTTCTTGTCTCTTCTTTTGTTAATGTGATCTATCACGGTGATTGATCTGCATATTTTGAACCACCTTGCATCCCAGGAATAAATCCCACCTGGTCGTGGGGAATAATCCTTTTAATGTACTGTTGGATCCTATTGGCTAGGATCTTTGTATTTTGGCATCCATGTTCATCAGGGATATTGGTCTGTAATTCTCCTTTTTCATAGGGTCTTTGACTGGTTTTGGGATCAGGGAAAACGTTAGAAGTTTTCCTTCCATTTCTATTTTTTGAAACAGTTTAAATAGAATAGGTATTATTTCTTCTTCAAATGTTTGGTAGAATTCCCCTGGGAAGCCATCTGGCCCTGGAGTTTTGTTTTTGGGGAGGTTTGTGATTACTGCTTCAATTTCCTTGCTGGTTATTGGTCTGTTCAGATTGTCTATTTCTTCCTGTTTCAGTCTTGGTACTTTTATAAGTTTCAGGCATGCATTCATTTCTTCCAGATTACCTAATTTGTTGGCATATACCTGCTGGTAATAAGTTCTAATAATCGTCTCCATTTCCTTGATATTAGTCTTGATCTCTCCCCTTTCATTCATGTTTTTATTAATTTGGGTCCTTTCTCTTTTCTTTTGGATAAGTCTGGCCAGAGGTTTATCAGTCTTATTAACTTTTTCAAAGAACAAGCTTCTAGTTTCATTGATCTGTTCTACTGTTCTTCTGGTTTCTATTTCATTGATTTCTGCTCTAATCTTTATTATTTCTCTGCTCCTGCTTGGTTTAGGCTTTATTTGCTGTTCTTCCTTCAGGTCCTTTACCTGTAAGGTTAGCTTGTGCATTTGGGATTTTTCTAATTTTTTGAGAGAGGCTTGGATGGCTATGTACCTCCCTCTAAGGACCGTTTTTGCAGTATCCCATAGGTTTTGAACAGATGTGTTTTCATATTCATTGGTTTGCATGAATTGTTTAAGTTCTTCTTTAATTTGCTGGTTGACCCATTCATTCTTTTTTTTTTTTAATTTTTTTATTGTTATGTTAATCCCCATACATTACATCATTAGTTTTAGATATAGTGTTCCATGATTCATTGTTTGTGCATAACACCCAGTGCTCCATGCAGAACGTGCCCTCCTCAATACCCATCACCAGGCTAACCCATCCTCCCAACCCCCTCCCCTCTAGAACCCTCAGTTTGTTTTTCAGAGTCCATCGTCTCTCATGGTTCTTCTCCCCCTCCGATGTCCCCCCCTTCATTCTTCCCCTCCTGCTACATTCTTCTTCTTCTTTTTTTCTTTCTTAACATATATTGCATTATTTGTTTCAGAGGTACAGATCTGAGATTCAACAGTCTTGCACAATTCACAGCGCTTACCAGAACACATACCCTCCCCAGTGTCCATCACCCAGTCACCCCATCCCTCCCACCCCACTCCCCACTCCAGCAACCCTCAGTTTGTTTCCTGAGATTAAGAATTCCTCATATCAGTGAGGTCATATGATACATGTCTTTCTCTGTTTGACTTATTTCGCTCAGCATAATACCCTCCAGTTCCATCCACGTCGTTGCAAATGGCAAGATCTCATTCCTTTTGATGGCTGCATAATATTCCATTGTATATATATACCACATCTTCTTTATCCATTCATCTGTTGATGGACATCTTGGCTCTTTCCACAGTTTGGCTATTGTGGACATTGCTGCTATAAACATCGGGGTGCACGTAGCCTTTCGGGTCCCTACTTTTGTATCTTTGGGGTAAATACCCAGGAGTGCAATTGCTGGATCATATGGTAGCTCTATTTTCAACTTTTTGAGGAACCTCCATACTGTTTTCCAGAGTGGCTGCACCAGCTTGCATTCCCACCAACAGTGTAGGAGGGTTCCCCTTTCTCCGCATCCCCGCCAACATCTGTTATTTCCTGACTTGTTAATTTTAGCCATTCTGACTGGTGTGAGGTGGTATCTCATTGAGGTTTTGATTTGGATTTCCCTGATGCCGAGCGATATTGAACACTTTTTCATGTGTCTGTTGGCCGTTTGGATGTCTTCTTTGGAAAAATGTCTGTTCATGTCTTCTGCCCATTTCTTGATTGGATTCTTGACCCATTCATTCTTTAGCAGGATGTTCTTTAACCTCCAACTGTTTGAGTTCCTTCCATATTTCTTCTTGTGGTTGAGTTCCAGTTTCAAAGCATTTTGGTCTGAAAATGCACAGGGAATAATCTCAATCTTTTGGTATAGGTTAAGACCTGATTTGTGACCCAGTATGTGATCTACCCCAGAGAAAATTCCATGTCCACTTGAGAAGAATGAATATTTTGTTGTTTTAGGACAGAATGTTCTGTACATATCTACGAAGTCACTCTGGTCCAATGTGTCATTCAAAGCTCTTATTTCTTTGTTGATCTTCCGCTTAGATGATATGTCCATAGCTGTGAGTGGAGTGTTGAAGTTAATGTATTATTACCAATATTTCTTTATTTTGGTTGTTAATTGGTTTATATAATTGGCTGCTCCCATGTTGGGGATATAGGTATTTACAACTGTTAGATCTTCTTGTTGGATAGTCACTTTAAGTATGATAGAGTGTCCCTCTACATCTCTTACTACAGTCTTTGGTTTAAAATCTAATTTGTCTATATGAGGATGGCTGCCCTAGCTTTCTTTTTTTTTTTTTTTTTTTTTTTATTTTTTTTAAAGATTTTATTTATTTATTTGAGAGAGAGAGAATGAGAGAGACAGCACATGAGAGGGGGGAGGGTCAGAGGGAGAAGCAGACTCCCT
>NW_022589733.1:1191217-1340325 GCF_004348235.1 Phoca vitulina | reverse complement strand
TTTTAAAGATTTTATTTATTTATATGAGAGAGAGAGAATGAGAGAGACAGCACATGAGAGGGGGGAGGGTCAGAGGGAGAAGCAGACTCCCTGCCGAGCAGGGAGCCCGATGCGGGACTCGATCCCGGGACTCCAGGATCATGACCTGAGCCGAAGGCAGTCGCTTAACCAACTGAGCCACCCAGGCGCCCTGCCCTAGCTTTCTTTTGAGGTCCGTTGTCATAGTAGTTGATTCTCCATCCCCTCACTTTCAATCTGGAGGTATCTTTGGGTTCAAAATGAGTGTCTTATAGAAAGCATATGGATGGGTCCTTCTTTTTTATCCAATCTAAAACCTTGTGTCTTTTGACGGGAGCATTCAGCCCATTTACTCTCAGAGTAACTCTTGAAAGATACAAATTTAGTGCCATTGTATTGCCTGTAAAGTCCCTGTTTCTGTAGAATGTCTGTTACTTTCTGGTCTATATTACTCTTGGGGTCTCCTTTCGCTTACAGTATCCCCCTTAATACTTCTTGCAAGGCTGGCTTGGTGGTCACATAGTCTTTCAGTTTCTGTCGGTCATGGAAGCTCTTTATCTCTCCATCGGTTCTGAATGACAGCCTTTCTGGATAAAGTATTCTTGGCTGCATGTTCTTCTCATTTGGTACCCTGAATATATCTTGCCAACTGTTTCTCACTAGCCATGTTTCTGATGTTATTCTGATGTTCCTCCCTCCATATGTAAGGAACCTCCTCTCCCTAGCCACTCTCAGGATAGTTTCTTTGGCTGTAAGATTGCAAGCTTCACTATTACATGTTGGGGTGTTGATCTATTTTTATTGATTTTGATTTTGGGAGGGGTCCTCTCTGCCTCTTGGACATGAATGCTTGTTTCCTTCCCCAGATTAGGGAAGTCTCAGCTATGATTTGCTCAAATATACCTTCAAGCCCTCTCTCTCTCCACCCCCTCAGAGTTCCCAATAATTCTGACATTGGAAAGTTTCATGGCATCATTAGTCTCTCCAAGTCTTTTTTCATGGGCTACTAGGTGCCTATCTGTTGTTTCCTCAACTTCCTTCCTATCAGCTTATCTTCTCAGTCACTTATTCTCTCTTCTGCCTCATTTAACCTGGCTGTTAGAGTATCCAGTTTATTTTTTTTTTAAGATTTTATTTATTTATTTGTCAGAAAGAGAGACTGAGAGAGAGAGAGCGTACAAGCGGGGGGATGGCAAGCAGAGGGAGAAGCAGACTTCCCACTGAGAAAGAAATCCGATGTGGGACTCGATCCCAGAACCCTGGGATCATGACCTGAGCTGAAGGCAGACGCTTAACCGACTGACCCACACAGGCATCCCTAGAGTATCCAGTTTAGACTACATCTCATTCATAGCATTGTTAAGTTCGACCTGATTAGATCTCATTTCCACCCTTAGAGATTCTACGCTGTCACTAATGCTTTCTTCAAGCCTAGCTTTTGACTTTGTGATTGCTATCCTGAATTTTATCTCTGACATCTTGCTTATATCTATATCCATTAGTTCTGTGGCAGAAGACATTGTCTCTGGTTCTTTTATTTGTTGGGAGTTCCCCCTCCTAGTCATTCTGTTGTGGGATGGTTGAGCAAATGAACAGAGTCCCAAATATCAACCACGACCCAAACAAAATGCACCCTTGAAAAAATCTGAAGTGGTCAGAAGCTACCACAGATATGCAAACAAAGCTGAGATGATCGAAAACAATTAAAAAAGGGGTGGGGACTATAATCTCTCAGGGTGGACAAAGCAGGGTAATCTGCCTGTTCCTGATTGATTTTTGGTCTTGTGTTAAAAGACACTATATCCTAAAATTGCAATGAAATCAGAAGATATATATATGTATATATATATATGTATATATATATATATATATATGACATATATACATATACATATGTCAAGATAAAATCGAATAGAGTTAAAAAATGGTCAAGTATGGGCCATAAATCTATAAAATGTAGATGTGGAAAAAATAAAAGTTGAAAAGCAACTTAAAACCTAAGTTGGAAAATAAGAATCTATTTGAAATGGTAACAGGGTTAAAAAAAAAAAAAAGAAGAAGAAGAAAAAGAAAAAAGAAAAGAAACAAACAAAAAAAATGTAATATTTTAGCCTGAAGTGTGAGTCATGAGGGAACACCTGGAGCTCCCTATATTTTATTCCCCTGGCGCTGGAGTTTTACAATCCTGTGGAAAATAAGCTTGTCATTCACCTGTTCTTCCAGTCTGTCTTCTAGGGGAGGGGTCTGCTGCTCAGCTTCTCAGCCCTCTTTGCTTGGGTAGAGTTGCCTCACTCCTTGTCAGGGGGATGGGCTTAATGTGAGCTGGTCATCTGTGTTGCTTTTGTTCCCTGGCAGCTTTCCACACCTCTTTAGAGGGTCAGAGCAAATATGGCCAAGAGGGAATCTCTGCCCTAGAGCCACAAGGTCGCAGTCCCCTTTCTTCAATAAACCCTCCAGGTCAAACGATCTCCACTTCTGTGTGCACCGAACTCCACAGAGTCAAGTTATTTGTGCCCTCTGCAATTCTCCTGGGGGAGTTCTGGGAACCCCCGAGCATCTCTGTACTTTTTGCCTTTGCAATTGCTAGCAGCTGTGGGCTCGCGCATGCACCCTCTTCCATAGCTCCCAGGTTATGGCTGGGTACTGCCCCACTGTCTTTTCGGGGGCTACACTGCCCTGAGAGCTGTTGCCCTGTTGTGGGCACAAGCTGTTTTGTATCTCCCCTGGGATGTTAAACAGCCTGCACCTTCTAGTCCTTTTCAGGGTTCTCAGGCAGAAAGCGTTCTCCCTACTGCCCACCTTGCAGTTGATGTTGACGGGAGCAGAGAATCCCTTCTGGGCTCGCTGACAATAACCAGTCTCCCTGCTCCACTGCTTGGTCACTCTAATGGTTCAGGCTCCCCCGTTCTTTCTGAGTCTCCTGGGATTCTGAGACCACAATGATCCACCTAGAATTCTGCCCTATTCATCCCCTATGCCCTTTTCAGAAAAGGATGTCTCTCACTGGAGCAGATTTCTAAGGGTCCTGATTTTGTGCTCTGGTGTTATATCACTTTTCTGTGGCCAGCTTATGGAGGCTCCCATCCCCCTCCATTTATCTTCCGATACTTCCCAGGAAGATTCAAGGTTCCACACATCCTACCTTGCAAAAAGTAGTCATTTTTATGCTTGTGGAGATCCAGATAAATCTTCTTATATCTCAGGTTGAATTTGTGTGTATTCAGAATGGTTTGATAGATATCCAGCTAAATTCAAGGGACCAGATGAAACGAGGTCCCCTACTCTGCCACCATCTTGCCCTTCCAAAAGCATTTCTGTATAATTATTTGAGAGCTCCACTTTAGTTTTCTAAAAATTCAAAGATACTAGTTTGGACATAAGTAAAACTTCTGCCTAATTGTGAAATCAGTGAAGTGACAAAAAAATCTCAAGGTAATAGATAAATTCTATCAACTCCTCAAATATACTGCACACACACAAAAAAATCATTTATAACAGTACTACTGTTATAAAAGAAACATAATATCCAAGCAAACAACAGATGCCACAAAAGTTGTCAAAAAACACAACAGGGGGCGCCTGGGTGGCTCAGTTGGTTAAGCGACTGCCTTCGGCTCAGGTCATGATCCTGGAGTCCCACGTTCGAGTCCCGCATTGGGCTCCCTGCTCAGCAGGGAGTCTGCTTCTCCCTCTGACCCTCCCCCCTCTCATGTGCTCTCTCTCCCTCATTCTCTCTCTCTCAAATAAATAAAATCTTTAAAAGAAAACACAACAGGTGTTCACTATACATTTGAGAATGAGTGGACAGCAGGCACTTAGTTGCATACTTCTGACAGAGGGTACAGAATCTCATGCAGGCATTAAATGCACTGTTACACAGATGTTTCAGTGGGACAAAATAGTTGCAGAATATTGAAGGTTTTTTTTAAATACACTTAATAATACATTAGGACTCCTGGGTTAATTGATCTTATAGAATGACTAACCTGAAGGATAAAAGGCTGTTGGGGTGGAAAAAGGTATAAATAAAAAGCTACATAAAATAAATTACAGAAGGAATTAAACTCACAGAATGGAGGAGTAAAGAACTCAGAAAATCTAGTCATCCATAAAAGCAGTAAGAATACTGACATAAATCATCAAAATCAACTTTTTCAGGACTCTAGAAATTAAACAAGAGCTTGCAACAATGCAAAGAACATTTAATCAAGAAAAAAGGACTGAAATCTCAGTTGAGTGAGCTTTGGAATGTATTAAATTATCGTAATCCTACTGCATCTCCCCAGTCTTGTAGCCTAGGCCACACAATCACAGCAATCATGGAAACTAGCAGACTAACAGCCACCAGAAAGGACAGAACAAGTTTAGAACTCCCCCAAATCACCATCTCAGTGAAATGTCACTATTTGAATTGTCTGGCAGGTTCTTAAAAACTGGCACTCACAGAGCTTGTTTAAATGACCCGACTCAGAGCTTCCATATATGCACAGCATTTTCCCTAGGTATATAACAAAAACAATCAATGGCAACTATTGAGCACTGCAGCTGCCTGAAACAATTTTTTTTTTAAGTAGAAAATGAGTATACATAGGAGGCTTTGAAAATCTCCAAAATATTCCTGGAAAGACAGGAGGCAATGCACATTTGTAGGTTAACGCCTATAATGAAAAAAGACCTGAGATATAATTAATATCACACCTCTGGGTGAAATTGAGGCTCTGCAAAAGGAGAAAATGAAGGCTAAAAGACATATACTATCTGTGAAAATTTTCATGCTTTGCCCTAAAACACACAGAGAGGACTTTGTGAAAGGCATATAGACTTACTGGTTCAAAGACTTTAAGTATATTCTAATCATTAACCGAACCCTTAACTGAGCAAAAATATCAGTGGCCACATATGATAAAGAATACAAAGTTCACAGAAATGTTTTGGGAAAAACAATAAACAATCAAGTAACACAAGCACAACATCAACAACTTCACACCTTAGAGGAAGGGGACTGGATTACCAGGGTTGATACATTATATTATTTAAAATGTCCAGTTTAACAACAACAACAAATACATGAACCATATAAAGAAACAAAAAATTATGGCCCTTATACCTGATTAAAAGAAATTGATAAAAAGTGTATAAACCCAGACATTGGACTTACTAGACAAAGATTTATTTTTAATTTTATATTTTTTTTAATTTTTTATTTAAATTCAATTAATTAGCATATAATGTATTATTGGTTTCAGAGGTAGAGTTCAGTGATTCATCAGTCTTATATAATATTCAGTGCTCATTACATCACCCAGGTATCCCATCCCCTCCTCTTCCTCCCTTCCAGCAACCCTCAGTTTATGTTTAAGTCTCTTATGGTTTGTCTCTCTCTCTCTCTCCCTGATTTCATCTTGTTTTATTTTTTCTTCTCTTCCCTTATGATCCTCTGTTTTGTTTGTTAAATTCCACATATGAGTGAGATCATATGATAATTGTCTCTCTCTTATTGACTTATTTCGCTTAGCATAATACCCTCTAGTTCCATCCATGTTGTTGAAAATGGCAAGATTTCATTTTTTGATGGCTGAGTAGTATTCCATTGTGTGTATACATATATGTATGTGTATATATATATATATACACGCACACATATATATACACACACCACATCTTCTCTATCCATTCATCATCTATAGCAGCAATGTCAACAATAGCCAAACTATGGAAAGAGCCCCAATGTCAATCGACAGATGAATGGATACAGACAAAAGCTTTAAGTCAACTATCTTAAGTATGCTCAAAGAGCTGAAGGAAAGCATGTACAAAGAATTAAAGATGATTTGGTAAGAACAGTATCTCACAAATAGAGTCAATAAAGAGACAGAAATTATTAACAGGAATCAAAATTAAAATTTGAGTTGAAAAGGACAAAAATGAAAAAAAAGACAAAAATGAGAATAATGGTATTCAATAATTTTACTACAATCACTCCAAGTTATTTTCTGCAATCATGGAATGAAATTATAAATCAATAACAGAAGGAAAATTGGTACATTCACAAATATGTGAAAATGAAACAATACACTACTAAATAACTAATGAACCAAAGAAGAAATCACAAGGGAAGTTAGAAAATACACCAAGATGAATGGATACAAAACAATAACATATCAAAAATAAGGCGATGCAGCAGAGCAGGCTATAGAGGGAAATTTATACCTAAAAATGCCTATATTTGAAAAGCAGAACAATCTCAAATCAATAATCTAATCTTATAGAAGAATAAGAGCAAGTAAGCCCATATAAAACAAACAGAAGTAAATAATTAAAACTGAAGGAGAAATAAATAAAATAGAGAACAGAAAAACAGTAGAGAAAATCAACAAAACCAAAAGATGATTCTTTGAAAATACCAATAAAACTGATAAACTTTTGGCTATACTGATGAAGAAAAAGAGGAGATAGGATTCAAAATACTAAAATAAAGAATGAAAGAAGGAATAAATCAAAACCAACTCAAGAAAAAATAGAAAATCTGAATAGACACATAATAAGTAAAGAGATTGAAATCATAATAAAAAAATCTTCCCATAAAGAAAGCCCAGACCCATCTAGCTTCACTGGTGAATTCTATCAAATGTTTAAAAAAGAATTACTACCAACCTTTCATAAACTTTTCTAGAAAACAAAAGAGGAAACACTTCGTAACCCATTTTATGAGGCCATTATTTTACTAATACCAAACCCAGACAGAGATATCACAAGAAAAAAGCAAATACAAAACAAACCAACAACAACAAAGAACACACCAATATTCATTAAGGGCACAGATGTAAAAAATACTCAATAAAAATACTAGAAAATGGAATACAACAACATATACAAAGGATTATACACCATGACCAAGTAGTTTTTATCCCAATTGTAGGTTGGTTTGAAATGAAAGAATCAATCACTGCAATATGCCATATCAATAGAATAAAACACAAACACCACATGATCATCTCTACAGAGGCACAAATGGCATTTGAAAAAAATCCAACCTTTTCATGAAGCACCCAAGAAACTAGGAAGAGGAAAAAACTTCCTCAACCTGATAATCTACAAAAAAATCCACAGGTAACATCATATGTAATGTTGAACAATTGAAAGGTTTCCCCTTAAAATCAGAAATAAAACGGATGTACACTCTTGTCACTTATATTCAACATTGTATTTAAGGGTCTAGGCAAAGAAATTAGGTAGGTTAAAGACTGAAAAGACATTTGTATTGGAAATTAAGACGTAAACAATCACTATTTGCAAATGATATGGCATTCTATATAGAAAATCCTTAGGGAGTCAATATACATTCTTTTCAAGCACACACGGAACATTCTCCAGACTACACCACATATTAAATGACCAAACAGGCCTCAACAAACACAAAAAGAATGAAATCATAGCATCCACCTTTTCTGTTCATAATGCTACTAGAAATCAACCATAAGGAAAAAATCTGGAAAGATCACAAATACATGGAAGTTAAACAACATGCTATTAAACCATGAATGGGTCAACCAGAAAGTCAAAGAATAAATAAAAAAAAATACACGGAAAAAATAAAAATGAAAACGTAACAGTCCGAAGTCTTCGGGATACAGCAAAAGCAGTTTTAAGAAGGAAGTATATAGCAATACAGGCCTACCTCAAGAAACAAGAAAAATCTCAAATAAACAACCTAAACTTACACCTAAGGGAGACCAAAAAAGAACGACAAATGAAGCCTATAGCTAGCAGGAGGAAAGAAATAATAAAGATTAGAGCAGAAATAAATGATATAGAAACTAAAAGAACAGGTCAATGAAACAAGGAGCTGGTTCTTAGAAAAAAATTAATACCATTAATAAACCTCTTAGCCAGATTTATCATAAAAACTATTAAAACAAACACAAGCTTAGCAAGGTTGCAGGATAAAGAATTAATATACAAAAATCAACTGTATTTCTATATACGTGGAATAAACAGTCTGAAAATGAAATTAAGAAATTCCATTTACAATATCATACAAAATAAAACATTCAGGAATAAATTTTAAAAAGAATGAAAGCCATATACTGAAAACTACAAAACCTCATTGGGAGAAATTAAGGAAGACATGACATCTAAAGCACAAGTGACAAGAGGAAAACTAGATAAACGGGACTTCATCAAAATTTTTAAAAACTTTATGCTTCAAAGGACACTATAAAGAAAATGAAAAGATAACCCACAGAACAGAAGAAATGTTGCAAATTATATTATCTGATAAGGGTCTAGTATCCAGGATATATTTTAAAAATTCTTAACAGTCAACAATTAAGCAACTCAATTAAAAATGGGTAAATGATACAAATAGATATTTCCCCACAAAGATATGCAAAAGATCAATAATCATATAAAGAGATGCTGAACATCAGTAGTAATAAAGGAAATGCAAATTAAAACCACAATGAGATATCACTTCACACCCAACAGAGCAGCTGTAATAAAAACAAACAAACAAAAAACAAGAACAAACATGGACCCTCTTATGTTCCTGAAGGGAATATAAAGTGATCCAATCGCTTTGGAAAGCAGTTTGGCAATTCCTCATAAAGTTAAACATTAAGTTCACTTATATGATCTAGCAATTATATTTCTAGATATATATCTAAGAATACACAAACACTGGCACATGAATACTCATAGCAGCATTATACATAATAGTCAAAAAGTAGAAATCACCCAAATTTCTAGCAACTAATGAGTGGATAAACAAAATGTGGAATATACAAACAATGCAATATATGTTGTCATTAAAATAAATGAAGTACTGATACACACTATAACAAGGATATATCATGAAAATATGCTAGATGAAAAAGCCATACACAAAAATTCGGATGTTATATGATTACCTTAATATCAAATGTCCAAATGAACAAATCCATACAGAGAAAAAGATCAGTGGTTATCAGGGGGAAGGGGTAGAGAGACATGGAGAATGACTGTTAACCTATCATTTTTCTTTTTAGGATGATGATAATGTTCTAAAAGTGATAGTTTCACAACTTCGTGAATATAGTAAAACCAAAAAATTGTTCAAACAATCAATTATGAAGCATAAAAGACATGCAAGAAAACAAGACCAAATTATGAAACTGATGAAAGAAAATAGATCATAATAACAAAACCATAAGTAATCCCTACATTGCAGTTATCAAACATGGAAGTTAATACAACAATAACAAGTTCAAAAAAGAAATTTTAAAAATGAGAATTTCAGTAGAAGACATCAATCTAAAAAAATCAAATGTAAATTCTAGAATTAAAAAGTATGATACCTAAAATTAAAAATTCAATTAATAGGTTTTAATTACCAATTAGATATATTAGAACATATAAACAATGAATGTGAAGATAAACCAGCAAAAAAATCCTGAATCAAAGTAGAAAGAGTAAAAAGGATAGGGAGAAAGATAGAAAAAAAGAGATGAAAAGATATGGGACAAGATGAAAAGATATGGGAAAAGGTGTAACATACGGATTTGCTGTTTCAAAAAAGCAAAATAGAAAAAAAAATGGAGCACAAGCAATATCTTAGTATATACTAGCCGAGAATTTTCCAAATCTTATGAGACATTAAGTTTAGAAGTGAAAACTTCTACAAGTACCAAGAAGGATTATAAATACAAAGAACAGCACAAATAGCACATTTAGACATGGAAATCATTTTAAATCAAAGACAAGGAAAAACATTTTAAAGCTGCCCAAGAAGAAAGTGTGTTCCTAAAAGCAACAACAGAATTGCAGTTGATTCATACAAAAAACAATGGAAGCCAGAAGATAATGATATATTTGAAGTACTCAAAGAAAATAACTATCAACCTAAAATACACTTTATTTTTTTATTATGGTGAGTTAGCCACTGTATACTACATCATTGTTTTTGATATAGTGTTCACTGATTCATTAGTTGCATATAAGACCCAGTGCTCATCACAACACATACCCTCCTTAATACCCATCAACCCATCCCCCACCCACCCCCCTTCTGAAACCCTCAGTTTGTTTCCTGGGGTCCATAGTCTCTCATGGTCTGTCTCCCTCTCTGATTTCTCCCCCTTCAGTTTCCCCTCCCTTTCCCTATGCTCCATGCAATTGCTTATGTTCCACATATGAGTGAAACCATATGATATTGTGTTTCTCTAACTGACTTATTTCACTTAGCATAATCCCCTCCAGTTCCATCCATGTCGATGCAAATGGTGGGTATTCATCCTTTCTGATGACCCAGCAATTGCACTACTAGGTATTTACCCCAAAGATACAGATGTAGTGAAAAGAAGGGGCGCCCGCATGCCAATGTTCAAAGTAGCGATGTCCACAATAGCCAAATTGTGAAAGGAGCCGAGATGCCCTTCAACAGATGAATGGATGAAGAAGATGTGGTTCATAAAATACACTTTAAAAATTAAATAAAAACAAGACATTTCAGAAAAACAATAAGTCAGGAATGGCCAATAATCCCAGACAGAACATCCCAGGAAAGAAAGATGATCATCATAATGGTACATTTGAAGATTATATGTATATGCATGGATATAGAGATCTATATTGTTATATACAGCAACAGTATTAATGTTTTGTGCAGCTTAAAATATATGTAGAATTGGGGCACCTGGATGGCTCACTCGGTTAAGTGTCTGACTCTTGATTTTGGCTCAGGTCATGATCCCACGGTCATGAGACGGAGCCCTCCATCAAGATGTGTGCTGGGCGAAGAGCCTGCTTAAGATTCTCTCTCTCCCTCTCCCTCTGCCCATCCCTGCCTGCTCTCTCCCTCTTAAAAAAACAATGCTTAAAAACAAACACAGAATTAAAGTAAATGTCAACAATAGTATGTAAAGCTAAAATGTGCAAAGGGTTTTAAACTGTCTAGAAAACAGTCAAAATACAAATATTGAGTAGAACCTAGTAAGTTGAGGATACTATGATTTCTATAATTACCACTAAAATAATAAAATGAAGCCTAATGAACTTATAGAAGGAGGGATGCTTCAGTAACAATAAATCCAAAAGAATATAAGAAAGGAGAAAAAAAATACAAATTATAGATGGACCAACAACAAATAGAAATATGAAAGACTGAAACCAAGATACATAAAAATTTACATTAAACTGTAAATGAACTAAGTACCCAATTAAAAGGAAAAGACTGCAGATTAGATTTTAAAAAGAGCAATAATTATATAATACAAATGATACACTATACAAATACTAATCAAAAGAAACTCCTCTAGGGGCCCCTGGGTGGCTCAGTGGTTGAGCTTCTGCCTTGGGCTCAAGACATGATCCCAGGGTCCTGGGATCGAGCCCCTGCATCAGGCTCCCTGCTCAGCGGGAAGCCTGCTTCTCCCTCTCCAACTCCACCTGCTTGTGTTCCCTCTCTCGCTATGTCTCTCTCTGTCAAATAAATGAAATCTGTTTTAAAAAAAAGAAGAAGAAAAAAGAAACTGCTCTAGTTAGGGGCACCTGGATCGCTCAGTCAGTTAAGCTTCTGCCTTCGGCTCAGGTCACAATCTCAGGGTCCTGGGATCGAGCCCCGCATTGAGCTCCTTGCTCAGCGGGGAGCCTGCTTCTCCTTCTCCCTCTGCTTGTGCTCTCTCTGTCAAATAAACAGTGGGGAGTCTCTTTCTCTCTCTCCTCCTCCCCCCAAACCCTACCGCTCATGCTCTCGTTCTCTCTCTCTCTCAAATGAATAAATAAAAAATCTTAAAAAAAAAAAAAGAAACTGCTCTAGTTAGAAAAGGAGATTGTAAGAAAGAAATTTTATGAGTTGAGACATTGGGAACTCAAAAAAGTTTAACAAATTTAAATCATATGCATGTAGTTTTATATACACATACATATATATACACACATACATACATGAATCAGAAAGTGACAGAATTAAATGGAGAAAAAAATTCCATCATACTTGGATACTGAATGAACATAACAGACAGAAAACTGCACAACACATAAAAGATATGAATAGCCTGATTAATTCAGTGTACTTAGTTAACATAAACAGCCCTAAAGACAATAGCATTTTTCCATTATCCTATGAAATACTAACCAATAATGACCATATGATCGGTCAAAAGCAAATCTCAACTATTTTTTTAATTTTATTTTTTATTAACATATAATGTAATATTTGTTTCACAGGTATAGCTCTGTGATTCATCAGTCTTAAACAATTCACCATGCTAACCATACCACATACCCTCCCCGAAGTCCATCACCCAGCCACCCCATCCCTCCCATCCCCCAACACTCCAGCAACCCTCAGTATGTTTCCTGAGATTAAGAGTCTGTTACGGTTTGTCTCCCTCTCTGGTTTCGTCTTGTTTCATTTTTCCCTGCCTTCCCGTATGATCCTCTGTCTTGTTTCTCAAATTCCTCATATCAGTGATATTATATGATACTTTTCTTTCTCTCATTGACTTATTTTGCTTAGCATAATACCCTCTAGTTCCATCCACGTCATTGCAAATGACAAGATTTCATTTTTTTTTGATGGCGACATAATCTTCCATTGTATATATATACCCCATCTTCTTTATCCATTCATCTGTTGATGGACATCTAAGTTCCTTCCACAGTTTGGCTATTGGGGACATTGCTGCTATAAACATTGCAGTGCACGTGCCCGTTCAGATCAGTACATTTGTATCTTTGCGGTAAATACCCAGTAGTGCAAATGCTGGGTCGCAGGGTAGCTCTATTTTCAACCTTTTGAGGAACCTCCATATAGTTTTCCTGAGTGGCTGCACCAGCTTGCATTCCCACCAACAGTGTAGGAGGGTTCCCCTTTCTCCGCATCCCTGCCAACATCTGTCATTTCCTGACTTGTTAATCTGAGCCATTCTGACTGGTGTGAGGTGGTATCTCATTGAGGTTTTGATTTGGATTTCCCTGATGCCGAATGATGTTAAGCACTTATTCATGTGTCTGTTGGCCATTTGGATGTCTTCTTTGGAAAAATGTCTGTTCATGTCTTCTGCCCATTTCTTGATTGGATTATTTGTTCTTAGGGTGTTGAGTTTGAAAAGTTCTTTATAGATTTTGGATAATAGTCCTTTATCTGATATCTCATTTGCAAGTATCTTCTCCCATCCTGTCAGTTGTCTTTTGGTTTTGTTGACTGTTTCCTTTACTGTGCAGAAGCTTTTTATCCTGACGAGGCCCCAGTAATTCATTTTTCCTTTTGTTTCCCTTGCCTTTGGGGACGTGTCTAGCAGGAAGTTGGTATGGCCTAGGTCAAAGAGGTTGCTGCCTGTGTTCTCCTCTAGGATTTTGATGGATTCCTATCTCACATTTGGGTCTTTCATCCATTTTGAGTTTATCTTCGTGTATGCTGTAAGAAAGTGGTCCAGTTTCATTCTTCTGTATATGGCTGTCCAATTTGCCCAACCCCATCTGTTGAAGAGACTGTCTTTTTTCCAGTAGACATTCTTTCCTGTTTTGTTGAAGATTAGTTGAACATAGAGTGGAGGGTCCATTTCTGGGCTCTCTATTCTGTTCCATTGATCTATGTGTCTGTTTTTGTGCCAGTACCATACTGTCTTGATGATTATAGCTTTGTAATAGTGCCTGAAGTCCAGAATGTAATGCCACCAGCTTTGCTTTTCAACATTCCTCTGGCTATTTGGGGTCTTTTCTGATTCCATACAAATTTTAGGATTATTTGTTCCATTTCTTTGAAAAAAGTGGATGGTATTTTGATAGGGATTGCATTAAATGTGTAGATTGCTCTAGGTAGCATTGACATCTTCACAATATTTGTTCTTCCAATCCATGAGCATGGAACCTTTCTCCAATTCTTTGTATCTTCCTCAATTTTATTCATGAGTATTCTATAGTTGTCTTAGTACAGATTCTTTGCCTCTTTGATGAGATTTATTCCTAGGTATCTTATGGTTTTGGGTGCAATTGTAAATGGGATCAACTCCTAATTTCTCTTTCTTCTGTCTTGTTGTTGCTATATAGAAATGCCACTGATTTCTGTGCATTGATTTTATATCCTGCCACTTTAATGAATTCCTGTATGAGTTCTAGCTGTTTGGGGGTACAGCGTTTGGGTTTTTCACATAAAGTATCATATCATCTGCAAACAGTGAGCGTTTGACTTCTGTGCCAATTTGGATGCCTTTTATTTTTGTAGTCTGATTGCTACAGCTAGGACTTCTAATACTATGTTGAATAGCAGTGGTGATAGTGGACATCCCTGCCGTGTTCCTGACGTAGGGGAAAAGCTCTTGGTTTTTGCCCTTGAGTATGATATTTCCTGTAGGTTTTTCATAGATGGCTTTTATGATATTGAGGTATGTGCCCTCTAGCCCTATACTCTGAAGAGTTTTGAACAAGAAAGGATGCTGTACTTTGTCAAATGCTTTTTCTGCATCTATTGAGAGGATCATATGGTTCTTGTTCATTCTTTTATTAATATATTGTATCACACTGATTGATCTGTGGATGTTGAACCAACCTTGCAGCCCAGGGATAAATCCCACTTGGTCATGGTGAATAATCCTTTTAATGTACTGTTGGATCCTATTGGTTAGTATTTTAGTGAGAATTTTTGCATCCATGTTCATCAGGGATATTGGTCTGTAATTCTCCTTTTTGATGGGGTCTTTGTCTGGTTTTGGGATCAAGGTAATGCTGGCCTCATAACATGAGTTTGGAAGTTTTCCTTCCATTTCTATTTTTTGGAAGTTTCAGAAGAATAGGTATTAATTCTTCTTTACTGTTTGGTAGAATTCCCCTGGGAAGCCATCTGGCCCTGGGCTCTTGTTTGTTGGGAGACTTTTGATTACTGCTTCAATTTCCTTACTGGTTATGGGTCTGGTCATGTTTCCTATTTCTTCTTCGTTCAGTTCTGGTGGCTTATAAATCTCTAGGAACGCACCCATTTCTTCCAGATTGTCTAATTTGCTGGCATATAGTTGCTCATAATGCATTCTTGTAATTGTTTGTATTTCCTTGGTGTTGGTTGTGATCTCTCCTCTTCCATTCATGATTTTATTTATTTGGGTTGTTTCTCTTTTCTTTTTGATAAGTCTGGCCAGGGGTTTATCAATCTTGTTAATTCTTTCAAAGAACCAACTCCTAGTTTCGTTGATCTGTTCTACTGTTCTTTTGGTTTCTATTTCATTGATTTCTGCTCTGATCTTTATTATTTCTCTTCTCCTGCTGGGTTTAGGCTTAATTCGTGGTTCTTTCTCCAGCTCCTTTAGGTGTAGGGTTAGGTTGTGTATTTGAGACCTTTCTTGTTTCTTGAGAAAGGCTTGTATTGCTATATAGTTTCCTCCTAGGACTGCCTTTGCTGCATCCCAAAGATTTTAAACAGTTGTGTTATCATTTTCATTTGTTTCTACGAATTTTTTTAATTCTTCTTAAATTTCCTGGTTGACCCATTCATTCTTTAGTAGGATGCTCTTTAGTCTCCATGTATTTGAGTTCTTTCCAACTTTCGTCTTGTGATTGCATTCTAGTTTCAAAGCCCTGTGGTCCGAAAATATGCAGGGAATGATCCCAATCTTTTGGTACCGGTAGAGACCTGATTTGTGACCCAAGAAGTGATCTATTCTGGAGTCATGGGCACTAGAAAAGAATGTGTATTCTGTTGCTTTGAAATGGAATGTTCTGAATGTATCTGTGAACTCCATCTGGTCCAATGTGTCATTTAAAGTCTTTATTTCCTTGCTGATTTTTGCTTGGATGAGCTGTCCATTTAGTGAGGGGGGTGTTAAAGTTCCCTAATATTTTTGTAGCATTGTCGATGTGTTTCTTTGATTTTGTTATTAATTGCCTTATATAATTGGCTGCTCCCATGTTAGGGGCATAGATATTTAAAATTGTTAGAGCTTCTTGTTGAATAGACCCTTTAAGTAGGATATAGTGTCCTTCCTCATCTCTTATTATAGTCTTTGGTTTAAAATTTAATTTGTCTGATATAAGGATTATCACCCCAGCTTTCTTTTGGTGTCCATTAGCATGGTACATGGTTGTCCACCCCCTTACTTTCAATCTGGAGGTGTCTTTGGATCTAAAATGAGTCTCTTGCAGACAGCATATCGAGGGGTCTTGTTTCTTTATCCAATCTGATAGCCTGTGTCTTTTGATTGGGGCATTTAGCCCATTTACATTCAGGGTAACTACTAAAAGATATGAATTTGGTGCCATTGTATTGCCTGTAAGGTGACTGTTACTGTATATTGTCTGTGTTCCTTTCCGGTCTATGTTACTTTTAGGCTCTCTCTTTGCTTAGAGGACCCCTTTCAATATTTCTTGTAGGGCTAGTTTGGTGTTCACAAATTCTTTCAGTTTTTGTTTGTCCTGGAGGCTTTTTATCTCTCCTTCTATTTTCAATGACAGCCTAGCTGGATATAGTATTCTTGGCTGCCTGTTTTTCTCATTTAGTGCTCTGAATGTATCATGCCAGTCCTTTCTGGCCTACCAGGTCTCTGTGGATAAGTCTGCTGCCAATTTAATGTTTCTACTATTGTAGATTACAGACCTCTTCTCCAGAGGAGCTTTCAAGATTTTCTCTTTGTCTCTAAGTCTTATAAGTTTTACTATTAGATGTCAGGGTATTGACCTATTTTTATTGATTTTGAGGGGAGTTCTCTGTGCCTCCTAGATTCTGATGCCTGTTTCCTTCCCCAAATTAGGGAAGTTTTCTGCTATAATTTGCTCCAATATTCCTTCTGCCCTTCTCTCTTTTTCTTCTTCTGGGATCCCAATTATTCTAATATTGTTTCATCTTATGGTATCACTTATCTCTCAAATTCTGCCCTCCTGATACAGTAGTTGTTTAGTTGTTTATCTTTTCCTCAGCTTCTTTATTTTCCATCATTTGGTCTTCTATATCACTAATTCTCTCTTCTGCCTCATTTATTCTAGCAGTTAGACCCTCCATTTTTTATTGCACCTCATTAATAGCCTTTTTGATTTCCACTTGGCTAGATTTTAGTTCTTTTATTTCTCCAGACAGGGATTCTCTAGTATCTTCCATGCTTTTTTCAAGCCCAGGTAGTATATTTATAATTGTCATTCTGAACTCTAGTTCAACATCTTACTAATGTCCATATTGATTAAGTCCCTGGCAGTTGGTACTGCCTCTTGTTCTTTTCTTTGAGGTGAGTTTTTCCAGTTTGTCATTTTGTCTAGAGAGCAACAGATGAATGAGAGAACAAAATGCAAAAAGGGTTACAACAAGCCCAAAAAATATACACTAACCAAATCAGAAGAGACCTTCCAGAAAATGGTCACTTTTCTGTTCATAGAATTGCTGCTATACTTTTCATTGATCTCCCGTTGAGTTTGTAGGTGCTCAGAATGGTTTGATAACTATCTACCTGAATTCCTGGGACCAGACGAAATTTAGGTCTCCTACTCCCCCGCCATCTCACTCCTTGCCAAATCTCACAAATTTTAAAGGACTAGGACTGTGTAGGATATGTTCTCTGACCACTGCAGATTCAAACTAAAAGTCATATTATACAGATAGAAAATCCCCAAATATTTAAAAATTAAGAAATACATTTTTAAACAACTCACTGGTAAAAGAAAATATCATAATGGTGATTGCAAAATAATTTTACTGAATGATAATAAAATTATAACATAAACTTTTAGAATGAAGCTAAGCAGGGAATATTTAAAGCCCTAAATGTATACATTAGGCAGAAGAAAACCCAAAAAATCAATGATCTAATCCTCCATATAAAGAAAAACCCTGAAAAGGGATAAGTTAAACATAAAGAAAGTAGAAGAAGGGAAATAAAGGTATCAGTAAAAATGAACGGAACAAAAAGCAGTAGAGAAACTCAAAAACGCTGAAAACAATTTTTTTAAAAACTCTAATAAAACTGAAAAACTATAAGCAAGACCAATCAGAAAAGAGAGCTGTCACAAATTATCAAATTGAGAAATTGAAAATACTACATCATTAGAGAACCAACAGTTGTTAAAATGATGAAAGGATATTATGAAAAAATTTATGCCAACATATTTGAGGATTTAGATTGAAAGAAAATTTTCTTATAAAATACAATTCACTGCAAGTAAAAAAACCCCACATTACTGGGTCAGTAGTAAGTGGGAGTTGAGATTAGTAAAATGAGTACTTAATTATACTTGGATCTTTTTATTCCTTCAAATTGCATATGAATTAAGAACTGTGATTTAATATTTAAGTTTTCTTAAATTATATGCTTAATAAAGGTCAAAGAAACAAAGTAAGAAAAAGTTATACTTGATGATTTTAATAATGGGCTTTTAAAATTTTTTTTAATTTAAATTCAATTAATTAACATAGTATATTATTAGTTTCAGAGGTAGAGTTCAGGGATTCATCAGCTGTACGTAACATCCAGTGTTCATCACATCAGGTGCCCTCCTTAATACCCATCACTCAGTTACCACATCCCCCCACGCCCCCCCTCCAGCAACCCTGTTTGTTTCCTATAGTTAAGAGTCTCTTTTGGTTTGTCTCCCTATCTGATTATGTCTTGTTTCATTTTTCCCTCCCTTTCTCTATGCTCCTCTGTTTTGTTTCTTAAATTCTACATATGAGTGAAATCATATAACTCTCTTTCTCTGATTGACTTATTTGTAGTTAAGTAAACTGTCATCACTAAAATTTGGTTAACAAAACCTATGAAGATCATAAGATGCCAAGACACCTCAGAAAAAGAGTACCAAAGAAGAAATAAAAGCACCTGGTGAACTATGCTGCATCATAGCAAACATGACATACTTATATTTTCTCATTTGACATTCACAACTAAAGAATATTGTAGTATTCACAAATCTCTAATATTTCTCACACATAAGGGACTATTAGGTTCACTTTTCACATATAATTTTCCCACTTGGGTTGGAATAAACAAAAAAAATTATAATATATACTCTGATTTGTTAGGAACTATTATGCTTGCTCATTAGTCTAATACCAAGAGTTCTAAATATTATAACATCTGAAATAGTTTTTTTATCATTTATACATAAGGTATAAATTCCTGTAATTAAGATGAATAATACACGATGAAATATTCTTTCTAAATACGCATGACGAAGGAATAATTTATTAAGCCACAGTTGTGGTTTACTGTGCCTAAACTGTTAATGCAAACAATATTTTTGCCAAAATAGATGTTGGGCTGAACACCTGATTTCCTGAGAGTTAGAAATTTGGTACCTGCTAGGAAGAGGGTATTTACGTGACCAGACCCCAATAAATACCTTGGGCAATAACTCCCTAACGAGCTTGCATGGTAGAGACAACGTTTCACACATGTTGTCACAATTGGAGGAATTAAGCATGTTCTGTATGACTACATCAGGAAAGGACTATTGGCGGCTTGCACCTGGTTTTTTCTAGGCTTTGCTTCAGGTGGCTTTTACTTTGGCTGAGTTTGCTTTCTATTCTTTCGCTGCAATAAATCTTATCCACAACATGCCAGATCCTGTGAGTTCTCCCAGAGAATCATCAAACCTAGGGGTGGCCTTTGGGACCCCTAAAACTTATTTTTAAGTCACATTGAAGTAAAATTTCAAAAGAGGGCTAAGAATCTACAATCCAATACAACTGACTTGATTCAAAGAAGTCATGCATTGACTCTTTCTAAGCAACATCTCAGATTATTATAATCCTTCTAGACATAAAAGCATTCCCAAATCCTTAAAACTGTAATTTTTGTTACTTGTTTTTTGCCATGAATTTTAAGAGTTAGAAACACAAGGCCAACTTCAATCATGTAAAGTCATATGATGTAAATTAATTAGAATGGTTTTTGGAATTTTTTCTCATTTAAAGTTACAAGCCCATGTGTCATTCTCGCCCCTTCTGCCTTTTGAACCTTTAATCTCCTTGGCTCCTTTTCATATTCAGCTGACATTCCTGCTTTCCATTTCATCATGGTAATAGTACCAATCAAAAGAGAACTTCCACATCTACCAGTCTCTATATTTACCACCATTCCAAGTATTATCCCCAATTAATGCTTATTTATACTTAAATTTTAAGATTGTAAGAGTATCTAAGGTTAGTTTTTTCTAAAATGATATGACACTATGACTTATGACCCATCATTAAATAACACTAAAATTATTCTTATAACAGCACAACACTAGAGAAGGAACATTAGAAACCATACAGGTAGTTTCTCTACCTCAATGTATAAAGACGTACAATTAACAGATTTTAATACCTTAATTAAAAATAAAAACAAAACAAAAATGTAGGAAGGCAAGACAAAATTTCAACTTTGTATATCTTCACTTTCAAAGTACTCTTTAAAACTTACAGTTGTGGGATCACCAAAGTCTAAAAAATCTCTTCTTTATTAAAGAATTACATCTTTTCATAGAAAAGATGGCGGAGGAGTAGGGGACCATATTCCAACTGGTCCCTGGAATTGAGCTGGATATCTACCAGACCACTCTGAGCACCCACGAAATCAGCCTGAGATGTAAGAAAATAGATCTGGATCTCTACAAACAGAATATCGCAGGCGGTTCGTTTCGAGGTATGAAGCGAGGAACCATGATTCTGCGGGCAGATATCAGAGGATAAATGGCAGCAGGAGGGAGCCTGGCCATGGGGATCCTATACCGCCAGTGAGCGACAGCCTCGTGCACTGGGGACAGGGCACAGACTCGCAGACCGGCAGCGGCGGGGAAAGGATTTTAGGGTAGCCCCCGGGATGGAAACCCGGAGCAGTGGGGTGGCGCGTGCAAACTGAGAACAGCTGGCGGTTTTAGAAGCACAAAGGGCAGAGACGTGCCCCGACCTGGAGGCAGGACTGGGGGCGCTGCGGAGGGGCGCACAACCCAGGACACTGCAGTTTATAGCAGCACGGACAGAAATGGAGATAGTGTGGCCTGGAGAGCTCACTGACAAACAGACTGCGAACTCTCTGCTCTGAGGCAGAGGGTTGGAAATGGTCTCTTCTGCTCTGACTCGCGAAAGAGACGTGGAAAGCCACCAGGGAAAGCCGCCAAAAAACAAAAGCCCCAAAAAACTAGTTCCCACTGAGCCCATCCCCCTCCACAGGGGGCAGGGCAACTCTGCCCAAACAGGATTGCCTGAGTAACAGCACGGCAGGCCCCTCCCCCAGAAGACAGGCTGGGAAAACAAGAGGCCAGCAACCCTAAGGTCCCTAGAAAACAGGTGCATCTTGTTTGGGTTCTGGTCAATAATTTGGACTCTATACATACCCTCAACCACCCATCAACAGAATGACTAGGAGGAGGAACCCCCAAAATAGAAAAGACTCAGAGATTATGACTTATGCAGCAGATTTAAAAATGGATGCAGATATAACCAAGATGTCAGAGATGGAATTCAGGCTAGCAATTGTGAAGAAAATAGCTAGAATAGAGAAATTAATTAATGGCAACATAGAATCTCTAAGGGCAGAAATAAAAGGTGAATTGGCAGAACTTAAAAATGCTATCAATGAGATCCAATCTAATCTAGATAATCTAACAGCTAGGGTAAGTGAGGCAGAAGAAAGAATCAGTGACCTGGAAAGCAATTTAATAGATAAAGAGGGAAAAGAGGAGGCCAGGGAAAAACAACTCAGAATCCATGAAAATAGAATCAGAGAAATAAGTGACACCATGAAGCGCTCCAATGTCAGAATAACCGGAATCTTGGAGGGAGTGGAGAGAGACAGAGGACTAGAAGATGTATTTGAGCAAATCGTAGCTGAGAACTTCCCTAATCTGGGGAAAGAAACAAACATTCGTGTCCTAGAGGCAGAGAGGACCCCTCTGAAGATCAAGAAAAACAGGCCAATGCCCCAGTGTGTAGTAGTAAAACTCGCAAATCTTAGAACCAAGAAAACCATCTTAAGGGCATTTAGGGGGAAAAGATTCCTTACGTACAGAGGGAGGAACATCAGAATAACGTCAGACCTATCCACAGAGACCGGGCAAGCCAGAAAGGCCTGGCAAGACATATTCAGGGTACTAAACGAGAAGAACATGCAACCAAAAATACTATATCCGGCAAGGTTGTCATTCAGAATGGATGGAGAGATGCAGAGCTTCCAAGACCGGCAGAAACTGAAAGAATATGTGCCCACTAAGCCGGCCCTGCAGGAAATATTAAGGGGGGTTCTATAAAAGGAGAAAGACACCAAGAGTGATATACAACAGACATTTACAATCTATAGAAACAAGGACGTCACAGGCAAAATGATCACAATAAATTCGTATCTTTCAATAATCACTCTCAACGTGAATGGCCTAAATGCTCCCATAAAATGGCACAGGGTTGCAGATTGGATAAAAAGACAGGACCCATCCATATGCTGTCTACAAGAGACTCATTTTGAACCTAAAGATACATCCAGACTGAAAGTGAAGGGATGGAGATCCATCTTCCATGCCAGCGGACCTCAAAAGAAAGCTGGGGTAGCAATTCTTATATCAGACAAATTAGATTTTAAACTAAAGTCTGTAATTAGAGACACAGAAGGACACTATATCATTCTTAAAGGGTCTATCCAACAAGAAGATCTAACAATTGTAAATATCTAGGCCCCCAACATGGGAGCAGCCATCTACATAAGGCAACTGTTAACCAAAATAAAGAGTCATATTGATAATAATGCGTTAATTGTAGGAGACCTCAATACTCCACTCTCAGCAACAGACAGATCATCTAAGCAGAAAATTAACAAAGAAACAAGAGCTTTGAATGACACACTGGACCAGATGGGCCTCATAGATATATACAGAACATTCCACCCTAAAACAACAGAATACTCATTCTTCTCGAGCATACATGGAACTTTCTCCAGAATAGACCACATACTGGGTCACAAATCAGGTCTCAACAAATACCAAAAGACTGAGATTATTCCCTGCATAGTCTCAGACCACAATGCTTTAAAACTGGAACTCAATCACAAGAAAAAATTTGGCAGAAATTCAAACACTTGGAAGCTAAAGACCACTCCGCTCAAGAATGTTTGGGTTAACCAGGAAATCAAAGAACTTAAACAATTCATGGAAATCAATGAGAATGAAAACACATCGGTCCAAAACCTATCGGACACGGCAAAGGCGGTCCTAAGTGGGAAACACATAGCCATCCAAGCCTCACTCAAAAAAATAGAAAAATCCCGAATTCACCAACTAACTCTACACCTAAAAGAACTAGAGAAAAAGCAAGAAACGATGCCTAAGCCACGCATGAGAAGAGAAATAATTAAGATTAGAGCAGAGATCAATGAATTAGAAACCAGAAACACAGTAGATCAGATCAACGAAACTAGAAGTTGGTTCTTTGAAAGAATTAATAAGATTGATAAACCACTGTCCAGACTTATCCAAAAGAAAAGAGAAAGGACCCAAATTAATAAAATTATGAATGAACGGGGAGAGATCATGACTAACACCAAGGAAATAGAAACAATTATTAGAAATTATTACCAACAACTATATGCCAATAAACTGAGCAATCTGGATGAAATGGAGGCCTTCCTGGAAACCTATAAGCTGCCAAGACTGAAACAGGAAGAAACTGACAACCTGAATAGGCCAATAACCAGTAATGACATTGAAGCAGTGATCAAAAACCTCCCAAAAAACAAGAGTCCAGGACCTGATGGATTCCCTGGGGAATTCTACCAAACATTCAAAGAAGAAATAATACCTATTCTACTGAAGCTGTTTCAAAAAATAGAAACAGAAGGAAAACTTCCAAACTCATTCTATGAGGCCAGCATTACCTTAATCCCCAAACCATGCAAAGACCCCATCAAAAAGGAGAATTTCAGACCGACATCCCTGATGAATATGGATTCCAAAATCCTCAACAAAATCCTAACTAAGAGGACCCAACAATACATTGAAAGGATCATCCACCACGACCAAGTGGGATTTATTCCCGGGATGCAAGGGTGGTTCAACATTCGCAAATCAATCAATGTGATTGAACACATTAATAAGAGGAGGGAGAAAAACCATATGGTCCTCTCAATTGATGCAGAAAAAGCATTTGACAAAATACATCCTTTCCTGATTAAAACTTCAGAGTATAGGGATAGAGGGAACATTCCTCAAGTTCATAAAATCCATCTATGAAAAACCCACAGCGAACATCATCCTCAATGGGGAAAAGCTGAGAGCCTTTCCCTTAAGATCAGGAACACGTCAAGGATGCCCACTCTCGCCACTATTGTTCAACATAGTACTAGAAGTCCTAGCAACAGCAATCAGACAACAAAAAGAAATAAAGGGTAGTCAAATTGGCAAAGAAGAAGTCAAACTCTCTTTTCGCAAATGACATGATACTTTATGTGGAAAATCCAAAAGACTCCACCCCCAAATGACTAGAACTCATCCAGCAATTCAGTAATGTGGCAGGATACAGAATCAATGCACAGAAATCAGTTGCTTTTTTATACACTAACAACACAACTGTAGAAAGAGAAATTAGAGAAACGATTCCATTTACAGTAGCACCAAAAACCGTAAGATACCTCGGAATAAACCTAACCAAAGAGGTAAAGGATCTGTACTCTAGGAACTACAGAACGCTCATGAAAGAAATTGAAGAAGACACAAAAAGATGGAAAAATATTCCATGCTCATGGATTGGAAGAATAAACATTGCTAAAATGTCGATGCTACCCAGAGCAATCTATACCTTCAATGCCATCCTGATCAAAATTCCAATGACATTTTTCAAAGTGCTGGAACAAATAATCCTAAAATTTGTATGGAATCAGAAAAGACCCCGAATCGCCAAGGAAATGTTGAAAGAGAAAAACAAAGCTGGGGGCATCACGTTGCCCAATTTCAAGCTATATTACACAGC
The DNA here is from genome assembly GCF_004348235.1 of Phoca vitulina. Classification (NCBI taxonomy): domain Eukaryota; kingdom Metazoa; phylum Chordata; class Mammalia; order Carnivora; family Phocidae; genus Phoca; species Phoca vitulina. The sequence continues at coordinate 1,315,424 of NW_022589733.1, read as the reverse complement.
TGTGATCATCAAGACAGCATGGTACTGGCACAAAAACAGACATATAGACAAATGGAACAGAATAGAGAACCCAGATATGGACCCTCAACTCTACGGTCAAATAATCTTTGACAAAGCAGGAAAAAACATGCAATGGAAAAAAGACAGTCTCTTCAATAAATGGTGCTGGGAAAATTGGACAGCCACATGCAGAAGAATGAAACTCGACCATTCTCTAACACCATTCACAAAGGTAAACTCAAAGTGGATGAAAGACCTCAATGTGAGACAGGAATCCATCAAAATCCTAGAGGAGAACATAGGCAGTAACCTCTGCCTATGACATCGGCCACAGCAACTTCTTTCAAGATACATCTCCAAAAGCTAGTGAAACAAAAGCAAAAATGAACTTTTGGGATTTCATCAAGATAAAAAGCTTCTGCACAGCAAAGGAAACAGTCAACAAAACAAAGAGGCAACCCACAGAATGGGAGAAGATATTTGCAAATAACACTACAGATAAAGGGCTGGTATCCAAGATCTATAAAGAACTTCTCAAACTCAACACCCAAAAAACAAATAATCCAGTCAAAAAATGGGCAGAAGATATGAAAAGACACTTCTCTGAAGATGACATACAAATGGCTAACAGACACATGAAAAAATGTTCATCATCATTAGCCATCAGGGAAATTCAAATCAAATCCACACTGAGATACCACCTTACACCAGTTAGAATGGCAAAAATGGACAGGGAATGAACAAACGTTGGAGAGATTGTGGAGAAAGGGGAACCCTCTTACACTGTTGGTGGGAATGCAAGATGGTACAGCCACTTTGGAAAACAGTGTGGAGGTGCCTCAAAAATTTAAAAATAGAGCTACCCTATGACCCAGCAATTGCACTCCTGGGTATTTACCCCAAAGACACAGATGTAGTGAAAAGAAGGGCCATATACACCCCAATGTTCATAGCAGCAATGTCCGCAATAGCCAAACTGTGGAAAGAGCCGTGATGTCCTTCAACAAATGAATGGATAAAGAAGATGTGGTCCATATATACAATGGAATATTACTCAGCCATCAGAAAGGATGAATCCCCAACTTTTACATCAACAATGATGGGACTGGAGGAGATTATGCTAAGTGAAATAAGTCAAGCAGAGAAAGTCAATTATCATATGGTTTCACTTATTTGTGGAACATAAGGAATAGCATGGAGGACATTAGGAGAAGGAAGGGAAAAATGAAGGGGGGAGGAAATTGGAGGGAGAGATGAACTATTAGAGACTATGGACTCTGAGAAACAAACTGTGGATACTAGAGGGGATGGGGTGGGGGGATGGGTTAGCCCGGTGATGGGTATTAAGGAGGGCATGTACTGCATGGAGCACTGGGTTGTATACAAAAACAATGGAACGTGGATCACCACATCAAGGACTGATGATGTATTGTATGGTGACTAGCGTAACATAATAAAATTAAAAAAAAAAAAAAAAGACCATTGTCTAAGTGAGAGAGGGAAAAAAAAAATGTAAGAAGCAGTGAGATAAGGGTGTATAGACCTGCTCCAGTCATTGTGGGAAAGTTATCTTCTTTAGCTGTCATATGCTTCATTCCTGGAAATCCTCACTTCTGGGTCACCAGTTGGTGTGTAGGTCCAATAAAGTCTTGGTGTTTTCTTTAGATGTGATACGTGCATCCAAGAGCCCATGGATGGAATCTGGTAGCACAAAATTGGTTAACTGTATCTGATAGAGGTCTTTCTAATGGTGTTGAAAAGAGTTTTTCTTGAAGTATTTTTTTCTACTAGATGAAGTCCCAGGTTGCAAATTGTGATGTATAAGTTTTTTTTTCTTTTTTAATTTTATTTTATTTGTCGGTCACCCTGCAGTACATCATTGGTTTTTGATGTGGTGTTCCATGATTCATTGTTTGCATATAGCTTTTTTATCTCCCAACAGCATGTTGTGAAATTTGTTCTACCAAAGCATGGTTATTTTTAATAAAAGTAATTAGGCCTTTACAATATTAAAGTGTATCTAATATTAACAGAAAAAGAAAAAGAAAAAGAATTACGTCTTTTCATATGATGATTTTACATATATATTAAAATTTATTAAGATTTATTAAAAAATAAACCAAAGTGTGACAATATAATATGTATATTACATGTGTGTGTTGTGTGTGTGAGCTCTGTATTCTTTAATCCTAAAAAGATAAGGATTTGGGTAAATTAAAAATTTAACAGAAAAGAGAGAAAGAAATGAGTGGTATTCCCACTTCCTTCCCAGGTCTTTGGTTTGCCCTGAGATGTGATGTGGTTGGGAATAAAGAAAAGAGACAGGACTATGATCTTGCCATTCAGGGTATAAGGTATAATTAAAAAACGAAATCGTCCCAAGTCATATCAGCTGTCAAAGGATTCATTTCTCTGAAATACCTAGATAAAAGGACTTTCACTCCCTGAAAGATTCTATGCAGGCCCAATTACTGCTTCTCCATATAATTCCTGACACAGTATATAAAAAAAATCAAAGAAAAAGATAGTGAGCCCCAATAATACATTTTATTATTCTAGGATTTTAAGTGTACATTTAAAGGCCTATTGATATTAGCTACATAAAAATTTTATATCTACCAAATAAAAACTGTAAAGGTAAGAAAAAAAATCAACAAGAAAAAAAAAAGAAAATAAAGCTTAAGAAGAAAATACCAAACTTGCTTAAATATATTCAAATCATACAAAAAAAAGAATAGAAAGGTTAAAGCAGTATCACATTTTTGAAAACTGTCAGTTGACATCTGAAGATTTAAAATGAACTATAGTAGATATTCAGAAAGCAGAAAACAAAATGTTAAAAATTAAAAATGAAAATAAAATACCAAACAAAACAATGCTACCACTAACCAAGGCAATTTCACCACCATCAGTAACATTAATGGAAAGTCACTTGCAACTGTCAATGTTAGCTGTTGCTTAATACAATGGTTATCATACTATGTTGTGCTGGATACTTCTCCCAGTGCTTTGGAGTTTCTAAGAGAAGCAAAATGCGCTGGTTCTGGGAGTCTTCCTCTCCTTAGTCAGAGTTAAGTTTCTTCCATTTGTTTTATGCTTTAGGAAGCTGCTTAAATTGGTCTGAAATAGGAGTCTTCCACACCCTCCCCTACCCAAAATCTTTGAATACCACTACTTCACAATATTAGAAAAACAGAACTATTTGGATGAAATAAAAACATGTAATTCTTTGATGAATCAAACAGAAGAAACCATAAGTGCGTATTATTAATTTGTTCTTTACTGTTTATCTGCACATCTAAATAGACTTTACATGGGCGCCTGGGTGGCTCAGTCAGCTAAGCGCCTGCCTTCAGTTCAGAGCATGATCCCAGGGTCCTGGGATTGAGTCCCGCATCGGGCTCCCTGCTCAGCGGGGAGTCTGCTTCTCCTTCTCCCTCTGCCCCTCCCCCTACTTGTGCTCTCTCTCTCTCTCTCTCTCTCTCTCAAATAAATAAATAAAATCTTAAATATAAATAAATAGACTTTACTTACTATTGAAAAAGCACAACTGGAAGGATGTAAAAGACTGTAAACTACTAAAGGACAGGACTATATATACCAGTATCACAGCACCCTCACTACAGTCCAATGATGATCAGGTGTCAATTACATGATACATTTGTTCTCCCTGCATGGATCACAGGAGAGAAATAATAACAAGCATATATAGCATACCTACTCTTTGATGGAGTCTCATTAGGTGTACCATTTCAATCATAAAAACTTTTTGTTCTTACTGTGGCATATTTGGAAATGTGTCAGCATGTGTGTCTATGTGTCTGTTCAAGCATTAGTGCCTATGAAAGGAATGCTTCTCATCTTTGGGATATAAATTCTTTTCAGATTTCCTAATAAGAACATTGTATTTATGTTTTAAAAACATCAAGAGCCTTACTGAGGTCCCACAATAAAAATAATATGATAAAAGTATTCTTACTTTTAAAAGGATGGGTTATAAAAAAGCAATGATATACAAAAAAGACATAATAACTCTAAGAAAATCTGCAAATGCTATTTTACTTTCATTGTTACTAAAATTTTCTGAAAGTTATAAAGTTTTTATTTCATTCAGATCACCTGAAGCAGAGCTCTCATAGGTGTAAAGCCTTACAACCGGTCATATATCCCATTCATTTTTAAAGTGCTTTGTACTTTAATATAAAGCACACTTTGCACTTTAATATAAAGATTCTTGCTCCAACATCCAAAATCCAGTATCTGATTATATGAATAAGCCATTTTCATAAAACTAAAACTAAGTTTTAAAAAGTAAAGGAAAAAAAATATTCTCAGAGATGAAATTTAGTACTAGAAAATTTGGGCGATTCATACCTCATCAGTGTTATAGATAATCTGGAGTCCTGAAGAAATCATTTCCACAAGGTAAAGGAGATAGAGTGATACTGCATTTATCTAAAAACAAACAACATTAAAAGGTTAAAGGAAATAACAAATAAGAGCTAAAATTAAAAGTCATTTGCTCTAACAGTGGCAAATAAAAACTATTGCCTTTCCTATTGTGAAATAAAGGAGCTGAGTATTTAGCTCATCATAAAATCCTAGCTTTGAATATAAAACTCTAAAATCCTCAAACTCACTGTAATGGTTAATACCTGATTAGGGAAATGGCTGCAAATAGAACTGTCAGCAACTGTTTCTGTAACATTTGTTTTCTATGATTTATTTTCAAATTCTGGATCTAAAGTACTCTACTTTGAAGTAGTTTTGCCCCACAGGCAGCTATATAATGTCAATTCATCTCAAATGTATGTAAATGAAAGTTATTTGGCAAGTAAGACATTAGGACTTTGCTAGAACACCACAAACAATAGGCAGTGCGTCTTGAAAACAGTATTATTCTCAGAGAATGCAAAATTTATGTAAGCAACTGCAGGGACATATTAATTTTAATCAATGGTATAGCATATAAAATATATTTATGAACAAATGAGTTTTATAAGCAAATGAGTCACTTTTTCTTTTAGTTTGTCTATTAAAGATCGACATTATATGATATAAACAAAAAAAAAAATGAAGACAATAATGTCCACTTTAACAAAAAAAGATTCTCACAGAAGCCTAAATGGGATGTATAAATTGTGTTAAGTAAATAAGTAGTGAAAGATAAATACTACACCATAGACAAACCTTGAATATGCTAAATGACTAAAGCCAGTCACAAAAAACCATATATTGTATGATTCCATGTATATGAAATTTACAGAATAGGAATATTCATAAAGATGGCAAGGAGACTGGTGATCGCATAGAGCAGGGGGCTTTCAAGGAGATGGGGAATGACTGTTAATGAAGACAGATTTCTGCGTTTTTTTTTTAAGATTTTATTTATTTGACAGAGAGAGAGAGACAGCGAGAGAGGGAACACAAGCAGGGGAAGTGGGAGAGGGAGAAGCAGGCTTCCCGCTGAGCAGGGAGCCCGATGCGGGGCTCGATCCCAGGACGCTGGATTCATGACCCAAGCCGAAGGCAGACGCTTAACCGACTGAGCTACCCAGGCGCCCCTGAGCACAGATTTCTTTATGGGGTAATGAAAATGTTCTGAAATTAACTATGATAGTGGTTGCACAACTCTGTGAATATAATAAAAACCACTGAATTATACACTTTCAATAGGGGAATTGTATGTTTTGTTAATTACAGCTCAATAAAGCTGTTACACAAAAAATAAATACACAGGAAGCAGGTTAAAATTTTTCATTTAGGTAGGAAAATGATAATTTAAGATCAACTAGGAAGCACAATGTAATTTTTTCCTGGTGTAATTCTAACCCTCTAATAGCCTTGGTGGCTCATGTCTTTCCTGACTCTCTTCCAATCCTTACTGAGTAACGGACAAAAAGTGGGGGCAGAAAATTATTTGTGTCTCAGGAGGACTTGGACAAAGTGTCCCTGTGCTACCAGGTGTGTTGGATATTTTGCCTAATCATCTTTGCCTTAGATATCTTTGCCACAAGCACTTAACCACAAACATTTTCAGTGTGTAATTTTCTCCACATCACCAACTGGCCATAAGGCAATTTTGTCATAAAAGATAAAAAAAAAAAAAACTGGCTGACAGTTTGATTTGACAGTTTGGATTCATTTCTCCATTAATGTGAAACTCCCACTTTTATATTATGTAAATCTTATATTTTTATAAGTATCTTTTCATAATTCATACTTTCTATATTATATTAAATCTTAGCCCTCATAATGGTCTATACAATGATGCAGATGTTTGAACCCACATTTCCCACAGAACTATGGAGTGTCTATGAACAGATATGTGACAATATGCCAAGAACAAACAAACAAACAACAGTGTAGATGGCATGCACAACGCAATGCAAAGTTCAGTTACAAATATGCATCCTAGTATTTGGAAAGTGATACCCCTCTTAATGAAGGAAGAAATATTAGTGAAAAAAGAAAAAGTGTAATGTCAAATGACGAGACAAATCAACAAGCAAAAAAGAAAAATGTATTACTCTGAACCAAAGACTTTGAAAACAAATGGTTAGGTAAAAACCAAAAAATAAAATCAGTTATTTGCACAATATTGCCATGAATTTACACACACTTTAAATGTATTTAGTGTTCTGTATTTCACAATAAAGTCTTTTTAATTTTGTCATTCATTTTTCATGTTATATTATATCCTTTTTAATGTCCCTCTTTTATTTTTTGTGATTTTATCTTTCAAAGCAAAACTGCCTTACAGCCAATTAGTTATGCGGTGAAAATACATGCAGTGAAAATTCTTGCAGCAAAGATGTGTACTGCAAAACTACCTAACACCGCCGCCAGGGCCTGGCAGTGCTGGTGGCTCTCTCAGGAAGCAGAGCTGTCTTGGATGCCTCCTGACTTCTCAGCATTCAAAGTCCAGTGGGTGTCAGGGTCTTGTCAAGGTCCAAGTGAGCCAGACACAAAGATACAGGATTCTGGTTTTAGGTTTTTTTAGACTGACATAAACTTTTGAGTGACCCTTCTCAGAACATGGTAGAGAAGAGCTTCAAACCATTGCCAGGCTCACCCAAATATTTTCTTACAACACTGACACTGGCCTGTCAGAAATGACTTCAAAGAAATGTCACTGCTATGGACAGCCATTTATAGCTACACCTCCAAGAGCCCTCTGCTCTGACTTGAGGGATGCTTCTGTGAGAAAGTATCATTAAGTGGCAAATTGTACAGAAACAGCCAAATAACAGCTCGACCAGCATTTATTTAAAACCTACTATGAGGCAGGCACTAAGCTTAAATTCCAGGATACAAAAATTTAAATAAGCTGTTATCTTCTGAAAACCCTATTTCAAACAGTAAACATATTTGTCAAAGCAAAAGGTACATAAAACCTAATTATGTTATAATTATAAGGAGAAGGGTGAGCAACTACATATTCATATATACTAATTTTCCAAGGAACTGGCTACAAATAAGTGTAAGAGTTTCTGCTGCATAGAAATGGGGACGCTGTACTTTCTATGACTGGAGGAGTCATACTAAAGTAAGACATTTCAGGTCTCTAGAGAGAGAGGGACTATAAAAAGGACATACTCTTATTTTAGTAAAGAATATATGAAGAATAAGTATTCTGTCCTAAAGATAGCAGAACCAAATGATGAGCAGGAAGAAAACTCATTAAATAGCATATATAATATCTGTATCCTAAAAACAAGGCAACAGGATGTCCATCTAAAAGCAATACACGGATATAAGAGAAAAAGAAGTGAAAACAAAACATAAAATCCTACAGTCATTCTTAACCCAGGTATAAAATTTAATATAATATATAGACTCCAGAAATGCCTTTTGGAATTACATTTTAATGGTATGTTTATAGCTTTGTTGAAGGTTGATATATCAAAACTGAACTGTCATGTATCAAAAATTTCTGATTTGCAGCTATATCACTGCCAACTGTCTTTTATTCCGTAGTTCCTAAGTGTTGAAATTCTTCTAAATTTGATAGTAAGTACAAGCTTCTTTGAGATAGGAATGATATTATAAACCATCCAGTTGCTCTTTTCTGCTTGCAGATCAAGACCTCTCAGTCTGATTTGATGCTCAATCACAAGAACTAACTCAGCCCTGGTGGCTACCCTTTCACTTCCTCATTTTAGGGTTGGTTTTCTACTTCTGTTTTGAACAATTTATGAAATCTACTTTATAAAACTTTTAAATAGCCCCAAGTCTTCTATGATACAGAGTATGCACAGAGAAGAAGAAAACTTATAGTATTCTCCTTTTACCTGAAGATGACCATATTCCTCATAGGAGAGAACCTCATCTCCCGTGTGCACATTGAAAACAGAGTGAAGACAGGTTGCTGGGCGTGGGTCCTGCTTAAACTGCTGGACCTAGAATCAAACACAGAATTCAAATAGTACTACTAACTCACATTATCATCCAACTTTAGAGATTATATTTTTCTGAAACCTTTAATGAGAAAACCTCTAGCATCAAGGCAAAGTACAGAGCAAAGCAGATATGTTACTTTTTCTAAAGAAACAAAACACCGACAAAACTCATATAACTACTAACTTAATAGTTAACATGACTGTTGAATATTTAATTGATGTTTCAAAAATAGCAAATCAAGTATAATAGGGAGCTTGTGAATATGGTAGCAACAGCTTTTGCAATTGTTTTATATTCATTTTATTTTAGTGTCAACTAATAGTTTACTCTGTGGAACAGGATTTCAGGGATTACATCCCACTGTACTGCCATTTGGAAATGCTTCCATTGACTCTCAGTGAAAAAGACCTCATTCTAATTCAGTTAAGTGTTCAAAACTTCAAATGCTATTTCTTTCTCTAAGGATCACAAATTGTAACCTATGTTCCTATCAACAGGTCTTCATTTCCTTTGCCACATATACTCTCCTTACCAAGGCACAAATTCCAAGAGAACATAGGACATACTTGTACTTATTAACTGCATATAAAGTTTGACCATTTTAGAATACTAAGTAAATACTAAGTGATCTAACAAAGTCCAAGAACCAAAAAAAGAAATCCATCTCCTTTTTCAGGGCCTGTTCAATTCAATTTGGTGAATATTTACTGATATCAATCATATGTCAAGTACTGTACTAGCCCCTGGAAGTATGAGATGAATAAAAACAGAAAATGAATACAATAACACATAGCTATATGTAAATGGAATAATTTTTTTCTTCCTTTGAAAATATATAAGTGATGATAATATCTGCGACATTATGATCTTGCATTGTTTCACTTGGCTAATGAAGCACATAGAACCATATTCTTTTCCTCACCTTCAAATTTCTTCTCATCCTTAAAATTCTATCTCCCAAAAACACCTTCTTTTATAAAGTCCTTTCTGAACTATTCCTTAAATTCCTTCCTCTGGAGTCCACATCAGGGTGCTTATCCTTCAATAACTTCTTTTCTTTTTATTAGTTGTCTGTGTCTCTCATTATCTTATAAACTTCTAGAAGTTACACTATCCCAATATGGTAGCCACTAACTACAGACAACTAACTAAATTACAATTAAACAAAGTTCAGAAATTCAGTCCCTCAGTCACACTGACTATATATCAAATACTCAGTAGCCATATGTGACTAGTGGCTTCTGCATTGTTCAACACATTAATGCAGAACATTTCTATCATCACAGAAAGTTCATTGGACAGTGCTATGCTAGAGGGCTAATACACCTTTGCACCCCTCCCCACCCCCAAGGGACCTGCAAATACCCCACAAACAAATACATAGTCCTTCCTATCATTCAAGTCAACAAAATGAAAGCTAGGCCCTACCAGTAGATAATCAGAAATGAGAGGATAAGGATCAAGGTAGGGATGTATATCTTCTATGTATACAGTGACCAAGCCATCGAGTATTAACTCAGAGAAGGTGAGAAGGTTATTCCTTCTCAATATCTGAAACTGCAGCCACAGTCTTAGACGACACAACTAGAAATCAATGTGGTCACTCCTTTCACACTATTATCTCAAGGTGTTGTCTGGGCTCTGAGACAAAAATATGGTTAAGTTAAAATACATTCTGCCTATTTGATAAAGATCTAAAAGGATAAGGTTTTATCAGTTTAATAAAGTTATTGCTACAGTTGACAATGCAGTGTTTGTCATTTGTCTTCAAGACACACAAGTACCCAGCATGAGAATTTATATTCAATTGTGCCAGGGGAAAAGCAACTATTAAATGATTAAAGATACTCAAATGGGAAATTATGTAACTATGCTTTGAGTCTTATAGCTGTTAAAAGACAAATAATATAAAATTTCAGAAAAAAATAAGACCCAAACTATAGAAGTTTTAAAAATTAATGGGGCATATTGTATGTGAATTATAGACGACCACTATTCTTGAAATCAGTCAAATATAAGGGGACATCAATCAGTATTTTATATGTCTGGCATCTGGCAAATAAAAATAATGATTAAAGCAAAATTTTCTAGACCAAAAAAAAAAAATCTAGAATAATGTTTTCTCTGCTTGCATTTTATTTAGATTTTTTCCTGGAAACTTAAATTTTTATGAATAAACAGCTTATCATTTAGGAAAAGGTGAGAATTTTATCATCCATTCTTAATTTATAACCTAACATAACATATAGGTATGAAAAATCATCTCATAAGGGAATGCTGGAAGAATAAATTTTATAAAATTTTAATGATTTATCATGAACTAGAAACTACTCAGTAACATTTTAGATGAATAAATTTTTTATGTAGATAGCTAGGGACAGCAACATTCATAGTCCATTATAAAGGAAATCTGTGCCTTCCAAACTACTAAATGCACATTAAATTTATTTTGAAAAATTCTGAATTCTTCTCCTTAGGGAGTATTAGAAAATAGAGTAAATGAGAGAATAGGTATATGAACATTTAGAGGTAAAAAAAAAAAAAAAAACCATAATATGAATAAGTGGCAAGACAATAATAGAAATCAGATTGCTCTACACTCTGCTAATCAAGGATAACTCTATCCACTCAAATGTATAACGAATTAAAATATCTCTTTTATAAAGTATTTTCAAAAAAATATGTCAAGAAGCAAGTCATGATTTTACTTCAGAAGACAAAGAAGATGAACCTTAGGGTCAAACAGCAAATGATTACTACAAATATGCTTCACTTTAGTTTTAAGAAAAGGGCAAAAGATATATATTTCATATTTTAAAATACGGTAACATTCCCTACTGCTGTAGAATCATGAAGGAAATTGTGAGCATCAACGAGGTGAAGGTTTGGTAGGAGGCAGTGAGCTGGATGTGTGTGGTTAAATCTAATCTCAGAGTCCTTCCCTCACAGTCATATGTGAATTATAATATCCTCCATTCCTACTCTAGAAAGTTATGGGGATCAAGAAAGATTACAGGGGTGCCTGGGTGGCTCAGTCAGTTAAGTGTCCTACTCTTGATTTCAGCTCAGGTCATGATCTCAGGGTTGTGAGATCAAACCCCGTGTCAGGCTCCAAGCTAGGCAGCCCTGCTTAAGATTCTCTCTCTTCTCCCTCCCTCTGAACTCCCCACCAAATCACACACATGTGCATGCACTCTTTCTAACAACAACAACAAAAAAAGATCACAATAAAAACTGCTTTAAAATCTGTAAAACCCTATAATTTGTGGTATGCATAAATAGCTAATCCTAATATAATCCATACCTTCTTACAACTCACTTATTTTAATTGTCTAGCCTCATAACTACATAAAGGAAAGAAATGCTAATCCTTTATAATTTAAGAAATTCAAGACATCTTAAGTCCCATTCAAGATGTATTCAAAGAAAACATAATTGTGAAGATTGGCCAGAGAAAGACAAATACCATATGATCTCACTCACACGTGGAATTTAAGAAAAAAAAAAAAAAAACAGATGAGCATATGGAAAGGGGAAAAAGAAAAAAAGGAGAAAGGGAAACAAGCCATAAGTAACTCTTCATGACAAAGAACAAACTGAGGGTTTATGGAGGGAGGTGGGGGATGGGCTAGATGGGTGATGGGTATTAAGGAGGGCACATGTTGTGATGAGCACTGGGTGTTGTATGTAAGTGATGAATCACTGAATTCTACTCCAGAAACCAATATTGTACTGTATGTTAACTAACAAAATTTAAATTAAAAAAAAAATTGTTAAGACTGGTTAGTAAGGTTGAGTGATTATTTAGAAAGGGATATTAACAATTGGTTAAATAAGCCACAAGGAACTTTTTGTATCATCATTTCCTTCCTTTTGATAAACAATTTTACTAATTAAGTCTGTCAGCTTATTTAGTAAACATGAATTCATGGCTCTCACAATGCTTCCTTAAGAGAAAAGTTAATTGACAGACATTAGGCGTTCATGAAATAATAAATGTGAAATAAACAGTAAACTTCTCACAGTAAAATTCTCAGGAAAAAAAAATTTAATCACAATTACTTCAAATATATGACATACTAGTTTAATTCAAGTATACCAATATGACATTATTTCAACAAATGAAAAACCTATATAATAATAATATAATAAAATTATAAAATAATCTTTATAATTTGCAAATAATGATTTGCAAAGTCAAATCTCAGCAGGCATCTATAGGTTTGTTACATTTCTGGTGAACAAATCTACTTTTTCCGCCAAGTAACCCTTTCTTGTTGCCACATTCTAAGGGCAAAATATAATTTTTTTTTTTTAGCTTTGACTTCAGATACAGATCTTAAGAAGAAAATGTATGATCACAAAAATTTAATGTAATAATCACAAGATAAAAACATACAAAATATTAAGTGATCAAACCTCATGCATAATTACTGATTTGCATCTTTGCTCATGAATCATCAAACATGGGGGTGCTCTTGGGGACCTATGATACACTCACTGATGTATATGGACACTTAATATATTAGGACCTGGGGACACAGGGATGTAGGTAAGTTGGAGAAATATCACATTATATTTGCATAGAGTTTTACAGTTTTCATTATGTATATTATTTTAATAAAATACATAATAATTGCTGATTATTATGTATATTATTTTAATTTCCACAATAACCCTGTAAAATACGCTATTTTCTAAGCCAATAATTCCTGTCCTTTCTACATGTAAATGATGAAGTATTTTTAAGCTGAAGTTCAGGGACACCTGGGTGGCTCAGTTAGTTAAGCAGCTGCCTTTGGCTCAGGCCATGATCCCAGGGTCTGGGGATCCAGTCCTTTATCTGGCTCCTTGCTCGGTGGGGAGCCTGCTTCTCCCTCTGCCTGCCATTCCCCCTGCTTGTGAGCAAGCATGCTTGCTCTCTCTCTCTGACAAATAAATAAAATCTAAAAGATAAATAAAAAATAAATAAAAATAAACTGAAGTTCACTTAAGTCAGGGCAATCACATGTGCAAAAGGAATTTTGATAAGGATTTTCTTAAACAATATAATATTCATTAGAATTATGGATATTGTAAGGTTCCTGAGAAACTGAGTCTTTATCAAGCAAACACCAGATGCAAAATTCAAGCCTAAATAACAATTCTCAATCACCTCTCGCTTAAGGTGTTTCTTCAATTTCAGTATTTCAAACCCTGGCCTGGTAAGGTAGAGGCTGTTTTAACCTATCTAGACAGCCCTAGGATGTGGCTTTACCTTTTGAAAGTACATTCTTCTTCAGAAGATGCTATTGCTATACTGGTTAAATTAATCCTTCAGAATGATGTGAGAATTCCAGTCCACACTACAGTGTTTTACCTTATCGGCCTGACGCATATAGCAGTAGAGAATTCCTCTCATACATTTTATAGCGGAGTGCTCCAGCTCATGGGTCCTTCCCTTGTCATCATCAATGCGCCTGGGTGAGAGAGATAACTCATGAAACAAATTGGAAATGCATTTGAAAAGGAAGCAGAGCTTTCGGTAATTAAGTATTTAACTATCTGACTAATCCTATGTTCTGGCGACATCTACTAATTTTGTAACAGTGAAACTCCATTTTCCCAGCAGATGCAGAAATGCTGCAATAAAAAAAAAATCCTATGATGAAACTTGTGTTGCTTTCTCCTTCTTTTAAGGAAGTAAGCCAATTGCTTCAGAAATAGCATACAATATTTCTACACTGACTTGGCTGAAACTTAAAGGATATCCTATATTGGAAAAATCTACCAAAAGATTTTTTAATTTGCTGTTACAGAGTAGAGGCAATTTTTAGTATCAATCCCTTTAGGTTATGCAATGCCCACTTGGATTCGAGGCAACACAGATTAAGGTAGGCACATGCCTTCTTTGCTCTACCATGTGATTAATAATGTCAGGGTGGGCACTTTAGTCAAGGATGTCTTCAAATAAACACACATCCAGTATGACACATGATGTATTTGGGCACAGTTTTATACTCTTGGGTCTTAGTTTAAAATCAATCAACCATTGTTTATATTGTTTGCTTTTAAAAAGAAAAAAAACAGCTAAAATCTAACTATTAAGCGAGGTTTAGATGTTCTTCTGTCTTTAAGTTCATTTTTCACCACAGATCAATAAGTAATGAGATTAACCCACTATGCAATTGAAAGTAACTTATTCATTGTTTCACTAAATCTTAATGGAAATATCTGGCAATCATCCACACTTGATAAAAAGCATCACCTGTCTCCTTAAAAAGTATACTACAATTAACTCCTCTTCCAACTGCAGACCAGTACTAGAAGGAATAATGATCATTTTAACATAGCACTGTCAATGTCAGACAAAAGCAAGTTGTCATTAGAACATTATTCCTCCCTTCATATGCAGGCACTACAGTACAACTACCAATATTTTGCTCTATGCTGTATTTTTCTGTCTGATGAGCTGCACAAGTGTTTTAATAGAGGCAAATTATGACATAGGTAACAGTGGACCAGGCATTGATACATGAAGGAAACAGCACACTTTGGGTAGAATGAGCTCAATGAAATCTGATTCCAAATCCTACCTCATCTAAAAACAAAAACAAAAACAAAAAAAATCAAATTTTTCCAAAACTGTCTTTAAAATAATTCTGTGCCCTAATTTCAACAAGCATTTAACCAAACAAAAATATTCCAGAATAAATCACCCACTATAAAGAGTTCTTCTATTGTAATGAAGTTCTCCTATTTCTCCGTTCTTCTACAAATAAAATAGAAACCAGAAGAATATTTCTCTTCTGAGAAAGTAAAAGAAGAGTTGCATGTGAGTAGAAACATTTAGGCCACCAATCTATATATATTACCTTTTCAAAGATGTAAAGTGAATCTGATGACCCAAAATAATTCCTCTATTTTCCACCAGGATCTGGCAATATTCTACTCTCTTTAACAACCTCTGTGGATGTCAACTCAAGTTTTAATATGATCTGAAGAATACTTTTAACTTTAAAAAAATGAATAAATGAAAGAACTTTAAATTTAATCTGTGAATTTATTGATCACAAGTTATGTGAGTGTTGATCAGATATTTCTACAATATGAAGTCTTGCTATTATATCTAAACTACAATTTTATACTTATAAATACAAACCAGTGAAGAAACCAGACACTTGAATCCTATCATTAGTGCATTATTTCCCTATAAACAAGCTTAAATGAAAATAAAATCAATATTGTATGGTAGAAATAGTCATGAGACCTGATTGTTTACCAAAACTAGCTAGGGCCACCTATTATACTCAACTCCTAAAACAGCTGTAAATCTGACACTAAAAGGAAATAGGCTGATTTCCTGTAGGAAGTCTACTCTCTCTCTCGGACAGTGCTACAAAGATATCTCCTCAATGTCTGCTGTTCATTCTCATTTTTCCAAGATATATATATAGATAGATATAGATATAGATATAGATATAGATATTTAGACAGTCGACACAAACTCTTTCAAGTCAATACTCTTTTCAAAAAATCACTTACTCTTCTCAAATATAAAAAGTAAAGAAAACTAAATTCCATATTTGAACCCTAATTTAAAGTCATATTTTTTCTAGAAATTATATTAGAAACAAAAAATGAAAAAAACACTACATAATACCTTTTAATATAGCATAAAGTATAAAATTGAAATTCATTTAACAGATTTTGTGTAACTGAATATGTTCAGAAGCAGTTTTAAACTGAACTATGTAAACAAAAATATAAATATATATAATGAAACTAATTATAACTAACAATAAAATATAAATATGTATAATTATATTAATTACAATAAATATATAGTTATATAATTTAATATAGTTATAATTTTAAATAGTGGTACATTGGGAACTGCAACATGATATATAAATATTTTATTATTTTTTTAATTTTTTAAATTAATAAATTAATTTTGAGAGACAGCAAGAGCATGAGCGGGAGGGGCAGAAGGAGAGGGAGAGAGAATCCCAAGCAGACTCGACACCGAGTGCAGAGCCAGATACAGGGCTCAATCCCAGGACCCTGTGATCACGACCAAAGCCAAAACCAAGAGTCAGGCGCTTAACCAACTGCACCACCCAGGCGCCCCTATAAATGACATTTTAAAAAGTCAAACACGTTAGTCAGTTTTTCTTCCCTCCTTGAAAATAAAACAAAATTATAAAGTAGAACTGAAATATTATATCCAAAAAAACTATTTCAGGGTCCTGGGATCGAGCCCCGCATCAGGCTTCCTGTTCAGCCAGGAGCCTCCTTCTCCCTCTCCCCCTGCTTGTGTTCCCTCTCTCGCTGTGTTTGTCATATAGATAAATAAAATCTTTAAAAAAAAAAAAACTATTTCAAAGCGTATTTTTGCAAAGAAATAACCTCATTGTCTCTAATACTAAAATATTGACTATCTAATTAATTAAATAACACCAAATTATACTCTTACATGCGTATAAAATATAAATGTGCATAAAATCTTTTTAAGCCCTCAGTACACACATACACAAATCCAAACATGTGAGGTTTCATGAGATTGTTAATAAGACTGAAACCAATGCAATGAGAAAAATCAAATTACTCACAATTTCTAAAAATTAAAAATTTTATACTATGCATTCATTAACAAAAAGAGATACATATAAGTTTCTGAAGATAAAACATTGACAGCTCAATTTCTCAGGAATTCTCCCTAATGTAACCTGTATGACTTCATTGCCATTAACAAGTAGAATTAGAAACAAAACTTCTATTAATTTTACATGGAAATTCTCTAAACAAATCCTCACGACTTAATATTGCAAAAGTAAGAAGGGCTTTAATAATTCTGTGATAAATACGCATGCATTTCTCCAAAAGAGAAACAATTCACTTGCTAGTAATTCAAAAAATGTAATGCTTTATATGCATAAAAAGATAAATTATCCAGGGAGTTAGTACATACACAGTATGCCTACAAAGAAAGGACCTGAAATTCTCTATGAAATGTTTGAAGCTTTCTGGGAAAAGGCCTATCTACTTATATTTTTTAAAGCAAAATTCCCCCAAAATTTTATTTAGAAAAATTTCAGGTCTATAAAAAAACTAAAAGGATGTTACAATGAATAAACATTTTAACCTTCATCTGGATTACCCAGTTACTAAAATTAGCTTGCATTCTCCATAATTTATTTTCTGTACTTTTTGAAAGGAAACTACAAAAATCATCACCCTTATACATTTCAAAAATATGTCTTAAAAACAAGGACATTCCCCTATACAACAATGTTATTATTACACCCAAAGAATTTAATACTGATGCTAAATAATCTAATATATACACTACAACAAATTTATCCAATTATACTCAAAATATACCTTTTAGGATTTATTTTTAATGTATGATCCAATCAAGGATTGGATTTGAGTATCGTTTATTTTTGGTTGACTAATTTAATATTTTATTTCTTTTTTCTTTTTTTAAATGAAGTATAACTAACATACAGTGTTACATTAGTTTCAGGTGTACAATATAATGATTCAACAACAAATGTTACTCAGTGCTCATCAAGATAATGTACTCTTGGTCTCCTTTATCTATTCCACCCATCTGGCAACCACCAGTTTGTTATCTGCATTTAAAAGTATGTCTCTTCTGGGGCGCCTGGGAGGCTCAGTTGGTTAAGCAACTGCCTTCGGCTCAGGACAAGCTCCCAAGGTCCTGGGATAGAGCTCCATATCGGGCTCCTTGCTCAGCGGGGAGCCTGCTTCTCCCTCTCCCTCTACCTGCTACTTTGCCTGCTTGTGCTCTCGCTCTCTCTCTGCCAAATAAAAAAAAAAAAAAAGTACGTTTTCTCTGTTTGCCTCCTTCTTTGTTCATTTGTTTTGTTTCTTAAATACCACATGAATAAAAGTCATATGGAATTTGTCTTTCTCTGACTTTACTTTGCATTATACCCTCTATATCCCTCCATGTTGTTGTAAATAGCAAAATTTCATTCTTTTTTACGGCTGAGTAATATTCCAGTGTGTGAGTGTGTGTGTCTCACACACATATACATCTTTATCCATTCCTCAATCAGTAGACACTTGGAACATTTCTAGGTACGGAAACAATGGTATTGTATCTATGGCGTGGCCAGTGTTACAGTAAACATTGGAGTGCATCTATCTTGCCAAATTAGTGTAGTCATTTTCTTTGGCTAAATACCAAGTAGAGGAATTACTGAATGATATGGTAATTCTATTTCACATTTTTGAGGAATCTCCATAATGTTTTTCACAGTGGCTGCACCAATTTGCATTCCCACCAACAGTACAAGGGTTCTTTTGTCTCCACATCCTAACACTTATACTTTCTTGTTTTTTATTTTAGCTATTTTGAGAGGTATAAAGTGTTATCTCATTGTGGTTTTAATTTGCATTTCCCTGATGATTAGTGATGATGACCTTCTTTTCATGTGTCTGTTGGCCATGCGTATGTCTTCATTGAAAAAGTCCATTCTGGACTTGTGTCTAGTTTTAAATTTAACTATTTGGTTTTTTGTGTTGAATTGTTTATGTTCTTCATATATTTTAGATATTGACCCCTTCTCAAATTAAATATATACCCTGCAAAAATGTTTTCCCACTCATAGGTTGCCTTTTTGCTTTATTGCTGGTTTCCTTTCCTGTGCAAATGCTTTTTATTTTGGTGTAGTCCTAATAGTTTAATTTTGTTTTTGGTTCCCTTGACTGAGGAGACTGACCTAGAAAAATACTGCTATGGCCATTTCTTAAAACCTTGTTGCCTACATTTTCTTCTAGAAGTTTTATGGCTTCAGGTCTCACATTTAGGTCTCTAATTCATTTTCAGTTTATTTTTGTGTATGGTGTAAGAAACTGGTCCAGTTTTCATTCTTTTGCATGTAACTGTCCAGTTTTCCCAGCACCATTTACTGAAGAGACTGTCTTCTCCTGATTATACATTATTGTCTCCTTTGTTGCAGATTAACTGACCATACAAATGTGGGTTTATTTCTAGCCTTTCAATTCTGTTCCATTGATCTATGTGACTACTGTTGTAACAGTACCATACTGTTTTCATTACTTCAGCTTTGTACTATATCTTGAACTCTGCTATTATGATACTGCCAATTTGTTCTTCCTTCTCAACATTGCTTTGGCTATTTGGGGTCTTTTGTGGTTCCAAACAAGTTTTAGGATTATCTGTTCTAGTTCTGTGAAAAATGTTGTTGGTAATATAATAGGAATTTCATCAAATCTGTGGATGTTCTCGATAGTATGAACATTTTAACAATATCGGATCTCCTAATCCATGAGCATGGAATATTTTTCTATTTGTTTGTGTCATCTTCACTTTTGTTCAGCAGTGTTATAGTTTTTGAAGTACAGGTCATTTATCTCCTTGGTTAGGTTTACTCCTAGGAATTTTATTCTTCCTTGGGCAAATATAATTGAGATAGTTTCCTTAATTTTTCTTGCTGTACTTCATTATTAGAGTATAGAAAGTCAACAGATTTTTATATATTAATTGTGTATTCTCAGATTTTACTGAATACATTTATCAGTTCTAGGGGTTGTTTGGTAAAGCTTTAATAGTTCTTGTTTACTATATATAGCATTTCATCGACAAATACTTAAAGTTTTACTTCTTCCTTTCCAATTTGGATACCTTTTAATTCAATTTTTTGACTAATTGCTATGGCTAAGACTTCCAGTACTACATTGATTGAAGTGGTGAGAGTGGACATCTTTGTCTTGTTCCTGATCTAAGAGAAAAAGCTCTACTCTTTTAAAGAATGAATGGGACATCCAACAAACAAAATAAAAAATTACATGCAACAAATGAAAATGAAAAAAAAAAACATGGGGTGTCTGGGTGGCTCAGTCAGTTAAGTGTCTGCCTCTTGGATTTGGCTAAGGTCATGATGTCAGGGTTGTGAGATCCAGTCCTCCGCAGTCAGTGTGGAGTCTGAGATTCTCTCTCCCTCTCCCTCTGCCCCTCCTGTTCATGCTCTTTCTCTCTCTCCAATAAATAAATAAATCTTAAAAAAAAAATGAAAACACAAAGGTAGAAAATTTGGGGCATAGAGCAAAACCTGTTCTAAGAGGGGCAATGATAGCAATGTAGGCCTACCTCAAGAAAAATTTCACCATCTATGAAAACCCCACAGCTAACATCATTCTCAATGGGGAAATACTGAGAGCTTTCCCGCTAAGGACAGGAATACGGCACAGATGTCCACTATCACTACTGCTATTCAACATAGTAGTAGAAGTCCTAGCCACAGCAATCAGACAACAAAAAGAAATAAAAGGCATCCAAAGCGGCAAAGAAGTCAAACTCTCACTCTTTCCAGATGATATGATACTTTATGTGGAAAATCCAAAAGACTCCACCCCAAAACTGCTAGAACTCATACAGGAATTCATTAAAGTGACAGGATATAAAACAAATGCACAGAAATAAGTGGCATTCCTATATACCAACAACAAGACAGAAGAAAGAGAAATTAAGGAGTCAATCCCATTTACAATCATACCCAAAACTATAAGATACCTAGGAATAAATCTAACCAAAGAGGCAAAGAATCTGTACTCAGAAAACTATAAAATACTCATGAAAGAAATTGGGGAAGACACAAGGAAATGGAAAAATGTTCCATGCTAATGGACTGGAAGAACAAATATTGTGAAGATGTCAATGCTACCTAGAGCACTCTACACATTTAAAGCAATCCCTATCGATCCGAAGGGGTACGTGCACCCCGATGTTTATAGCGGCAATGTCCACAATAGCCAAACTGTGGAAAGAGCCAAGATGTCCATCGACAGATGAATGGATAAAGAAGATGTGGTATATATATACAATGGAATATTATGTAGCCATCAAAAGGAATGAGATCTTGCCATTTGCAACAACGTGGATGGAACTGGAGGGTGTTATGCTGAGCGAAGTAAGTCAATCAGAGAAAGACATGTATCATATGATCCCACTGATATGAGGAATTCTTAATCGTAGGAAACAAACTGAGGGTTGCTGGAGGGGGGGGTGGGAGAGATGGGGTGGCTGGAGGATAGACATTGGGGAGGGTATGTGCTATGGTGAGCGCTGTGAATTGTGCAAGACTGTTGAATCACAGATCTGTACCTCTGAAACATATATGTTAAGAAAAAAAAAAGAAGAAGAAGATAGCAGGAGGGGAAGAATGAAGGGGGGAAATCGGAGGGGGAGATGAACCATGAGAGACGATGGACTCTGAAAAACAAACTGAGGGTTCCAGAGGGGATGGGGGTGGGGGGATGGGTTAGCATGGTGATGGGTATTAAAGAGGGCACGTACTGAATAGAGCACTGGGTGTTATAAGCAAACAATGAATCATGGAACACTACATCTAAAACTAATGATGTAATGTATGGTGATTAACATAATAAAAAATAAAAGAAAAATTTCAAATAAACAACCTAATCTTACAACTAAAGGAGCTAGAAAACAAAGAACAAAGAAAGCCAGAAGAAATAGTAAAGATTAGAATAGAAATAAATGAAATAGAGACTAAAAAAAAAAAACCCCAATAGATTAATGAAACCAGGAGATGGCTCTTTGTAAATCTCAAGAAAGTAGGTAAATCTTTAGTGAGACTCAAAAAAAAAAAAAAAAACCCACACAGATTTTAAGAGAATATTATGAAAAACTATACGCCAACAAATTGGGACAACCTAGAAGAAATGGATAAATTCTTAGAAACACAAAACATAAAAAAACTGAAGCAGGAAGAAGTAGAAAATTTGAACAGAACAATTACTAGCAATGAAACTGAGTAATCAAAAAACTCCCAACAATAAAGTCCAGGACCAGATGGCTTTCAAAGATGAATTCTACCAGACATTTAAAGAACAGTTAATACTTACTCTTCTCAAACTATTCCAAAAAAATAGAAATGAAGGAAAGCTTCCAAATTCATTCTATGAGGCCAGCAGTACCCTAATACCAAACCCAGATAAAACACTAAAAGGAATAAAATTACAAGCCAGTATCTCTGATGAACACAGTTGCAAGAATCCTCAAGAAAATATTAGCAAACTGAATCCAACTATACATTCAACAAAAAAAAAGAAACATTCATGATGATCAAGTGGGATATATTCCAGGGAGGCAAGAGTGGTTCAATATTTCCAAATCAATTAATGTGATATATCTCATTAACAAGAGAATGGATAAAAACTGTATGATCATCTCAATAGATGCAGAAAAAGCATCTGAAGAAGTACAACACCCATTAATGATAAAAGCTGTCAACAAAGTAGTTTTAGAGGGAACATACTTCAATATAATCTGTTTTATTTTTGTAGTATTGGTTGTTACTTCTTCATTTCTGATTTTGAGTCCCCTGTCAGCCAGCAAAAGTTCTGTTGAAAAATCAGCTGATAGCCTTATGAGGTTTCCCTTATTTGTAATTGTTTTATTTTCTCTTGCTGCCTTTGAAATTCTCAGTCACTACTTTTTGCCATTTTATTTATGTGTCTTAGTGTGGACCTCTTCAGGTTAGTTTCACTTGGGGCTCTCTGTGATTCCCAAATCTGGATGTGTTTTCTTCCCCAGATTTGGGAAGTTTTTCATTTTATTTCTTCAAATAAATTTTCTGCCCCTTTTCTCTCTCTTCTCCTCCTAGGATCCCTATAATGTGACCATATCACATGTGATCATGTTGCTGAAATCCCTTAACTTACTATCATTTTTTTATTACACTTTTTTTCTTTTTGCTGTTCAGCCAAGTTGCTTTCCTTTACCCTGTCTTCCAGGTTGCTGACACATTCTTCTTCCTCCTCTAATCTATGGATTCCCTTCACTGTATTTTTTATTTCAATTATTGACTTCTTCATTTCTGACTGGTTCTTTTTTATATTTTCTTTTTGATGAAGGCCTCACTGAAAGCTTCCACTCTTTTCTCAAGTCCAGGGAGTATCTTTATGACCATTACTTTGAATTCTTTATCAGACATATTGCTTATTTCCATTTCTTTAGCTCTATTGTTGTGGTTGTTTTCCTATTCTTTCATTTGGGTTATATTTCTCTATCTCCTCATTTTGTCTAACTCTGTTTGTTTCCATGCATTAGAAAAGTCAGCTACATCTCCCGCTCCTGAAAATAGTGGCCTTATGAAGAAAAGGTCCTGCAGTGCCCTACAGCACAATGCCCCCTATTCACCAAAATCAGGTGATTTATTTAGAGGTGTCTCATAAGTGGGTTGCATGTGCCCTACTATTATGGCTGAGCTGTATTTGCCTTCAGTACTATTGGTTGCAATGGCCCACTTGGCCTTTCTGGATGCACGAAGTAGGGTTTTGCCTCTGTACTGATAAAGGCCCAGTGTGCAGCTGCATTGGAGTTCTATTGGAATAGTGTCATCTATCAGACCAGATACCTGCCCTCAGCCCACCTGCTGGGGCTGGTCGCACTGATCTGCAGGTTGGTCTTCCTTCCCTGTCCCCTGACAGGTTTTCATTAGTGATTGAGGCTGGCAGTCAAGCCAGATGCCTGTGCCCAGTCTGTCTGCCAAGGCTGCAGTCTCATGATTGGCAAGGCACTGTCTCTGTGCTGCTAGCTGCAGGGACTGTGGACTCACTAGGGTATGTGGTTATCTTCCCCACTCTCCAGGGCAGGAGTCACTGTAAAATAGTGCCAGTCCCTGCAAGAAGTACTTGTAGGGTATGTTGGAGCAGGAGGTGTTTTGGAGACATGCCTGCCAAATGGAGCTGGTTGGACGGGACAGATCCCCAGGAGAACACAAGGGCAGGGCAGGGCACTTGGTGGTAGCAAGGTAAGTGGAGAGTGTTTGTGCTGGTTCTCCACATGTCCCACTTCCTAGGTTGTGTAGGGGGAAAGAAATAGCACCTGCCACCTATTTTGTTCTTGGAGAAGTCTCTTAAAGATCCATGCCCCTCCAGCACCTGTTCTAACATTAATAAATAAATCTGTTTATGAACACCCCACAGGCTTTTCAAACAATTCCTTCTATACTGTATTTCGAACATGTTACTTATGCTGAATCTTTAAAGGCAGGAACTTGGTTTCCTATCACCCACCAGCTCTTCCAGAGCAAAACCTACTAATTTTTAAAGCGAGAATTAAACCCTGCTGATTGTAAAAACGGCATAAGTTAAGTTCCACTGGTTTTCAAAGCCCAATGATATGAGACTCATCTTCCCACTGTGGGTCTCCTGTGCCTAGAGTGCCCGGTGTGGAGTCTGATCCTCTCACTTCTCTGTGTTCATGGTGTCCCTCTCCTATGTGGTTCGTTTCACAGGGTTTTGGCTCCCAATCATGTTTCTACCCTTTCCACTCTTTTCAATGTGGCCTCCTCTCCACAATTAACTGCGTAAAGTCTGTTCTGTCAGTCATCAGGTCGTTTTCAGAGTTAATTTCATTGAGGTGGCTATTATCTTGGAGTGTCTGTGAGACAAAGTGACTTCAGGATCATTCACTCTACCGACCTCCTGGTTGTCATATTTCTTTAGTCTTTCTTACTCTACTTATATTCATACTTATTTTTTTTTTCTGAAAAAGCCTTCATTTTGTCTTCACTTTTTTATTACTGTTATGTTAGTCACCATACAGTACATCATTAGTTTTTGATGTAGTGATCCATGATTCATTATTTTCGTATAACACCCAGTGCTCCATGCAGTACATGCCCTCCTTAATCCCCATCACTGGGCTAACTCATACCCCCCACCCCACCCCCCTCTAAAACCATCAGTTCATTTCTCAGAGTCCATAGTCTCTCATGGTTCATCTCCCCCTCCGATGTCCCCCCACTTCACTTTTCATTTCCTTCTCCTAATGTCCTCCATGCTATTCCTTATGTTCCACAAATAAGCGAAACCATATGATAATTGACTTTCTCTGCTTAACTTACTTCATTTAGCATAATCTCTTCCAGTTCCATCCATGTTGATGCAAACATTGGATATTCATCCTTTCTGATGGCTGAGTAATATTCCATTGTATATATGAACCACATCTTCTTTAACCATTCATCTGTTGAAGGGCATCTCAGCTCTTTCCACAGTTTAGCTATAGTGGACATTGCTGCTATGAACATTGGGGTGCATGTGGCCCTTCTTTTCACTACATCTGTGTCTTTGGGGTAAATACCCAGGAGTGCAATTGATGGGTGATAGGGTAACTCAATTTTTAATTTTTTGAAGAACTTCCACACTGTTTTCCAAAGTGGCTGTAGCAACTTGCATTCCCACCAACAGTGCAAGAGGGTTCCCCTTTCTCCACAACCTCTCCAACATTTGTCGTTTCTTGCCTTGTCAATCTTTGCCATTCTACCTGGTGTAAGGTGGTATCTCAATGTGGATTTGATTTGAATTTCCCGATGGCAAATGATGATGAACATTTTTTCAAGTGTCTGTTACCCATTGGTATGTCTTCTTTGGAGAAGTGACTGGTCATGTCTTCTGCCCATTTTTTAACTTATTTGTTTTTCGGGTGTTGATCTTTACAGATCTTGAAATGAGCCCTTTGTAGTGTCTTTGGCAAATATCTTCTCCCATTTCGTGGGTTGCCTCTTTGTTTTGTTCATTGTTTCCTTTGCTGTGCAGAAGCTTTTTATCTTGATGAAGTCCTAATAGTTCATTTTTGCTTTTGTTTCTCTTGCCTTTGGAGATGTGTCTTGAAAAAAGTTCCTGTGGCCGATGTTGAAGAGGTTCCTGCCTATGTTTTCCTCTAGGATTTTGATGGGTTCCTGTCTCACATTGAGGTCTTTCGTCCATTTTGAGTTTCTCTTTGTGTATGGTGTAAGAGAATGGTCGAGTTTCATTCTTCTGTATATAGCTGTCCAATTTTCCCAGCGTCATTTATTAAAGAAGCTGCCTTTTTTCCATTGCATATTTTTTCCTTCTTTTTCGAAGATTATTTAACAAGAGTTGAAGGTCTATATCTGGGCTCTCTATTCTGTTCCATTGGTCTATGTGTCTGTTTTTGTGCTAGTATTATGCTGTCTTGATGATCACAGCTTTATAATATAGCTTAAAATCAGGCAACGTGATGTCCCCAGAGTTGTTTTTCTTTTTCAACATTTCCTTGGTGATTCGGGGTCTTTTCTGGTTCCATACAAATTTTAGGATTGTTTATTCCAGCACTTTGAAAAATGCCATTGGTATTTTTATTGGGATGGCGTTGAAGGTATAGATTGCTCTGGGCAGCATAAACATTTTAACAATGTTTATTATTCCGATCCATGAGCATACAATATTTTTCCATCTTTTTGAATATTCTTCAATTTCTTTCATAAGTGTTCTGTAGTTAGTAGAGTATAGATCCTTTACCTCTTTGGTTAGACTTATTCCAAGGTATCTTATGGTTTTTGGTGCTATTGTAAATGGAATTTATTTCCTAATTTCTCTTCCTGCAGTAACATTGTTGGTGTATAAGAAAGCAACTGATTTCTGTGTATTGATTCTGCATCCTGCCACATTACTGAATTGCTGCTGTATGGGTTCTAGTAATTTGGGGGTGGAGTCTTTTGGGTTTTCCACATAAAGTATCATGTCATCTGCGAAGAGAGACAGTTTGACTTCTTCTTTGCCAATATGAATACCTTTTATTTCTTTTTGTTGTCTGGTTGCTGTTGCTAGGACTTCTAGTACTATGTTGAACAACAGTGGTGAGAGTGGGCATCCTTGACTTGTTCCTGATCTTAAGGGAAAGACTCTCAATGTTTCGCCATTGAAAATGATATTTGCTGTGGGCTTTTCATAGATGGCTTTTATGATATTGAGTTATGTTCCCTCTATCACTACACTCCGAAGAGTTTTAATAAGGAAAGGATGCTGTATTCTGTCAAATGCTTCTTCTGCATCGAGAGGACCATATGCTTCTTCTCTCTCTTATTATTAAAGTGTTCTATCACATCGATTGATGTGCGAATGTTGAACCACCCTTGCATCCCAGGGATAAATTCCACCTGGTCGTGGTGGATAATCCTTTTAATGTACTGCTGGCTCCTATTAGCTTTGATCTTGCTGAGAATTTTGGCATACATATTCATCAAGGATATTGGTCCGAAATTCACCTTTTGGAAGGGGTCTTTGCCTGGTTTGGGGATCAAGGTAATGCTGGCCTCATAGAATGAGTTTGGAAGTGTTCCTTCTGTTTCTATTTTTTGAAATAACTTCAGGAGAATAGGTATTATTTCTTCTTTGAATGTTGTTAGAATTACCAGGGAATACATCAGGTCCTGGACTCTTGTTTTTTGGGAGGTTTTTGATCACTGCTTCAATCTCATTACTGGTTATTGGTCTATTCAGGTTGTCAATTTCTTCCTGTTTCAGTCTTGGTAGTTTATAGGTTTCTAGGAAGGCACCCATTTCTTTCAGGTTGCTTAATTTATGAGCATATAGTTGTTGATAATAATTTCTAATAATTCTTTCTATTTCCTTGGTGTTAGTTGTGATCTCTCCCATGTCATTCATAATTTTATTAATTTGGGTCCTTTCTCTTTTCTTTTGGATAAGTCTGGCCAATGGATTATCAATCTTACTAATTCTTTCAAAGAACAGCTTCTAGTTTCATTGATGTGTTCTCTTGTATTTGTGGTTTCTAATTCATTGATCTCTGCTCTAATCTTGATTATTTCCCTTCTCATGGGTGAGTTAGGCTTAATTTGTTGTTCATTCCCCATTCTTTAAGACGTAAAGATAGTTTGTGTATTCGGTATTTTTCTATTTTTTTCAGTGAAGCTTGGATGGCTATGTATTTCCCACTTAGGACCGCCTTTGCCATATCCCATAAGTTTTGGACCGATGTGTTTTCATTCTCCTTGGTTTCAACGAATTGTTTAAGTTCTTCTTTGATTTCCTAATTGATCCAAACATTCTTTTTTTTTTTTTTTTTTTAGTTATTGCTAAGAGGATTCATTTTTTTTTATTTTTTTTTTATTTTTTTATTGTTATGTTAATCCCCATACATTACATCATTAGTTTTAGATATAGTGTTCCATGATTCATTGTTTGTGCATAACACCCAGTGCTCCATGCAGAACGTGCCCTCCTCAATACCCATCACCAGGCTAACCCATCCTCCCACCCCCCTCCCCTCTAGAACCCTCAGTTTGTTTTTCAGAGTCCATCGTCTCTCATGATTCTTCTCCCCCTCCGATTTCCCCCCCTTCATTCTTCCCCTCCTGCTACATTCTTCTTCTTCTTTTTTTCTTTCTTAACATATATTGCATTATTTGTTTCAGAGGTACAGATCTGAGATTCCACAGTCTTGCACAATTCACAGCGCTTACCAGAACACATACCCTCCCCAGTGTCCATCACCCAGTCACCCCATCCCTCCCACCCCACCCCCCACTCCAGCAACCCTCAGTTTGTTTCCTGAGATTAAGAATTCCTCATATCAGTGAGGTCATATGATACATGTCTTTCTCTGTTTGACTTATTTCGCTCAGCATAATACCCTCCAGTTCCATCCACGTCGTTGCAAATGGCAAGATCTCATTCCTTTTGATGGCTGCATAATATTCCATTGTATATATATACCACTGCTTCTTTATCCATTCATCTGTCGATGGACATCTTGGCTCTTTCCACAGTTTGGCTATGGTGGACATTGCTGCTATAAACATCGGGGTGCACGTACCCTTTCGGGTCCCTACTTTTGCATCTTTGGGGTAAATACCCAGGAGTGCAATTGCTGGATCATATGGTAGCTCTATTTTCAACTTTTTGAGGAACCTCCATACTGTTTTCCAGAGTGGCTGCACCAGCTTGCATTCCCACCAACAGTGTAGGAGGGTTCCCCTTTCTCCGCATCCCCGCCAACATCTGTCATTTCCTGACTTGTTAATTTTAGCCATTCTGACTGGTGTGAGGTGGTATCTCATTGAGGTTTTGATTTGGATTTCCCTGATGCCGAGCGATATTGAACACTTTTTCATGTGTCTATTGGCCGTTTGGATGTCTTCTTTGGAAAAATGTCTGTTCATGCCTTCTGCCCATTTCTTGATTGGATTCTTTGTTCTTTTGGTGTTGAGTTTGATGAGTTCTTTATAGATTTTGGATACTAGCCCTTTATCTGATATGTCATTTGCAAATATCTTCTCCCATTCTGTCAGTTGTCTTTTGGTTTTGTTGACTGTTTCCTTTGCTTTGCAAAAGCTTTTTACCTTGATGAAGTCCCAATAGTTCATTTTTGCCCTTGCTTCCCTTGCCTTTGGCGATGTTTCTAGGAAGAAGTTGCTGCGGCTGAGGTCGAAGAGGTTGCTGCCTGTGTTCTCCTTTAGGATTTTGATGGACTCCTGTCTCACATTGAGGTCTTTCAACCATTTGGAGTCTATTTTTGTCTGTGGTATAAGGAAATGGTCCAGTTTCATTCTTCTGCATGTGGCTGTCCCATTTTCCCAACACCATTTCTTGAAGAGACTGTCTTTTTTCCATTGGACATTCTTTCCTGCTTTGTCAAAGATGAGTTGACCATAGAGTTGAGGGTCCATTTCTGGGCTCTCTATTCTGTTCCATTGATCTATGTGTCTGTTTTTGTGCCAGTACCATACTGTCTTGATGATGACAGCTTTGTAGTAGAGCTGGAAGTCCAGAATTGTGATGCCGCCAGCTTTGCTTTTCTTTTTCAACATTCCTCTGGCTATGCGGGGTCTTTTCTGGTTCCATACAAATTTTAGGATTATTTGTTCCATTTCTTTGAAGAAAGTGGATGGTATTTTGATGGGGATTGCATTGAATGTGTAGATTGCTCTAGGTAGGATTGACATCTTCACAATATTTGTTCTTCCAATCCATGAGCATGGAACGTTTTTCCATTTCTTTGTGTCTTCCTCAATTTCTTTCATGAGTATTTTATAGTTTTCTGAGTACAGATCCTTTGCCTCTTTGGTTAGATTTATTCCTAGGTATCTTATGGTTTTGGGTGCAATTGTAAATGGGATCGACTCCTTAATTTCTCTTTCTTCTGACTTGTTGTTGGTGTATAGGAATGCCACTGACTTCTGTGCATTGATTTTATATCCTGCCACTTGACTGAATTCCTGTATGAGTTCTAGCAGTTTTGGGGTGGAGTCTTTGGGATTTTCCACATAAAGTATCATATCATCTGCAAACAGTGAGAGTTTGACTTCTTCTTTGCCAATTTGGATGCCTTTGATTTCTTTTTGTTGTCTGATTGCTGTGGCTAGGACTTCCAATACTATGTTGAATAGCAGTGGTGATAGTGGACATCCCTGCCGCGTTCCTGACCTTAAGGGGAAAGCTCTCAGTTTTTCCCCATTGAGAATGATATTCGCTGTAGGTTTTTCATAGATGGCTTTTAGGATATTGAGGTATGTACCCTCTATCCCTATACTCTGCAGAGTTTTGATCAAGAAAGGATGCTGTACTTTGTCAAATGCTTTTTCTGCATCTATTGAGAGGATCATATGATTCTTGTTCTTTCTTTTGTTAATGTAATGTATCACGTTGATTGATCTGCGGATGTTGAACCAACCTTGCAGCCCAGGGATAAATCCGACTTGGTCGTGGTGAATAATCCTTTTAATGTACTGTTGGATCCTATTGGCTAGTATTTTGGTGAGAATTTTTGCATCCACGTTCATCAGGGATATTGGTCTGTAATTCTCCTTTTTGATGGGGTCTTTGTCTGGTTTTGGGATCAAGGTAATGCTGGCCTCATAAAATGAGTTTGGAAGTTTTCCTTCCATTTCTGTTTTTTGGAACAGTTTCAGAAGGATAGGTATTAATTCTTCTTGAAATGTTTGGTAGAATTCCCCTGGGAAGCCATCTGGCCCTGGGCTTTTGTGTTTTGGGAGATTTTTGAGGACTGCTTCAATTTCCTTAGTGGTTATAGGTCTGTTCAGGTTTTCTATTTCTTCCTGGTTCAGTTTTGGTAGTTGATACATCTCTAGGAATGCATCCATTACTTCCAGGTTATCTAATTTGCTGGCATAGAGTTGCTCATAATATGTTCTTATAATTGTTTGTATTTCTTTGGTGGTGTTTGTGATTTCTCCTCTTTCATTCATGATTTTGTTGATTTGGGTCCTTTCTCTTTTCTTTTTGATAAGTCTGGCCAGGGGCTTATCAATCTTGTTAATTCTTTCAAAGAACCAGCTCCTAGTTTCGTTTGATCGAAACATTCTTGAGCAGGATGATCTTTAGCTTCCAAGTATCTGAATGTCTTCCAATCTTTTTCTTGTGATTGAGTTCCAGTTTCAAAGCATTGTGGTCTAAGAATATGCAGGGAATAATCTCAATCTTTTGATATCAGCTGAGGCCTTAATTGTGACCCAGTATTGGTCTGTTCTGGAGAAAGTTCCATGTGCACTCGAGAAGAATGAGTATTCTGTTGTTTTAGGGTGGATTGTTCTATATATATATCTATGAGGTCCATCTGGTCCAATGTGTCATTCAAAGCTCTTGTTTCTTTGTTGATTTTCTGCTTAGATGATCTATCCGTTGCTGAGAGTGGAGTGTTGAGGCCTCATACAATTAACGTATTATTATCAATATGACTCTTTATTTTGGTTAACAGTTGGCTTATGTAGATGGCTGCTCCCATGTTGGGGGCCTAGATATTTACAATTGTTAGATCTTCTTGTTGGATAGACCCTTTAAGAATGATATAGTGTCCTTCTGTGTCTCTAATTACAGACTTTAGTTTAAAATCTAATTTGTCTGATATAAGAATTGCTACCCCAGCTTTCTTTTGAGGTCCGCTGGCATGGAAGATGAATCTCCATCCCTTCACTTTCAGTCTGGAGGTATCTTTAGGTTCAAAATGAGCCTCTTATAGATAGCATATGGATGAGTCCTGTCTCTTTATCCAATCTGCAACCTTGTGCCGTTTTATGGGAGCATTTAGGCAATTTGCATTGAGAGTGATTATTGAAAGATATGATTTTATTGTCATAATGTTGCCTGTGAAATCCTTGCTTCTACAGATCATCTCTGTAAATTTCTATTCTATATCACTCTTGGGGTCTTTCCCCTTTTATAGAACCCCCCCTTAATATTTCTTGGAGGGCCGGCTCAGTGGCCACATATTCTTTCAGTTTCTGCCAGTCCTGGAAGCTCTGTATCTCTCCATCCATTCTGAATGACAGCCTTGCCAGATAAAGTATTGTTGGCTGCATGTTCTTCTCATTTAGTACCCTGAATATGTCTTGCCAGCCCTTTCTGGCTTGCCAGGTCTCTGTGGACTGGTCTGACATTATTCTGATGTTCCTTCCTCTACATAAGGAATCTCTTCCCCCTAACTGCCCTTAAGATGGTTTCCTTGGTCCTGAGATTTGCGAGTTTTACTACTACACACTGGGGCATTGGTCTATTTTCCTTGATCTTCAGAGGGGTCCTCTCTGCCTCTAGGACACAAATGCTTGTTTCATTCCCCAGATTAGGGAAGTTCTCAGCTATGATTTGCTCAAATATATCTTCTAGTCCTCTCTCTCTCTCCACCCCCTCAAGTATCCCAATAATTCTGACACTGGAACATTTCATGCTGTCATTTATTTCTCTAATTCTCTTTTCAGCTGTTTGTTCCAGGCCTCCTCCTGTTCCTTCTTTTCTATCAGTTTGTCTTCTAGATCACTAATTCATTCTTCTGCCTCGTTTACCCTAGCTCTTAGAGTATCTAGATTAGATTGGATCTCATTGTTAGGATTTTTAAGTTCTGCCTGATTAGCTTTCATTTCTGCCCTTAGAGAATCTATTTTGCCATTAATGGTTTTCTCTATCCTAGCTCTTGTCTTCGTAACTGTTACCCTGGAGTCTATTTCCAACATCTTGCTTATATCCATATCCATTAGTTCTGTGTCAGAGGTCACAGTCTCTGAATCTTTCCTATGTTGAGGGTTCCCCCTCTTAGTCATTCTGTTGAGGGTGGTTGAGGGAATGTAGAGTCCAAATTACTGACCACAACCCAAGCAAGATGCACCTGTTTTATAGGGACCTTAGGGTTCTCGGCCTCTTGTTCTTCCAGCCTGTCTTCTGGGGAAGGGGCCTGCTGCACTGTTACTCAGAAAGCCCTGCTTGGGGAGAGTTGCCCTCCCCCCTTTGGGGGGGATGGGCTCAGTGAGAACCAGTTTTGGGGAGCTTTTGTTCTCTTGGGGCTTTCCCCGGCGGCTTTCCACATCTCTTCCGAGTGTCAGAGCAGAAGTGACTGTATCCAAACCTCTGTCTCAGAACAGAGAGATCACAGTCTGCTCTCCACTGAGCTCTCCAGGCCACACTGTCTCCGTTACTGTCTGTGCTGCTAAAACCGCAGCCTCCTGGGTTGTGCGCCCCACAGCAGCACTTCCAGCCCTCGCTTCCAGGTCCAGGCACGTCTCTGCCCTTTGTGCTATAAAACTGCAAGCCGCCCCCACTTCACATGCACGCCCTGCGGCTCCAGGTTTGAGTCTGGGGGACTGCCCTAAAGTCCCTTACCCGCCGCTACTGGTCTGCGAGTCTGTGCCTGGTCCCCAGCACGGGACACTTTTGCGCTCCCGCAGAGCAGGATCCAGGAGGCTCCCTCCCCCTTCCATTTATCTTCCTAAATCTGCCCACAGAATCATGGCTCCCCGCTCCATACCTTGAGACCAACCGCTGGAGATATTCTGTTTGTAGAGATCCAGATATATCATCTTACATCTCAGGCTGATTTCGTGGGTGTTCAGAGTGGTCTGGTAGATATCCAGCTTAGTTCAGGGGACCGGTTGAAATAGGGTCCCCTACTCCTCCGCCATCTCATATTTATTTTCTAATCTACTCTGATAGCTACATTTTTAGAGTCCAGGCAAGTTGTCGTATAAGTAGCAACAATTTGGCTTTATCTGATTGTTTATTCACAGGTAGATCTGTTTTATCATTATGGTAAGAAGTCAACATGCATGATGTGCACTTACCACTATATCACAGTGAAGCACCTACTGTTCCATTACTAGCTTGACCACTTGGTTAAG
Organism: Phoca vitulina; assembly: GCF_004348235.1. NCBI lineage: Eukaryota > Metazoa > Chordata > Mammalia > Carnivora > Phocidae > Phoca > Phoca vitulina. The sequence goes on along the minus strand of NW_022589733.1, from coordinate 1,281,066 downwards.
GTACTACTGCTGTCCTCTATACTTTTTTTTTTTTCTGTCTTAAGACCAGTAGTAGCTTGACACTCATTGAAGCTTTACTGTGCTCACATAGAATATGTAAAGAAATGCTTGTAGATAAGCAAACGACTGTGTTAAAGGTGATTACTTCATATTATTTCAGTATTTGATTTCCTTTTACAAATGCAACACATCAATAATTTAAGACAGAGGAATCATGTACATGTGAAAGATACAATTTTCAAATCAGAAGTATATGCATATGTCTCACCTTCAGAAAATTAATATTCAGAAACCTAATCTTAATAACAGTTAAAATGTATTACCACAGACTATGAGTCAGGACACACGTTGAATGTTTTCCATATACAACAAAATAAAGTAAGAAGATATTTTGTATTCTGAAGGGATTTTCTTCTTTTTTTACTTTATAAAATAATTATTTGATTTACACCCTGATTTAACAAGTGATACCTCAGTGAAATTGTAGGGGCTAAAACACTAAACTGGGGTAGGGTAGAATGGGCCCTAGCCCTGCTCTATCATTAACTAGTTGTGTAACTTTGGATATATCTGTTAACTACCTGGGCCCCAGTTTTATCATCTGCAAAATTCAATCAGCCTTCAAGTCCCTCTGATTGAAAGCAACCAACTCGGGCGCCTGGGAGGCTCAGTTGGTTAAGCAACTGCCTTCGGCTCAGGTCATGATCCCAGGGTCCTGAGATCGAGTCCCACATCGGGCTCCCGGCTCAGCGGGGAGCCTGCTTCTCCCTCTGACCCTCTCCCCTCTCATGCTGTTTCTCTCTCGCTCACTCTCTAATAAATAAATAAATAAATAAATAAATAAATAAAATTAGAAAGCAACCAACTCAAGGAGAATGGGGAGATCATTCTGCCAAAGATGAATGATGATATAAATACCCAGAGATGAAAAAATTTTGGTGACAAAGTCATAAAATGTTAGAACTAGTCTTGTGTAAACCCTTAGGAAAATTTAAATGTTTAGAGGCCTAAAAAGAGATGTGAGCAGCTACAGATCACATTGTGAATCAGCAGCAGAGCCAAAAGAGAGCCGCCCAATTTGTCTTGGGCCAACAAAACCCTATTACCCAGACTGAAAGGTACTAGAAGAGCACACACCAGCTTACCTGTAAGCAAGAGCCAAAGCCCAGGCCCCAGCAGCGCAGTACAGACTGTCCTGGATTTTTGCCTTCTGATCATCACCACATGTTTTAGTGGGAAAGAGACCTGTGGTTGGACTTTGATACAGTAGCAATGTTGATTTGACTGGAATGGAACACAAGAAAAAGAATGAATTGTACAGCCATCCATTTTCCTTGGGCTGAAGATGTTAATCTTTAGTTTCTTCATCCTACTTCTGACAATTCTGTTGTTCCTAAATTTACCTATAAGATGTAACTTTTTAGCATGCAAAAACTGCTTCATGTAGGTCACTCCAGTTTAAGTGGGAATCCACCCTGAAGGAAGGGTATTTCCACTTTTGAGGAAAGGACCAAGCTAATTAGCAATTAAAAACCTTTTAGCATATCCTACCTAACGTTAGTATTGTAAGGCAACATTAGGTACAGGAAAAAAAACAAAAAAGACCAATAAAAAGAAGCATATTTTCAACAAGTTCAATAGGGAAACAAAGCAAATATACACCAAAGAGTGGCATTAGTCGCTAAATCCAAAGCCAACTCAACTGCTAAATAAACCTGAATCTTGTTTTCCACTGATGACTAACTTGTGTCTTGTCTTCAGAGGAATGTATTCATTTTACTTTACATATTATATTATACAGGCTAGAGATATGTTTAACATTTCAAAATCAAACCCATCCTTATATGACATGAAAATAAGTACATAAATATTTGGAGAACATTTTACTTAAATAAAAGAAGTCTGAAATTAATGCTTTATTACCTTTTATAAAAGAGTCTTAAAATATAAAAATACACCCACCAAAATTACGTTTCTTAAAAGCTATTTTATTCCTAACTATAAATGTTTTTCCACAAAATACATTAAATTACTCTCATCTAGATTGACATATGTCACCTTCTTTTAGTTTTTTAAGGACCTAAAACACTCTGCTCCTTCAAAGAGATTAAAGAATTAAATTTTTTTTTTCTCAGACAAAACTAATGTTATCATTACCATTTTTTTCTGAATACCAGGGTCTTTATCCTTTTTCCCTGAGTAAAGAATTGGTCCTTATAGTCTGAAGTAAGCAACTGACATTTCTTCAAAAAGGTATTTAAATTTACCTAGTTATGGCCACAATGATAATAAAAGGGACACATAAGAATATATTCCAGAATTGTGACCAAAATAAGATGAATTAAGGTTTTACATGAGGTTAACACAAACAACAAAAAAATCCTTATCTTAGGAGAAATAAATAAATTTTATATTATTTGCCATACAAGACCATATAAATGGCACAAGAAGCAAACTGGCAAAAATTAATAGGCTTTTCTAACTTACAGTCTGATGAACAAAGAGGAGTCCTGTGTATACATATCTCAAGTCAATTACTCACATTAGAAAACCAAATCTGCTGCTCTTGGCAAAACAAACAATAACAAATAAAATAGGGACCTGTTATTAGTAAGAGTAACTTGAGATTATCTTTTGTATCTCAGTGAATTAGAAATAGATTTAAAGGCTTAAAAAATGGACAGGGAAAGAAACAACAAATGTTGGAGAGGTTATGGAGAAAGGGGAACCCTCTTACACTGTTGGTGGGAATGCAAGTTGGTACAGCCACTTTGAAAAACAGTGTGGAGGTGCCTCAAAAATTTAAAAATAGAGCTACCCTATGACCCAGCAATTGCACTCCTGGGTATTTACCCCAAAGACACAGATGTAGTGAAAAGAAGGGCCATATGCACCCCAATGTTCATAGCAGCAAGGTCCGCAATAGCCAAACTGTGAAAAGAGCCGAGGTGCCCTTCCACAGATGAATGGATAAAGAAGATGTGGTCCACATATACAATGGAATATTACTCAGCCATCAGAAAGGATGAATACCCAACTTTTACATCAACATGGATGGGACTGGAGGAGACTATGCTAAGTGAAATAAGTCAAGCAGAGAAAGTCAATTATCGTATGGTTTCACTTATTTGTGGAACATAAGGAATAGCATGGAAGACACTAGGAGAAGGAACGGAAAAATGGGGGGGGGGAATTGGAGGGAGAGATGAACCATGAGAGACTATGGACTCTGAGAAACAAGCAGGGTTTTAGAGGGGAGCGGGGAGGGGGGATTGGTTAGCCTGGTGATGGGTATTAAGGAGGGCACGTACTGCATGGAGCACTGGGTGTTATACGAAAACAATGGATCGTGGATCACTACATCAAAAACTAATGATGTGCTGTATGGTGACTAACATAACATAATAAAATTAAAAAAAACAAAAAAACAAAATAAAGGCTTAGGACTACTTGGGAACCATGTATAGGTAAAAGAGTGAGGAATACTACAAAATCTTTATTAAGTAGTAATCAAGAAACAGCCTCTAGTTCTCAAATCTGGCAATGTTTAGGAGGGCTAAAAGGACACAGAGGAAATTGGTGACGGTTTTAGTATATGTGCTGCTGAAGCGAGCACTTGGTGACGGTTTTAAAATTATTCAAGGGACAGATGACTTGCTGGAATTCTTTTATCCCAGGATCAATATGTAATTGGAATATATAGCTGCCTCAGCAATGAAACTACCCCAACATCCAAATGAAAGAATATCATCATGCACATAATATATGCAATATAAGGCAGACTAAATACTAATGATAACTACCTAAGGACATGTTTTCCTCAAGTTTTGCTTACCAATTCTGTAATAATGATCCAATTTATCCCACAGAGTTTCATTATCAGGTCTCGGAAGATTAATGCTTTTAAGAGGTTCATAAACTGAGCCTAAAAGAAAAATGAAAACTCATCAAATTCAATCATTTTCCCTGAGAAAAACAAAGAAAACTTCTAAATAAATGAAAAAGCACTACTTAGCAATCTAACTTTCATTTTTATATGTGAACTACCACATTGTATTCCTGGTCAAATTTTTGGGAGGGAAAGAAAGAGAAGAAAGTGCCCTTGTAACAAGTATAGAAGGGTTTTAAATGTTATGGGAACCCCTACCCTCACCCCTGACATATATACATACACACACACACACACACACACACACACACACACACATATATATATATGGTCCCAACAACTCAAATACCAGTAATACTTATGTGCTTGTCACAAGTTCAGTCATTTCAGCTCCTTTTGAGAAATATCTACTTAAATGCCCTGAAATCCAAACCTTATTCTTTATGCTCATGATCAGGCAATTTTCTGTCAAATGATCATATCCCAAAAACCTCAAGGAAAAAAGATAATGCTGACATGTTCCAAAGTCATCCACTCCATGAATATTCAGATAGTTTTCATACTGAAATTCTGAAGCCTCCATTTTCTCCTAGGTAGATAAAACTCATGCCTTATTATCTGGACTAAAGCAGAAACCATTTCTACTTCTCAGCCATGAAAACTACTACAAGGTATTAGCAGAGCATACTGCTCAAAAGCTACAGAATACACAATAATTATGATAATTTTCCACAAAATGGATACAGAAAATTGTTCACTTGACTAGTGCACATTTTCAACTACTGACTGAAAGGAAGACATCTGGACCTTCAGCCATCAGACTAAGTACTGGCTCTCATTCTTGTTAAAAGCATTCAGAAATTATAAAATCTCAAGGTCACAACAAATCCACCTCTGGATTCAGGTAATATACGTCATATAGTCTAACAACACAGCACAAGAGTGGCCCTAAAATTTACCTGGGGTTGGAAGGGGAATGTGTTGGAATGCATTAAGAATCTTTTTCTAAAAAAATTAAAGCACTTATGTTCATAAAAGTGCTATGTCCAGTATGCTAGTATAAAGCCAAGGTATTTGGAATCCCTTTATGTTTAGAGAGATAATAAACATTATGAAGGAAGAAAGGAAAGCATCTATACATTAAGGCAATAATCTCATTATCTTCTGTTGGAAAGAGAGATGATTTATGCATCAAAACAGGAATATGAAATGACCTGAGTGAAGAGATTTTCTTTTTTTTTTTTTTTTAAGATTTTTTATTTATTTATTTGAGACAGAGAGAATGAGAGAGAGAGAGCACATGAGAGGGGGGAGGGTCAGAGGGAGAAGCAGGCTCCCTGCCGAGCAGGGAGCCCGATGCGGGACTCGATCCAGGGACTCCAGGATCATGACCTGAGCCGAAGGCAGTCGCTTAACCAACTGAGCCACCCAGGTGCCCAGTGAAGAGATTTTCTAAAAAAGAGTCTTCATAATGACACCAAGCAGAATGGTCCCAAAGGGTAGAATGGGGAGGCCTACCAACCTAGACAGGAAAGCATCAGGAGTCCTGCACAAGAGGCAAGGGCCCGGCCTAGCCATGCCCTCTGCCTCCCTGCATTCAATAGCTCTGGGTAGGTATAAGTATATGGGCAACCTGGCAGTTTGGAAAAAGTAATATGGCCACTGCTTACACGTTAGGTGCTAAGCTCTGGGAATCTACAACCTCTCTGTGAAGCTCATTCAATAATTAATAAAATAAAATCAGGTATAAATCATCACAAGTTTTAAATTGTGAATACATATATACAAAAATTAAAGGAGACACCTTTGCTGGGGTGGAAGGACTGTAGATGAATGAGATTTCTATTTTTATTTAGAATTCTATTATTAGAAAAGCTAATATTTTGCTTTATATAAGAAAAAGTCACCAGAAGTTGCATATACTTTCATTAGTTAAAACAATACATGTGCATATGGATACAAATTGAAATAGAATATATAAGACTGAAATCCACCTTTATATCTACCATAATAATTGTAAGCAAGTTTATTTTGAAAGATTGTTTTAATGACATTGTATCATGGGTTTTAGGGTAAAAAAAAAGTGCTATTACATCTAAGGTGCCTCTCACCTCCCAAAAAAAGACTAAAATGATTCTGTTATCTAATGTTTCTCAATGAAATCACCAGTGGAGTTTGGTAAAAGCTACAATAAATAAACAAAAGGAAAACCAGACTTTTCAGGAAAATAAAAACCTATGCAGTAAGAGCTAAAAGAGATGTTCAAAGCATAGCAGAAAAGTATAAAAGTAAAATCACCTAACTCACTAAGAATCAATATTTTCTTATACTTTCTCTATCTTCAAAGAAAGCCCATGGTGAATTAAGAACAGCTTGCCTAGATAAATGTTAACATTTTAGTGATCACCATTGTATTGCTTCTGAAGTAACTGCATAAAATTAAACAAGGATGTTCCACACAATTTATGGCAAACAGTACCACAAATCTGGAGTCAAAGGAAAAGTAATCAATGGTAACATTTTAACCAAGAATTAGACACCTGAAAAGCTTCAATACAAATAAAAATGTGGAGGAGAAAGCAATCAATAGAGTATGAATTCCCAAAGACAATGAAAAATATGTAAAATTACAGAAAACGCTAATAAATGTTTAGAGTTCAAAATGAAATGAAGTTTTTAAATGTGAATTCTTCCTTTTCCTGTTTCTCCCAGTCGAATTACTCCTATATTCAAACATCACAAAGTAAAATAAAAATTATCTTTTTCCATTTGTAAAGATGAGTTTAAACATGTTGATCTGATTTTTCCCTGTCAATTCCCTTGCTATTAGAAAAATACAGCCAACCTACTCTTCATTTCAGAACACATTATTGCCAAAGACATTCACTGACAAAGAACAATACAAGAAGAGGCAGAAGTTGTTCCTTGAAGAGTAATATTTAGCTTTATCATGAAAGAGGAAAGGGTTATTATTTAGGAGATTAAACAAGGAGTTTCCTAAGAAATTTCCATGAGATGAAAACAAAACTAAGAGCATAACAAAGGTACAAACTTGATGAATTTGGCACTATAAAATACTGAGAAAGTTTCTGAGTGTTATGGGGAGGCTCTTAAGCAATCACAAAATAGTACTGGTAATTCAAATAGCAACCACTAAAAGAATAAAAATGAGGACTCAAAAGGGAAGTCAAGGTGGAAAACAGATCAGGAAACCAAAACAGTATCAATAGTCTATTATTTGGGCATACAATTTTTCATTATATGATTGAAAGCCCTTTAATAGGGTATATACAAAAATGTTATTAATCAAGACTTTCATGAACCCTTAAGTAGCTTTATCATTTTTTCATGTATAGTGATAGACTAAAATACCATTATTTATTCATTCAGTTAATACATGCAGTGTATGCATAAAACTCTGGACTATACATCTAGTAGGCTACCAGGACTCACAGATTAGTAGGAAAGGTAAGATAAGGTTTTGAATAAGAGTAACTCCAGTTAGAGTGGTGAGTTTCTTAAAAGACAAAGGATAGGAAAATTCAGTCCCCCTGAGGGGCTGAGAGAAACGGAAACTCCTGCATTGCAATCTCTGAAAATAACAGCAATTTCAAATAATGAACTGCCATCTGAATAGGAAGATAACAACTGAAATCTAGGAGAACATGAAGTCATACACATATATACGTTACCTGCAGACATATTATCAGAGCTCAAAAGCTTATACATGTGTCTTATGAAACAAGACACTACATACCAAGGTTTTTTTTGCAGTGATATACATGAAAAGGTTTAGTTAAAGAAGGTATATAGATAACAGGGTAGATTTTATTGAACACTGAACCAAGTATGCCCTTTCATGAGATAGGGAATTTTATTACAAATCTAAATCCTTAAAAAGGCCTACAGGATTCTGATCTTCTCCCTCAATTAAAATAATTTCTTTTAAGATTAAAAAAAATACAACATTCCATCAGCCTAAAACAGGCATCGCTAACATTTTGGTACATTCCTTTCAAGCATTTCTTTAAGCAATATTTATAAACATTAATAAAATTTACCACACGTGGAGTCATAACATACATGCTGTTTTTATCATCCTTTTTTCCCTTATCTCACTTCTTGCCCTCTTCTGTCCTCATTCCCAGGTAACCACACTTTTCCCATATCTATATAATGAAACATATATGCATAAATGAGGGAAGAGTCTTTCATTGCTTTTTTTATAAAAATGGAGTCATGAAATAGACCATTCTTTGCTTCTTGTTCGTCTCATTTGACAACACACATGGAAATCAAAAAAGGCAATGGTTCTTTCTTTGACTGCTATATATTCCTGGGTTTTAATACAGTACAACTTATTCAATTATTCCTCTATCAGTGAGTATATAATTCGTTTTCTATTTTTGCCATCGTAAACAATCTGCAAAATATCCTTATACATAGATACAGCAATAGTGTGCTAGAACCAACTAATACTGGTTGGAGAGAGTCAAGTGTTAAATTTTCAGGAATTCTGGGAGCTGGTTATGAAACACATAAATGAAAATTAAATTATAAAAACAACTGGATAATTATCAAAAACAAAGGTAATAAATATTCAAAACTCATCACTTCCTAATTATATAGGCTCTTGAATTGGCTTATATCTATAGATCTGTACATTGGAAATACCATGCAACAGCATGTTACAACATGTCTCTTTCTAACTCTGCATTCAGTGACATCATGTAGATTTGAGCAGTTGTGACAAAAACTAAATGGTCTGCAAAAGCCTAAAATTTTTACCATTTGGCCCTTTATAGAAGAAGTTTGCCTGCATCTAATCTAAATTCCCAGTAGTATTAAATTCAGCAATAAATGTACTTTTTACTAAATAATAGCAAACTGCATTTTTTAAAAATAGCAAACTGCATTTTAAAAGGCTAAAACAATTCATATTCCTCCTAGATATAAGTGCGCCAGTCTTTTAAAAGTTTTTCCAGGGGCACCTGGGAGGCTCAGTCGATTGAGTGTCTGACTCTTGATTTTGGCTTAGGCCATGGTCTCAAGAGTCATGAGATCGAGGCCTGTGTTGGGCTCTGTGCTGAGCATGGAACCTGTTTAGGATTCTTTTCTCTCCCTCTCCCTCTGCCCCTCTGCTTGTGCTCTCTCTCACAGAAAAAAAAAAAAGATTTTCCAATCTAATAGTATCTCATTTTTGTTTTTCATTTCTCATACAATTCATGAGTCTGAAAATCTTTGCAAACTGGCCATTTGGATTTGCTCTTCTGCGAATTGCCTACATCCTATTGCCATTTGCTATTGTTTGTTAGTGTTTTTGTCATCAACTTCTAAAGGCTATTTGTGTATTTTGTTAGCTATTTAATATTTCATTTCAAGTATTTTCTCCTGAGTTTTCATTAGTATACCAACACTATAATATAAAAACTTTCAAGAGTCAAATATATCTCTTTCCAAACTTGGTTTTAGTTTTTCTTTCTTTTTCAAAAGGTTTTTGACAAAATGAGCAAAGGGAAAAAAAAGAGAGAGGGGCAAACCAAGAAACAGACTCTTAACTATAGAGAACAAACTGATGGTTGCCAGAGGAGAGGGGGGTGGGGGATGGGTGAAATAGATGATGGAGATTAAGTGCACTTGTGATGAGCTCCGGGTATTGTATGGAAGTGTTGAATCACTATACTGTACACCTGAAATTAATGTTACACTGTATGTTAAATAACTAGAATTAAAATAAAAACTTAAAAATAATAAAATAAAAAGGGTTTTGACAATTCCTAGGTTACATACAGAGTCACCTCAATTTTCTGCTAAGCTTTTTATGATGTAAAAAAAATTTCCTATTTACGTATTCGATCAATTGGGAATTTGTTTTCTAAACTGCTTTTTTTTTTTTTAATTTATTTTAGAGAGGGAGCACCAGCAGGGGGAGGGGCAGAGGAAGAGAGGGAGAGAGAGAAGCAGACTCCTCGCTGAAAGCAGAGCCCTACATGGGGCTCGATCTCACGACCCCAAGATCATGACCTGAGCTGAAATCAAGAGTCGGACGCTTATCAACTGAGCCACCCAGGTGCTCCTAAACTGCTTTTAAAATAAATAGGGAGGTCCAGACTTTTAAAAAGATCAAATTGGTTCAATTTCTTTTTTTAGGTTACAGAATACTGATTAGAAAGATCCATTTATCCTAAATTATAAGGAGAGACCATCCCAAGTTATGGGATTCAAATAGAACATTTCCTCTTGAAATAATATAACTTAATTTTCAAAAGCTATATAAAAACTCTATTGTCTAATAATGTAGCATTTGGCCAACTTATTTTCTCACAGATACAACAATTTTATGCAAGATTTCAAACCTATCTGGAATATATGATGCTTACAATAGCTTAAACAATAGCTTTATGTGTAGTCACATTAATGTCTCTAAAAATATCACTGCGTCAGGCAATATATATTGATTTTTTTCAAAAAGTATTTTATGTAGCACTCAATACTGAATATTGACACAAAATTAAAACATAAAGTAAACAGCATACTTTCATTTTTCTATGGGTCTTGGGTTCTAGCACAAAATACACAAAATTTTCAAAAGTAAAACCTTAGCCCAAGGAAAGATCAGTATCTTCCATCTGCATTTTATTAATGAATGTCCTACTTTGGAAATAGAGCAAGTTTAAGTTCACTAATTCTAATGACTACAACTTTAGAATCCTCTCCTGCATTAGCTCAGGGTAAGCAGCTAATGGTATAGATAGAGGACATGTTAAGAGTTGCAACTTTTCAGTCAGGAACAAGTCTCTGAAAGCCTAAGGAGTAGCTTTTTTTTTTTTTTAAGATTTTATTTATTTCTTTGACAGAGAGACACACAGCGAGAGAGGGAACACAAGCAGGGGGAGTGGGAGAGGGAGAAGCAGGCTTCCTGCCGAGCAGGGAGCCCGATGCGGGGCTCGATCCCAGAACCCTGGGATCATGACCTGAGCCGAAGGCAGACGCCCAACGACTGAGCCACCCAGGCGCCCCGGCCTAAGGAGTAGTTTTTGAAGGCTCCAAGGTACAGAAGCTATTAAACTAATAAGAAAGTATGTACAAAGAAGCAGTAAATAACCAAAATCCCAAGAGCTAACATGTTCCACAAGATAATTAAGAACTAAGCAAAATGTGAAGACCTTGTATTGTAGAGGGTCAAATAGTCCCATAGGTTCATAAGATTTGTATATTCATTATACTCACATATGCATGTAGAAAAGAGGAGGACAGGAAGGGCTAGAGCAAGTAGGCATGGGAGAGCAAACAGACAGCCTTGTATAGGAACATACAAAATATATGCAAACCTTTGGGGTTTATCAGTGAATTACTGATAAAAACCTGTGGTTTATCAGTAAATTACTAAAACATTAATTTTGGGGCTGCTAAGATAGCAAGAGTTCTCAGAGTACAATAATCTGTATGTTTATCTTATTTATAAATCCATATTTGATACACTCTCAAGCAACTTTGAAATTTAAGTTACATCTTTAACTTCAGATGATATTTTCTTCATCTTAAAATTCCCTTTTACTCCTCACTGATAAAAACAAGAAATCTACTACTATAGAAGGGACAAGTTATTCCAATACATGCTCACTCTATATCCCTGATGCCAGTACTAAGAGGTTCTCAATAAATATTTATTGAATTGAACTGGATGAATCACATGATTAGAGGCCTTCTTGAATTCCCATAGAGTTATTGTTCCATATTCTGCATTCTTATAGCACTTTGTAAGTACCTTAATTATAGCTCTTCCTTGTCATGATACGTTTTATTTTCACTATTCAATTAATGTGTTATACTACATTGGAAGATGATCAATGATAGGGGCCATACCTAGTAGTAGTAGGTGGCAGTAACATTTGGTAGGAAGGAAGGAAAAGGAGAAAAGCTGACAAAAATACGTCTCAGAAAACTTTTGATGACCACTTTTACAATTTTTTTCTCACAAGCTACCCTATCTCCTGTTACTGCCCCATCCACATCATCTGATTTAATGATTAAGTCCCACTTCTTCAGACTTCCATAATTAGACAAATTGAAAAACTTCTCTTACTAACTTTAGAATGCACACATGTTAACTTTTACAGTTAAAAGATCTGAATATACTATACATGACTCCACAATTCAAGCACCTTCAAGATCACCAATACCTCCTTGCAAAACAAAAAAACAAAACTTAAACCATAATTTTCTTTACTGTTCAGTTCCATCACGCACAGAAATTTAAAATATTAAGGAATAAATGTACCCCCAAATAGAGGAATGAATAAATTATGACACCTCCATTCAATGAAGTACCTTGAAACAGTTTAAAGGAATGAGTAGATCTCTTAAAATATCATGAAAAACCAAAAAAATAGTGTGCAAAGTAACATCATATAAGAAGATTTACAGTATGATACCACACGTTGCAAAACTAAGCAAAAATAACTATACAGAGGGAGAAAGGCAAGATGGCAGAGGAGCAGGGGACTCGGTTTCAACAGGTCCCCTGAATTTAGCTGGATATCTACCAAACCATTCTGAACACCCATGAAATCAGCCTCAGATGTAAGAATATATATCTGGATCTCTACAGGCAGAAAAGCACTGCCTGTTGCAAGATAGGAAGGGCGGAGTCGTGAATCTGCGGGGAGATACCCGAAGATAAACAGAAGGGGGAGGGAGCCTCCATAAGCTGGCTCCTGTAAAGTGATACATCACGGGAGTGCAAAAGCATCCTGAACCAGAGACCAGGCAAAAACTCCCAGGGTGGTAGCAGCCGGAAAAGGGCTTTAGAGCAGTGCCGAGACAGGATCCAGGAGCTGCAGGTGCCCCCACGAGCTGCGGCCAGTCTCGGTTTTAGAAGCACAAAGGGCAGGGACACGCCCAGGCCCCTGGGACAATCTCTGAAAGAGTCAGTGTGGGTGTGCACCACGGGGGGCTGGGGTTTTCAGCAGTGCATACAGTGCATACAGAAACGGAGACCGTCTGTCCTGGAGGTTTTAGTGAAGAGAGCAGACTACAATTTCTCTGCTCTGGGCCAGAGGTTTGAGTGGGCCATTTTTGCTCCGACCCTTGGAAGAGACACTGAATGCCCCAAGAGAACAAAAGCCCAAAAGACCAGGAACCACTGAGCCCGTCCCGCCTACCGGGGGCAAGGCAACTCTGCCTAAGCACTGTTTCCTGAGAAATAATGTGGCAAACCCCTCCCCCAGACAAAAGACTGGAAGAAAAATAGGACAAAAACTCTATGGAACCCATAAGACTATAAAATCCAAACACCAGGCGAAAATAGTATATTGAGCTCCAGGAGTCGCTTCACAGCTTGGTTTATTTTTCAGATACAACTTTTTTCTTTTTGTTCTTTCTCTTATGCTTCTTCTCGGTTTTTTCTTTTTACCTTTTTCTTATTTAAATTAGATGTTTAATATATCAACTTATGTTTCATAGTAACTTTTTAACTTGTACTTTTTCAGCCCACATTTTTTTAAAGATACAAGCTTCATTGTAGTCCTTCTTCCCCTATTCAATTATTACCTTTATATATATACAAATTCTACTTTCCCTGTAATTTTGGAAAGTACTGTCCTCTAACAAACAGACCAAAATACACCCAAGAACAACTGAAACACTTTACTTTGTCCGCACTGAGAGATTATAGCCCCCCTTCCCCTCACGCCCCTTTTAAATTTTTAAATTTAATTTTTTTTAAATTCCTTAATTTTATAAATTTTATTCCTGGGTTTCATTTAGGCTTTTTCAGTGGGCTTCTGACCACTCTGGATTTTTCTAGGGTGCATCTTGCTTGGGTCATGGTTGGTATTTTGGACTCCGTACATTCCCTCAACCATTCCTCAACAGAATGATTAGGAGGAGGAACCTCCAACAAAGAAAAGAACCAGAGACAACGGCCTCTGTGACAGATCTAATGGATATGAATATAAGCTACATGTCAGAGATAGACATCAGGGTAGCAATTATGAAGTCAGTAGTTAGGCTTGAGAAAAGCATTAGCGACATAGAATCTCTAAGAACAAAAATGAGATCTAATCAGGCTGAACTTAAAAATGCTATGAATGAGATGCAGTCTAAACTGGATACTCTAACAGCCAGGGTAAATGAGGCAAAAGAACAAATTAGTGATCTAGAAGATAAACTGATACAAAGGAAGGAAGCCCAGGAGGACAGGGATAGGCAGTTAGAAGCCCAAGAGAACAGACTTAGATCAGTGACACCATGAAACGTTCCAATGTCAGAATTATTGGGAACACTGACAGGGTGGAGAGAAAGAGGACTAGAAGGTATATTCAGGCAAATCATAGCTGAGAAATTCCCTAATCTGGGTAAGGACACAAACATTCATGTCCAAGAAGCAGAAAGGATACCTCCCAAGATCAAAAAAATAGACGAACACCCTGGCATCTTAGAGCCAAGGAAGCTGCCTTGAGAGCAGCTAGGAGGAAGAGATTTCTTATGTATGGAGGGAGGAACATCAGAATGACGTCAGACCAGTCAAAAGAGACATGGCAAGCCAGAAAGGGCTGACAAGACACATTCAAGGTACTAAATGACAAGAACATGCAACCAAGAATACTTTATCCAGCAAGGCTATCATTCAGAATGAATGGAGAGACAAAAAGCTTCCAAGACTAGCAGAAACTAAAAGAATATGTGACCACCAAGCCAACCCTGCAAGAAATATTAAAGGGGATTCTGTAAGCAAAGAGAGATCCCAAGACTAAGATAGACCTGAAAGTAACAGACAATCTACAGAAACAGGGACTTTAGAGGCAATACAATGGCATTAAATTCCTATCTTTCAAGAGTTACTCTCAACATGAACGGCCGAAATGATCCCATGAAATGGCACAGGGTTTCAGACTGGATTAAAAAGACAGGACACATCCATATGCTGTCTACAAGAGACTCTTGTCTACAGCTCCAGATTGAAAGTGAAGGGATGGGGATCCACTTATCATGCCAACGTACCTCAAAAGAAAGCTGGGGTAGCAATCCTCATATCAGACAAATTAGATTTTAAACCAAAGACCGTAGTAAGAGATGTAGAGGGACACTATATCATACTTATAAGGTCTATCCAACAAGAAGATCTAACAATTGTAAATATCTCTATCCCCAATATGGGAGCAGCCAATTATATAAAACAATTAATAATCAAAATAAAGAAACATATTGATAATAATACATTAATAGTAGGAGACTTCATCACTCCACTCACAGCAATGGACAGATCATCTAAGCAGAAGATCAACAAAGAAACAAGAGCTTTGAATGACACAATGGACCAGATGGACTTCGTAGATATGTACAGAACATTCCACCCTAAAACAACAGAATACTCATTCTTCTCGAGTGCACATGGAACTTTCTCCTCAACAGACCACATACTGAGTCAGAAATCAGGTCTCAACCAATACCAAAAGACTGAGATTATTCGCTGCATGTTACAGGCCACAATGCTTTGAAACTGAAACTCAACCACAAGAAGAAATTTGGAAGGAATTCAAACACTAGGGAGTTAAAGATGATCCTGCTAAAAAGAATGATTGGGTCAACCAGGAAATTAAAGAAGAACTTAAACAATTCATGGAAACTAATGAGAATGAAAACACATCAGCCCAAAACCTATGGAATACTGCAAAGGTGGTCCTAAGGGGGAAATACATAGCCATCCAAGCCTCTCTCAAAAAAGTAGAAAAATCCCAAATGCACATGCTAACCTTACACCTAAAGGAGCTGGAGAAAGAACAGCAAATAAAACCTAAACCAAGCAGGAGAAGAGAAATAATAAAGATTAGAGCAGAGATCAATGAAATAGAAACCAGGAAAACAGAGATCAACAAAACTAGAAGCTGGTTCTTTGAAAGAATTACTAAGATCAATAAACCAGACTTATCCAAAAGAAAAGGGATAGGACCCAAATCAATAAAATCATGAATAAAAGGGAAGAGATCACAACACCAAGGAAATAGAAAAAATTATTAGAAATTATTATCAGCAACTGCATGACAACAAATTAAGCAACCTGGAAAAAATGGATGCCTTCCTGGAAATTTATAAACTACTCAGACTGAAACAGGAAGAAATAGACAATCTGAACAGACCAATAACCAGTAACGAAATTGAAGCAGTAATCGAAAACCTCCCAAAAAACAAGAGTCCAAGGCCAGATGGCTTCCAGGGGAATTCTACCAAACATTTTTTTTTTTTTTTTTAGATTTTATTTATTTATTTGACAGAGAGATAGAGAGCACAAGTAGGCAGAGCGGCAGGCAGAGGGAGAGGGAGAAGCAGGCTCTCCTCAGAGCAGGGGGCCCGGTGCAGGGCTCAATCCCAGGATCCTGGGATCATGACCTGAGCTGAAGGCAGCCACTTAACCAACTGAGCAACCCAGGTGCCCCTCTACCAAACATTGAAAGAAGAAATAATACCTATTCTATTGAATCTGTCTCAAAAAATAGAAACAAAATCATTCTATGATTTAAAATTCATTTTCATTCAAAATCATTCCAAAATCATTCTATGAGGCCAGCATTATCTTGATCCCAAAACCAGGTAAAGACCCCATCAAAAAGGAGAATTACAGACCAGTATTCCTGATGAATATGGATGCCAAAATACTCCACAAGATCCTAGCCAATAGGATCCAACAATACATTAAAAGGATTATCCATCACAACCAGGTGGGATTTCTTCCTGGGATGTGAGGGTGGTTCAACATTCACAAATCAATCAACATGATAGAGCACATTAATAAAAGAAAGACAAGAACCATTTGATCCTCTCAATTGATGGAGAAAAAGCATTTGACAAAATACAGCATCCTTTCTTGATTAAAACTCTTCACAGTGTAGGGATAGAGGGTACATACCTCAATATCATAAAAGCCACCTACGAAAAGCCCACAGCGAATATCATTCTCAATGGGGAAAAGCTGAGAGCTTTTCCCTTAAGGTCAGGAACATGACAAGGATGCCCACTCTCACCACTATTGTTCAATAGTAGTAGAAGTCCTAGCCTCAGCAATCAGACAACAAAAAGAAATAAAAGGCATTCAAATTGGCAACGAAGTCAAACTCTCTCTGCTCGCAGAAGACATGATACTTTATGTGGAAAAACCAAAAGACTCCACCCCCAAATTACTAGAACTCATACAGCAATTCAGCAACGTGGCAGGATACAAAATCACTGCACAGAAATCAGTTGCGTTGCATCTCTATACGCTAACGATGTAACAGTAGAAAGAGAAATTAAGGAATAAACCCATTTACAATAGCACCAAACACCGTAAGATACCTAGGAATAAACCTAACCAAAGAGGAAAAGGATCTATACTCTAGAAACTACAGAACACTTATGAAAGAAATTGAAGAAGACACAAAGAGATGGAAAAACATTCTGTGCTCATGGATTGGAGAAATAAACACTGTTAAAATGTCTATGCTGCCCAGAGCAATCTAGACTTTCAATGCCATCTCTATTAAGATACCACTGGGATTTTTCAAAGAGCTGGAACAAACAATCCTAATATTTGTAAGGAACCATAAAAGACCCCGAATCACCAAGGGAATGTTGAAAAAGAAAACCAAAGCTGGGGGCATCACGTTGCCTGACTTCAAGCTATATTACAAATCTGAAATCACCAAGACAGCATGGTATTGGCACAAAAATAGATACATAGATCAATGGAACAAAATAGACAGCCCATATATGGACCTTCAACTCTATGGTCAACTAATCTTTGACATATCAGGAAAAAATACCCAATGGAAAAAAGACAAGCCTTATCAATAAATGGTGCTGGCAAAATTAGACAGCTACATACAGAAGAATGAAACTCGACCATTCTCTTACACCATACAGAAAGATAAAAAACTCAAAATGGATGGAAGAACTCAATGTGAGACAGGAATCCAACAAAATCCTAGAGGAGAACACAGGCAGTAACCTCTTCAACATCGGCCACAGCAAATTCTTTCATGACTTGTCCCCAAAGGCAGGGGAAACAAAAGCAAAAATGAACTTTGGGGTCTTCATCTGGATAAAAAGCTTCTGCACAGCAAAGGAAACAGTCAACTAAACTAAGACGCAACCCACAGAATGTGAGAAGATATTTGCAAATGACATTACAGATAAAGGGCTGGTATCCAAAATCTATAATGAACTTATCAAACTCAACACCCAAAAATAAATAAATAAATAAGTCAAAAAAATGGGCAGAACATTTTTTTGGTGAACAGACATGAACAGACATTTCTCCAAAGAAGATATACGAATGGGTAACAGACACATGAAAAAATGCTCCACATCACTTGTCATCAGTGAAATACAAACCAAAACCACAATGAGATACCACCTTACACCAGTTAGAATGGCAAAAATTAACAAGGCAGGAAACAACAAATGTTGGCGAGGATGTGGAGAAAGGGGAAGAGGATTAAAAGGATTATCCATCACAACCAGGTGGGATTTCTTCCTGGGATGTGAGGGTGGTTCAACATTCACAAATCAATCCTCTTCCACTGTTGGTGGGAATGCATGTTGGTACAGCCACTTTGGAAAACAGTGTGGAGGTTCCTCAAAAAGTTAAAAAGAGCTACCCTATGACCCAGCAATTGCACTACTGGGTATTTACCCCAAAGATACAGATGTAGTGAAAAGAAGGGGCACCCCAATGTTCATAGCAGCAATGTCCACAATAGCAAAACTATGGAAGGAGCCAAGACGCCCTTCAACAGATGAATGGATAAAGAACATCTGGTTCATATATACAATGGAGTATTTACTCAGCCATCAAAAAGGATGAATACCCACCATTTGCATCGACATGGACAGAACTGGAGGGGATTGTGCTAAGTGAAATAAGTCAAGCAGAGAAAGACAATTATCATATGGTTTCACTAATATGTGGAATAGAAGGAATAGAATGGAGGACAATAGGGGAAGGGATGGAAAACTGAAGGGAACTAATCAGAGAGGGAGACAAACCATGAAAGACTATGGACTCCAGGAAACAAACTAAAGTTTTCAGAAGGGGGTGGGGGATGGGGTAGCTGGGTGATGGGTATTGGGGGGGCGCATGTTGTGATGAGCACTGGGTGTTATTCACAACTGATTAATCGTTGAACACTAATTCAAAAACTAATGATATACTATATGTTGGTTAACTGAACATAATAAAAAAAAACTATATGTGATGTTTACAAATGTATAAACAATATAGATAACTAAGAACTTTAAAATGCCTGAAAAGGATACACACCAAACTGCTAAAAATGTTACTACTCAGGAGGGGATGGTGATTTTTACTCTCTTTATTTCTGATTGTCTAAATATTATATAAGATGGTATACATTTAGGGGCGCCTGGGTGGCTCAGTTGGTTAAGCATCTAACTCTTAATTTCAGCTCAGGTCATGGTCTCAGGGTCATGAGATCCAGCCCCAAATTGGGCTCTGCACTGAGCATGGAGCCTGCTTAAGATTCTCTCTCTCCTTCTGTGCCCCACCCCAGCTCATACTCTCAAAAAACAAAAAGATGGTATTCATTTACTCCTTACATAATTTCTAAAAATGATAAATGGAAATTTTGAATGCCTACTACCGTGCATTGTACAAGATACTTTATGTATACTATCCCATTTCATCATCTGATAAAACCCTCAGGTTGGCATTAAAGTGAGGCACAAAGAAGTCATTAAATGCCAGGCTGAATTTGAACACAGGGCTCTTCGAAGATAAATTGTATGTGTGGTCTTTTCCCTATACTATGAAACCTCAAAATTATGAGGTGGGTCTAAATTAATAAATGTGTATATATGCATACATGTATATTTTTAACTCAAAATTTATTTTCACAGTTCATCTGAACCCTAAACTTTTTAAGTCTGCATGTTTCTCATGGCAAGTTAAGAAACATATTTTAAATGTAAAATATGAAATGGCAAATATGAAATAATACTTTAAAAGATGAAGTAAAATTTGCCTGTTCAACTAATCCAAATAAGATGCGAAAAGGCCATTCCACTATTCCTATTTTATTTTTAATAAAAAGGTATTAAGTTCTTCCAGTGACCTTTATAAAAGGAGAACAGCCTATAAAATCTATTTAAGGATATTAAGTCCAGTTGATATTTCATGTGTTGACCTTATGAATACCAATCACTCAATTACCTATTTCATTTTCCTTTCTTATTTATAGTCTAGTAGAATACCTTGTCATAATGTACCATGAATTTGTATGATTTCTGTGAGGTCAGAGCTATATTCCAACAATTCTAATCTTTCTAAAAAGTTTTTGGAACTCCTCTCTATGGAAAAAAAAAATGCATTCAGAAGTGGCACAAGTTGTTAAATTTTCTTGAGAGTGGTTATTTCATTCACTGTTATAACCCCAGTGCCAACAATGCTTGGCATACAGTAAGCACTCAATAAATATTTATTAAACAAATGAAATCAGTATCTTCTGATATCTAAAATTTGCCAAAATTTACTCATAATCAGCTGCAATGATTAAAATGATTCATCAGGGCAGACGAAGTTAAGTTAGACCCATTAATCAATAACCTAAGCTGTGACCATAAAGTGATTCAACTTGTTCTACTCTATTCTTATATTCTGTTCTGTTCTTCTGTTGCTCATAAAGGAGGATCTGAATGAAATCATAGAAAGATATGATTAAAAAATTATTTGATCACTAGAATAAATGCATATAGCCTTACAAGTGGGTCACTTTATAAAAGATAATACTAATCTGGACATATAAGATTTCTCTAGCGAAACCCAGAGTCATTATTTCATACTTACACTACAAGTAAAAATTTTAAATGCCAAGCTTCTAAGACTTAAATGAGAGAGTTTTAGTTCAATATTAATTGAATTACACCAAGGGGGGAAAAAGAACTTCACTATACACCATTCCCAGTCTTTATAAGAAATATTTAACTTTATTATGTCTTCTAATATTATAACGATAAAAACATATGATACAACGCATTATGCTATGTCACAAGTTATTATATACAAGTCTGAAAGACTTTCAAGCCATCCAGCACTTTGAAAAGTGAAACTGAACCATTTCCCTTTATCATTTACATTTTGATGAAGCCTGGTCTGTATTTCTACCCTTGGTAACGTTCAGAAATGCATTTAATATGAATGTCACTACTACTAATTAAAAATTGCCCTGATAACACTTTATACAATAGGCATGAAAAGGAAGACTTAAATGTTAAAAAAAAACAAAACAAAAAAAAAAAAAACCACTATAAACTATGAATCAGCAAAGTAAGCTTATCATGGTAACAAAAAATATTCACAACCAGAATAAAACCTAGAAATACTACTAAAAAATATAAAGTTCGTAGATAATGAAAGCTGTTAATTCTCTCATCAAAATGCAGTAAAGTTTAGATCAGTAAGTAAAACAGGGCAGAGATAGCACTGCCATTTCCTATGCTATCCCCGCAGATTTTGGTGATTTGTTCCAAGGCTGTCCTAAGGGTCTGTGTCAATGAATTGTCTTCTGTTAACATCCACCTGCGATAAAATCAGTAACAGACCAAACTTTCTTGTATGGAATCCAAGCCACATCTTTTAAAAGTCAACTTTTACTCTTTAGAGAATAAAGTTAAACCCCAAAGCTCAATAAAGGAAAAGAGACGTCTCTCTGCTCTCCACCACCCCTCCTCCTCAATCCCCGAAGTGTAATGAAAACTCCTGAATGGAGAATGTCTTGATAGCTAAGAGGATGTGAAAAGAACATGGGTTTTGAAAACACACAGACCTGGGCTACAATCACAGCTGTATCACTTTGCAACTTTCAGGACTTAAGACTCTCTCTGAGCTAGGTCTTCTCATCTGTGAAATGGGAAGAATTACATAACCTCCCACAGTTATTGTGAGACTTAAAGGAAATATTTTGAATAAAGCAACTAACCCATTGTATATTAAATACCAATTGTATTCCCTTTCCCATCCTTAAACTTTTGAATCTCCTCCAGCACTTAGCTTAGGATTGGTGACAAAAGAAGAAATCAAAAAATGCTTGATTAACTGGCTTTCTCAGGTGATTTTAAATCAGCAATTTACATAATAGCTTTTAAGAAACCACAAAAAGATAACTGAGTGGAATTTGAAAAGTAACAGTAATATTAAAGTACCCTTGGGTTGCTATACATAGTTTAGTCCCTATGTGCAGGTGCTATAGGAAACCAAGATTATCAACTTCTCTCTAACCAGAAGAAAAAGCATTACTTAGGGTGGAAGGGGGAGAAATGCTCCACTGAAACATGACCCTCAGCTACATATGAGTGATGCTAACAGGTCTTCAATAAAATTTTACAACCAAAATGAGTAATTATTTCTGAAACATGACTATTCAGAGCTAATCTTTTTTTTATTATGTTATGTTAATCACCATCCATTATGTCATTAGTTTTTGATATAGTGTTCCATAATTCATTGTTTGCACATAACACCTAGTGCTCCATTCACTATGTGCCCTCTTTAATACCCATCACAAGGCTAACCCATCCCCCCACCGCCCTCCCCTCTAGAACCTAGTTTGATTCTCAGAGTCCAAAGTCTCTCATGGTTTGTCTCCCCCTCTGATTTCCCCCCCTTCATTTTTCCCTTCCTCCTTTTTTTTTTTTAACATATAATGTATTATTTGTTTCAGAGGTACAGGTCTGTGATTCATCACTCTTACACAATTCACAGTCCTCACCATAGCACATATCCTCCCGAATGTCTATCACCCAGCCACCCCATCCCTCCCACCCCCCACCACTCCAGCAACCCTCAGATTGTTTCCTGAGATTAAGAATTCCTCATATCAGTGAGATCATATGATACATGTCTTTCTCTGATTGACTTATTTCGCTGAGCATAATACCCTCTAGTTCCATCCACATCGCTGCAAATGGCAAGATTACATTCCTTTTGATGGCTGCATAATATTCCATTGTATAAATATACCACACCTTCTTTAACCATTCATCTGTCGATGGACATCCTGGCTCTTTCCACAGTTTGGCTATTGTGGACATTGCTGCTATAAATAGCAGAGTGCATGTACTCCTTCGGATCCCTACATTTGTATCTTTGGGGTAAATACCCAGCAGTGCAATTGCTGGATCATATGGTAGCTCTATTTTCAACTTTTTGAGGAACCTCCATACTGTTTTCCAGAGTGGCTGCACCACCTTGCATTCCCACCAACAGTGTAGGAGGGTTCCCCTTTCTCTGCATCCCCGCCAACATCTGCCATTTCCTGACTTGTTAATTTGAGCCATTCTGACTGGTGTGAGGTGGTATCTCATTGAGGTTTTGATTTGGATTTCCCTGATGCCGAGCGATGTTGAGCACTTTTTCATGTGTCTGTTGGCCATTTGGATGTCTTCTTTGGAAAAATGTTTGTTCATGTCTTCTGCCCATTTCTTGATTGGATCATTTGTTCTTTGGGTGTTGAGTTTAAGAAGTTCTATACAGATTTTGGATACTAGCCCTTTATCTGATATGTCATTTGCAAATATCTTCTCCCATTCGGTTGATTGTCTTTTGGTTTTGTTGACTGTTTCTTTTGCTGTGCAAAAGCTTTTTATCTTGATGAAGTCCCAATAGTTCATTTTTGCCCTTGCTTCCCTTGCCTTTGGCGATGTTTCTAGGAAGAAGTTGCTGCGGCTGAGGTCGAAGAGGTTGCTGCCTGTGTTCTCCTTTAGGATTTTGATGGACTCCTGTCTCACATTGAGGTCTTTCAACCATTTAGAGTGCATTTTTGTGTGTGGTGTAAGGAAATGGTCCAGTTTCATTCTTCTGCAAGTGGCTGTCCAATTTTCCCAACACCATTTGTTAAAGAGACTGTCTTTTTTCCATTGGACATTCTTTCCTGCTTCGTCAAAGATGAGTTGACCATAGAGTTGGGGGTCCATTTCTGGGCTCTCTCTTCTGTTCCATTGATCTATGTGTCTGTTTTTGTGCCAGTACCATACTGTCTTGATGATGACAGCTTTGTAATAGAGCTGGAAGTCCAGAATTGTGATGCCGCCAGCTTTGCTTTTTTCAACATTCCTCTGGCTATTCGGGGTCTTTTCTGGTTCCATACAAATTTTAGGATTATTTGTTCCATTTCTTTGAAAAAAGTGGATGGTATTTTGATAGGGATTGCATTGAATGTGTAGATTGCTCTAGGTAGCATTGACATCTTCACAATATTTGTTCTTCCAATCTATGAGCATGGAACGTTTTTCCATTTCTTTGTGTCTTCCTCAATTTCTTTTATGAGTATTTTATAGTTTTCTGAGTACAGACTCTTTGCCTCTTTGGTTAGATTTATTCCTAGGTATCTTATGGTTTTGGGTGCAATTGTAAATAGGATCGACTCCTTAATTTCTTTCTTCTGTCTTGTTGTTGGTGTATAGGAATGCCACTGACTTCTGTGCATTGATTTTATATCCTGCCACCTGTATGAGTTCTAGCAGTTTTGGGGTGGAGTCTTTGGGGTTTTCCACATAAAGTATCATATCATCTGCAAAGAGTGAGAGTTTGACTTCTTCTTTGCCGATTTGGATGCCTTTGATTTCTTTTTGTTGTCTGATTGCTGTGGCTAGGACTTCTAATACTATGTTGAATAGCAGTGGTGATAGTGGACATCCCTGCCGCGTTCCTGATCTTAGGGGGAAAGTTCTCAGTTTTTCCCCATTGAGAATGATATTCGCTGTGGGTTTTTCATAGATGGCTTTTAGGATATTGAGGTATGTACCCTCTATCCCTATATAAATCACTACCAACCCCCAGGTCTAATCAGGGCCAATTGTCAAACACCACAGAAAAGCATGCTCTCTGTGGGGAGACAAAGCAAATTTAAGACCCTTGGGAGCAAAATCAAATCTCATTAGGAAGTGTAGGATGAGAGGGGTACCTGGATGGCTCAGTAGGTTAAGCTCAAGTCATGCGATCTAGCCGCCAATTGGGCCCAGAGCTCAGAGAGTCTGCTTGAGGATTTCTCTCCCTCTCCCTCACCCCTCCCCCTGCTTGTGCTCTCTCTCTCAAATAAATCTTAAAAAAAAAAAAAAAAAAGATGAGTATTAGGCTGCCACACACATGCAATAATGAAGGTATTAAAATGTAAATTAATCTACTTTCTAATACATATGCTTAACATTATAGAACTGGAATACCAGAACAGGCATTCTTTAAGTTCTAAGTGTATTCATTAAGCAATACATTTTTCGTTAAACGAAATCTTGCCATTTGCAACAACGTGGATGGAACTAGAGGGTATTATGCTAAGCGAAATAAGTCAGTCAGAGAAAGACATGTATCATATGATCTCACTGATATGAGGAATTCTTAATCTCAGGAAACAAACTGAGGGTTGCTGGAGTGGTGAGGGGTGGGAGGGATGGGTTGGCTGGGTGATAGACACTGGGGAGGATATGTGCTTTGGTGAGCGCTGTGGATTGTGCAAGACTGATGAATCACAGATCTGTACCTCTGAAACAAATAATATATGTTAAAAAATAAAAGAAGAAGAAGAAGATAGCAGGAAGGGAAAAATGAAGGGGGGGAAATTGGAGGGGGAGACGAACCATGAGAGACTATGGACTCTGAGAAACAAACTGAGGTTTCTAGAGGGGAGGGGGTGGGGGGATAGGTTAGCCTGGTGATGGGTATTAAAGAGGGCATGTATTGAATGGAGCACTGGGTGTTATACACAAACAATGAATCATGGAACACTACATCAAAAACTAATGATGTAATGTATGGTGATTAACATAACATAATAAAATAAAATTAAAAAAAAAAAGCAATACACTTTTCAAACCATCTACTTTGGCTTAAAATTTTTCATGTCTATTCTAAGTATAGCTTAACTTTACCAAATGTTTTATGGACTGTTCGTTTTTTATGCAATACAAAACTGAAAGAATGTAACTCTGGGTGAACACTAAGACTATTAAAATTTTGCTATCCTTTAATTTGCATTATAATTTAGTTATAAGAATTTTATTGTAGCAAAAAGTTGCAATGAAAACTGGAGTCATGACAATGGATATTTAAGGTATTCAGCTTACACTATTGCAAATGAAACTAAATTACTACTGTAACATGAAACCATATGGAAATCAGCCTTGAACTTGATGGTTTTTGTAGTTAATTTGAAGACTGCTTGCTGTTTCCTCTCCTCTTCAAACAAAATTATAGTCTATTATTTGAAGCACCTACCCTCGTTTTTATGTTCATTCTATAAGACTATTGAATGTTATCTTACAGGGATGCCTAGAAAAAAATCTAAAGTCAGTGTCAACTGACATCATTCTGCTTTAAACAATAAGCTGCTTGAAATATGAAAAAGGCCAAATCCTCCCCACTCCCCACCCCTCCCTACAAAATGACCACCACCATCAGGGGCCTCTGCAAAGATTTTAAAACAATCAGCACTTCAGTTTCTCAAAGAAATACTTGGGGAAAATAAACCAGACTGTGGGGAAAACAAATCAGCCTAACTTCCAGTGCTGACCAATTATGCCTCTCATTTCCATTCAATTGGCTACAGAACTCTCTAAAAATGGAGGGGGTCATTGCATCCTGAACAGAGCTGCCTATTGAAATGGAGACTACACGATCCTCAGGACACAGAAGGGATCATGAAATATAATCATTGAAATCATGTATGGTAAAGAGACTAGAAGGAAAAGTGAATAATACCCAGTCATTTTCAAAAACATCTGTTGGAAAATTTAACTTATGTTATTAATGTACACCAATAGCCTCAAAATGGGAGCCCTGAACTGGCAATTCAAATGCCCCAGCTCAGCTGAGTAAAAGGATTTGGTCCAGGTAAATCCAGGCAAAAGTCAGAGCCTGGAGCAGACTACAAAACTGATAGAGGCAAAGAGCCATACTAGTGAAAGGAGACTGCAGAAACAAGCCATAGTCAAACATAGGAACTATGGAGTTGTCCCTAATGGGAATCAGGGATGTTGATAATGACATATTTATCCAAAGAGTAAGTTCAAGACTGGGAACATAAGGATGCTTAATTCAGAGCCCAAAATCTAGAATCTACAATGCAAGGCAGAGAAGAAATGAAGATGATACAAAAAACTGCTGCTCAACAAGTATGGTACTTAGTAGACTTTTGCTCTTCAAATGGTAATCCAACCACCAGCAGCAGGACTTCACCTGGGAGCTTGCTAGAATTGCAGACTTTCAGGCCCCATCTCAGACCTGCTGCATGAAAGTGTCCAATTTTAAGGAGATCCAAGACCCTACAGAGGTAGTAACTCCATCTTGCAAAAAAACAAGATGGGGAGGAAAAGAGAGGGAAAAAGAGGGGATCAAAATCAACTAGCAGCTTTGTTGTCTTAGGAAAATCCAATTCTACAACCCCTAGAAGATCAGACTATGAACCAATTAAAACAGCTTAATATCAAGAGTAACATCTTGCTCACTGAGGTTTGCTTCAAGACCTTGAGTCACTGTAATAACCGATCCAAAGCTATCATGTCATCAACTCTGCCCAATCCCAACCAGTTCCCCCTCTTATAAGATCTGCCTTAAAATCACCCAGCCTAGGTTCTGAAACCCTATAAATATTCTCCCTTAACTACCCTGAAGTCAATGGGCAAGAGACATAATATTTTGAAGCAGAAAGGAATGGGAACAAGCATATGGTCTAAGTCCCTCATTTTATGGGAGAAATTCACAATTTGCTCAAGATGAAGAGCTAGTTAAGAGAAGAACACCAGAAACAAGATCTTCTGACTTCCTCTTCAGGGGTCTGATTTTTTTCTAATTTACATTAATAATTTTTGCCTCTATGTCCTGGAGAAGGACACTGCTTAATGTTAATATAATTTACCAGGATACCCAAACATCATGCTTCATGTGAGCTGTCAATAGGCAACATGCCAGACTGAATATAAACACATAAATCCACTTTCAACCCAAAGAGATCAAAAAGGTAAAGAATAATATAATCTCATTATTACCAGCATCATAATAAAAACAGTTAACATTATTAGGCTGTTTGTCATGTGCAATGTGCTGTGTTAAGAGCTTTATATACATGGTTTATTCATCCTCGCAACCCTATTATGGAGGTAGTAGTATTATTTCCATTTTACAGATTCAAAATTACTGAGGTTAAGTGACTTTTCAAAAGTCACACTGCTAGCAAGTGGAAGAGCCAGGACTGAAGTATGTTTTGGTTTTTTGTTTGCTTGTTTGTTTCAGGTAAAGCAAAACAAAGATGAGTATTTACTTATTATTTAGGGTCTTCTCTTGAAAATTTCATTTCTAATTATGAAAATAACATAGATTCACAGCAACATATAACCTGCTTCCAAATAACATTTGAATCAGGAATATTGCTTTAACATTTTTACACCAAAGCACTAAGTTGTTTTCCAAGCAATTCTAGTGTTGATCACTACACTTTGTCCATGTTAGCCATGTAAATTATCTGTTTCAGACATGATACCTGACACACTTGTCCTTTACCTAGATTTCATTTCCCTTTACTTCTGTTAGTTCAAGACATCTGCAGTGCACAAGAATAAAAAGGGCTCTCTTCTATAAGTTACATATATAATAACTGATAGACTTGATTTGAAGAGGTCCACCATGAAAAGAGAGATTTTTCTCTACTGTATTATTAGAAATGTATTTTATATCATTTTTTATTCTGAAAAATTTTGTACTTACTCTAGATGGCAACATTTAGGAAGCTAATTTCTTCCCACTTCATTTAAAAGGGTATCATTTAAAAAAAATAAAAGGGTATCATTTCACTGTCTTTCATTTCCATATTCCTGAAACTTAAATGCCAAGTTCAAATTTTTCAGTATCTTAGATAAAGTCTATACCGTAATAGACAAGGCCAATTAAATAGCATTGACCTTCTCTATATGTGAAAAAAAATAAACATGCTACTGATGACTGACATTTTGATAACATAGATGAAAAATCTATATGATTTCTTACATCTTCCCTTCAGGGAAAGCAAAATTCAGTACATAGAGATTGCTCAAGGTTTTTAAGCAAGAGACAAAGGCAGTTAGAGCCACGCAGGACTGGCCCTGGAGATGCTGTCCACAAGTGAAGAGAAAAATCAAAGAGTGCCCAACTCATGAAGTTACTACACTCTAAGGTCACTATTTTGCTTCACTTACTGGATTTCTTTTTCAAATTTGAACTTTGAACCTTTTTGGATTTCTCCAGTAAGGAAAATCTATTTAGTATGAAAATGTATTATTCATCAAAACAGCTAGAAAATCAATTCATCAAAATTTATTTACCAAACATAAAGGTGAAATGATTAGACAACAGAGAGTGCTGACAAGTTCATTCTGTATCAAAACTGAACTAATTCTTTCTAGTATGATTCATCCAACCTTAATTCCCAGCACCAAGCCTATAAAACTTTAACCAATTCAGTCCAACCTAAAGGAATTCATAACCTATAAAGGAGATGGATATATAATTATGGCAATTCAGGGACATCAGAGCTAAAAGAAGCATGTATAAGGCGCCAAAGAACAAGTAGAGCAATTCAACAAAAACTGGGATTCAGAGGAAGGGGGTAGGCAGAAAATATGTAAAGATAAGAAATCACTGGAACCAAATAAAAGATTACAGGAGTACACCAAATTTTCAGAGAAAGGCTATTTAAAACAGAAGGAACCTCACTATAAAGGTGCAGAAGCAAGAAAGAAAGTGCCCCATCTGGGAACTGCAGATTAGTAGCACTATAGAAGAGAATGCAAGAGGGAGGGGAGACTGGAAAGGTATCTAGAAATCTAACAGTGGAGGATGCTAAACAACAGGTCCTAGGTTTGCATTTTATCTTTTGGATAATGAAGAGCTGCTGGGGAGGTTTAGGCAAGAGCATCATATGATCAAACCTTTAAAAAGATAACTGTTGGCACTGTGAAGGACTGCATAAGTAGTGAGCCCTTGGCACAAGAGTCCATTGGTTAAGAGTCCATTTTAACCAATGTTTTGGTTAAAGCATTCATTCTAGAGCCTTGAATTAAAATAGTAACAGCAGGGAAGCAAAGAGGAGGAAAAATTCAAGAAATATTTAATGAATAGAATAAATAAGACTGTGGAAAGGCTTAAATTTGATACAGGTGTTAGGTAAAATATTAATACTGTATAGTGTAATACACAGGAGAAAGAGTCCAGTGATAATTTCTAATCCCTAAATGGTTTTTATTCGTTCAAATTATGATAATTAACTTTACATTCTGCTAGGATTTTTTCATCCTTGTAGTTATTGTGCAAATGATAATTATCAAAGCTACAAGCCTATTGAGAATTGGGATTAAGTGGGTATAACAAATTAATTGAGCTTCATTATGTATTTCTATGAAAACAAGATAACATAACCAAACACAAGGATCTCTGAACTGACAAAAACAATGATAAAAACTGATAGAGAGATTCCACATTTGGGGGGGGCGGCCACTAAAAGACGGCAGCATAGGAAGATCCTGAACTCACCTCCAACCATGGACACACCAAATCTACAACTGCATATGGAATAATTTCTCTGAAAACTAGCTGAACAGCTCCTCAAAAACAAAGGATAAAAGGTGCACATCAAGGTAGGTAGGTGAGGCAGAGACACGGTCTCACCAAAAACCTCATCCCCAGTGCAGTGACCTGAAATCAGAAGGGATCTCAAAAACACAGAGCTTCACTGAGTAGTGAAGCGTTTGTGTTCCACATCAGGACCTCAGCCCTTAGGACCTGCATCAGAGACATAAGCCCTCCAAAGGTCTGGCTTTGAAAAACCAATAGAGTTTATGTCCAGGAGACTCACAGGGTTGCAGGGAAATAAGATTCCAGTCATACAAGGGTCTCTCAGACTCACTCACCCTATGACTCAGCACGAAACCAAGTTTGAAAAGTGCCTACACTATGTGTGGAGATTCATTTGCTAATCTTAGTTCTGACAAAGGAGTGGGGCCTGTTGGGACTCTTTCTGGGGACAGAGGCGATGGTGGGGGCCCTTTTAGCAGTCCCACTTTACCTTGCTAGTGCCAGTGCTAGCCCATTCTTAAGTTCTCCCTCTATCTTGCTAGAGCTGGAGGACATATACAGTAACAGAACTCTCCCACTGTCCCAATTAAGTTGGCAGGGGTGCCCCTCCCCCTGAAGCCTACAATGCCCTTTCTAAAGTGAGCAGGTATACCATGGCCCTGTATTCTCACACTGTCTTGACAGAGCTGGCAGGAATGTGCTGCTGGCCCTACGTCTCCTGCTTCCTGGCTACAACTCGCAGGAGCACCTGGCCCTGCACTCTCCTGCTGTCTCTCTACAGTCGGAAGGTGCATTGCAGCCCGGGACTATTCTGCTACCTTGCCAAAGCCAGCAAGCACACACAGTCCACACGGGATGCCCCTAGATTGCTTGGCTTTGGAAGCCAGGGAGGCTTTTGTTTCTGGGCTCAATGGGACTAAAACAATTGGAAGGGTAATTCTTATCAGCCTACCACCCAAAGGGCACTGCACAGACAGCTGACTGAAACACATCCCAAGTGTTTCTGTGAAAACGGCCTATTTACTGGTCTTGGAGCTTAAGCATGAGGGACAAGTGTCAGGTTTCCCACACATATAGAGATTATGGAGGTGATCCCAGGAAGCATAGACTGGGGAAAACTATCTTTACTTACTCCCTTAGCTTCACTACAGCTCACTGACACCTACCAGAAAGGAGCTCATACGTGTGTCTGGGGTCCCAATTTTTGCAGCTGTTGCCCAGGGACACCTCCTGATGCCCAAGACACGATGCTAGCAAGCTTTTTAACTGTAGTCCTACAAGACTGTATATATTTTCATACTTTAAAGGTTACTGCCTGAGGGTCTGGCACTCATTCAGCCTGAACCTAAATGCTGACTGGGATCCCTCCCTTTGGAATACTGATAGGTCTTGACATATCCTCAACAACTGGAACCTATGAAAAATAAATCAGACTGCTTAGACAATCACAAAGGTTTGAAAGACAACCAAGAGCTAGGGCAAAGTTGAACCATAAGGTTCATCTCCTAGTCCAAGACTGGAACCTAATACATAGAAACAAACACAGAGAGTAAATAAAATGAGAAAATAAAGGAATATGTTCCAAACAAAACAAGATGAAACCTCAGAAAAAAACCTTAATGAAACAAAGATAAGTAATTTATCTCATAAAATAATGATCATAAAGCTGAACTCGAGAGAAGAATGGATGTATATAGAGAGAACTTCAACAGACAGGAAATATAAAAAAGTACCAAACAAAAAGAAAGAATGAAAGAAAGAAAACAAAAAGTACCAAAAAGAAATCACAAAGCCGAAGAATACAATAAATGAATTAAAAAATACACTAGAGGGATTCAAGCTTAAAAGCAGACTAGACGAAGTAGAAAAAAAGGATCAGTGAGCAAGAAGATAGGCAGTGGAATTCACCCAAACAAAACAGAAAAACACATTATTTTAAAAAGTACAAATAATTTAAGGGATCTATGGGACAACATCAAGTGGAATAATATCCATATGATAGGAGTCCCAGGAAGAGAAGAGGGAAAGGGACTGAAAACTTATTTGAAGAATAATGGCAGAAAACCTACCTAACCTAGGGAAGTAAACAGACATCAAGATCCAGGAAGCCTAGAGAGCTGTAATTAAGATGAACCCAAAGAGAGCCACACCAAGACACATAATTAAAATGTCAATAGTCAAAGATAGCGAATCTTAGGGGTGCCTGGCTGACTCAGTCAATAAAGCACTCAACTCTTGATCTCAGGGTTGCTAAGTTTGAGGCCCACAGTGGGTGTAGAGATTACTTAAAAATAAAATCTTTAAACAAGCAAACAAACAAAAAGATAGAGACTCTTAAAAGCAGCAAGAGAAAAATAACTTCTTACATACAACACTACCCCCATAAAGCTGTCAACAGAAACTTTGTAGGCCGGAAGAGAATGGCTGAATAGAAAAAACTTGCAATGAAAAATACTCTACCTGGCAAGCTTAACATTCAGAATTAAAAGAGCGATAAAGAGAGTTTTCCAGACAAGCAAAAACTAAAGCAGTTCATCACCACTAAACTGGCATTACAAGATAAGAGCAGAAACCATGAGAGACTCTGGACTCCGGGAAACAAACTGAGGGTTTCAGAGGAGAGGAGGGTGGGAGGATGGGGTAGCCGGATGATGGGTATTAAGGAGGGCACATGTTGTGATGAGCACTGGGTGTTATACGCAACTAATGAATCGTTGAACACTACATCAAAACCTAATGATGTATACTATATGTTGGCTAACTGAACATAACAAAAAAAAATTTTTTTAATTAAAAAAATGATGTAAAAAGACAATACAAAACATCAATGAAACTAACAGTGGTTTCTTTGAAAAAATAAACAAAATTAACAAACCTTTAGCTAGACACAATGGAAAAAAGAGGGCTCAAATAAATAAAATCAGAAATGAAAGGGAAGTCACAACTGGTATCAGAGAAATACAAAAGGATCGTAAAAGACTACTATGACCAGTTACAGGCCAACAAATTAGACAACCTAGAAGAAATGGATAAATTCTTTGAAACACAATTTTCCAAGATGGAATCTTGAAGAAACAGAAAATCTGAATACAATGATTCCTAGTATGGAGATTGAATCAGTAATCAAAAACCTCCCAACAAGCAGAAGTCCAGGACCAGATGGCTTCATAGGTAAATTCTCCCAAACATTTAAAGAAGAGTTAATACCTCTTTTTCTTAAACTATTCCAAAAAACTGAAGATGAAGGAAAGCTTGGAAATTCATTCTATGAGGTCAGCATTACTCTGACACCAAAACCAGACAGACACTATAAAAAAAGAAAACTACAGGCCAATATGAACATAAATACAAAAATCCTCAACAAAATATTAACAAAGCACATTCAACAACACATTTTTAAAAAGTCATTCACCACAATCAAATGGGTGCCAGAGTAGTTTGATATTGATAAATCAATCAATGTGATATACATCACATTAACAAGAGGAAGGATAAACATCATATGATCAGTAGATGCAGAAAAACCATTTTATAAATTCAACACCCACTTATGATAAAAACTCTTAACAAAATGGGTATAGAGGGAATGTACCTCAACATAATAAAGACGCATATGACAAGCCCAGAGCCAACATCATATTCAATTGTGAAAAGCTAAAACCTTTTCCTATAAGATCAGGAACAAAATAAGGATACCCAGTCTTGGCATTTTAATTCAACGTAGTATTGGAAGTCTTAACTAGAGCAATTAGGCAAGGAAGAGAAATAAGAGGAATCCAAACTGGAAAAGAAGTAAAACTGTCACTATTTGTGGATGATATGATTTTATGTATAGAAAACCCTAAAGACACCACCAAAAAAATATTAGAAACTAAAAAAACAAATTCAGTAAAGTTGCAGGGTACAAAATCCATATACTCAAATCAGTTGTGTTTTTATACACTAACAATGAGCTAGAAAGAAAAATTAAGAAAATGCCATTTATAATTGCATCAAAAAAAATAAAATGCCTACAAATAATTTAACTGAGGAGGTAAAAGATCTGAACACTGAAAACTACAGACATTAATGAGAGAAACTGAAGAAGACACAAATAAGTGGAAAGATATTCTGAACTCATGAGAAGAATTAATATTTTAAAATATCCATATTACCTAGAGTAATCTCAGATTCAACACAATCCCTATCAAAATTCCAATGACATTTTTCACAAAAAAAAAAAAAAACAACAAACAATCCTAAAATTTGTATGGAATCACAAAAAACCATAAATAGACAAAGCAATCTTGAGAAAGAAGAGTGAAGCTAGAGGCATCATGATTTCTGATTTAAACTATATTACAAAGTTATACTAATCACCACAGTATCATATTGTCATAAGAACAGAACACAGATCAATGTAACAGAACAGGGAGTCCAGAAATAAGCCCATACATATAATAGTCAATTAATTTATGACAAGAGAGCCAAGAATATACAATGAGGAAAGGGCAGTCTCTTCAATAAAGGGTGTTGGGACAACTGGACAGCCACATGTTAAAAAAAAAAAAAAAAGGAAACTGGACTACTGTTTTACATCATGTACAAAAATTAGCTCAAAATGGATTAAGGACTTGAATATAAGACCTGAAAACATGAAACTCCTAAAAGAAAACATAGGCAATAAGCCTGACATCAATCATAGTGACGGTATTTTGAATCTGACTCCAAAATCAAGAGCAACAAAAGCAAAAATAAATAAGTGGAACTACAACAAGCTAAAAAGCTTCTGCACAGCAAAGGAAATCAGTAAAATGAAAAGGAAATCCACTGAATGAAAGAAAATATTTGCAAATAATATCCAATAAGGGGTTAATATCCAGAATACATAAAGAACTCCTACAACTCAACACCAAAGAAACAACAAATCCAATTTAAAAATGGGCAGAGGATCTGGATAGACATTTTTCCAAAGAAGACATCCAGATGGCCAACAGACACATGAAAAGATGCTCAATATCACTAATCATCAGGGAAATGCAAATCAAAACTACAATGAGATATCACCTCGCATCTATTAAAATACCTATTATCAAAAAGACAAGAAATAACAAGTGTTAGCGAGGATGTTGTGAAGAGGGAACACTCATGCACTGTTGGTGGGAATTATATTGGTTCAAGCACTATAGTAAACAGTATGGAGATTCCTCAAAAATAGAAAATAGAACTACCATAAGATCCACCATTCCACTTCCGGATATTAATCCAAAGAAAACAAAAACATTAATTTAAAAAGATATATGTGCCCCTATATACATTACAGCACTATGTATAAGAACTAAGATATGGAAACAATCTAAATGCCCATCGTGGATGAATGTATAAAGAAATAATGGTATACACACACACACACACACACAATGGAGTTGTATTATTCAAAGGAGTTGTATTTGTATGGAATTGTTTATTAACATAAAGACGGCTGGGGCGCCTGGGTGGCTCAGTTGTTAAGCGTCTGCCTTCAGCTCAGGTCACGATCCCAAGGTCCTTGGATCGAGCCCTGCACTGGGCTCCCTGCTCAGTGGGAAGCCTGCTTCTCCCTCTCCCACTCCCCCTGCTTGTGTTCCCTCTCTCACTGTCTCTCTCTCTGTCAAATAAATAAATAAAATCTTAAAAAAAAAAAAACCAAAAACATAAAGACGGATGAAAAGAATCATCATAAAAAAGGATGAAATCGCCATTTACAACAATATGGATGGACCTTGAGGGTATTATGCTAAGTGAAATAAGTCAGACAAAGACAAATACTGTATGATTTTACTTACACATGGAATCTAAAAAACAAAACGAAAAAAAGTCATAGATACAGAGAACAGATCTGTGGTTGCCAGAGGGGAGGGGGGTTGTGGGGATGAGCAAAATGGGTGAACGGATCAAGAGGTAAAAACGTCCTATTACAAAAAAGTCATGGGGATGTATTGCACAGCATGGTGACTACAGTCAATATTGTATTGTGTATTCAAGAGTTGCTAAGAGAATAAATCTTAGAAGTTCCCATAACAAAAAAAAATTTTTTTGTAACTTTCTATGGTAATGGATGATAACTTATTGTGGGAATAATTTGGCAGTGTATACAAATATTGAATCATTATGTTGTACACCTGAAAATAAGATGTTATGCATCAATAATACCACAATAAAATAAATACTAATAAAAAAAGATTCCACAAAGCAAAGATAATCACTCAGATATATGTAAATTAAGAAAACAAGCTCTTATTACGAAGAATTTTAAATATGAAAAATATTTAACATGAAAACTTGTCATCAGTAGACCATTTAAAAGATGCTTAACACAAACAAAAGCTAAAGGTCTAAAACCAACTAGCTTATATGAGCCATATTTGTAAGGGGCTCAATTTGAACAGAAAAATTCCCATCTAAGCAGAAATGTATCAGCTGAAATGATTAATACTCTCTACAAAAGCACAGCATAATACCAAATAAAATTATGTTTAAAGAACCTTTTAAAATAATTATTTCTAAATAAGTTGTATTTTAAAATGTATTTAGAAGTATGAAAGTTTGAAACGTCACCCAGTGGGGCATGGCTTTATTTCCTATACTCCATCATGAGCAAAGCCTCATTGATGTTTACTGTATTTTCTCTAGAGCTCCAGATTTCTTACTACGAATTTCCAGATGAAGTCACCTAACCAAATCTATAGCACCAAACTGGTCAAAACCTAAGAGTGGTAGGGCACCTGGGTGGCTCAGTTGGTTAGGCCTCTGACTCTTGATTTAGGCTCAGGTCATGCTCTCTGGGTCTTGAGATGGAGCCCTCTGTCAGGCTCCGTACTCAGCATGGAGTCTGCTGTCTCTCTTTCCCTCTGCCCCTCCCCCCTACTCTCTCTCTAAATAAATAAATAAATAAAATTTTGGGGGGCAGGGACAAAAAACAAAAAACAGAAACTAACAGTGCTGCCTACTTTGAAATCACTCAGCCATAGGATGTTCTGTTTTTCAAAACTTATTAAATATATTGTTTTTATTTAAGGAGAGAGAACATAGTAAGATTAAGATAGCAAGGTCTATGGTCAAATTATACACACACATACTCTCTCATTCACACACAAGAGTTACTTGAGACATGCCAAAATTTCCATCATCACAATATATCATCAGTTAATGCTTATGTCAAAATATTTAAAATGACAGGTCACAGTAGGTTTAGAGGTTTATTCCCTCACCCTTAATTTCTGAAGAATTAAATCTGCACAACTGCCATTTGGTTACAGATTCAATTTCATGAAAGAAATATATTTAGAAGACAGAAAGAAAAAAAAATGAGACTGAAATCATTGTAAATCAGAAACTATTAAAAGTTCAGATGCAAATTACATACACAAACAAATAAACTGTCCTATAAGCTGAAAACTTCATGGAAAAAACAGTTCATTGATTAAAGCCACAGCAAGCCAAGGTCATGTTTATGACAAACTAATTTTTTCTAACTATAAGCAACCATCAGATATTTATGACCAAGCTTAAAAATTAATGTAGCCACATAAAGAAAAAGATTTTAAACACAGAAAATTCTCCACTGGTTCAACAGCGAAAGGAAGATAGAAATATAATAGAAAATACAAGTTAAGCACCTGATGATATGTATGTTTTCAAAATACACCAGGAATGAACACATATATGATAAAATACTGCCTAAAGCTCAACTGTCCAATCCTGAACCCTGTGCCTATCCTTGTCAGAATACCTTCACAGCTTTAGCAATAAGACTCAGTCTGTCATCCAAATAATATCATGGCTGTTCATCTCCATGACTAGGATCTATATATTTGCAAAAAATTCAATCCTGAGCTATAAGACTTGAATCTTAAATGACCAAAAAGGAAGGCCATGGAAAATGGTGTGAGGTTACTGATTTGTTACTGCTTTATTAGCAAAAACAATAAGCTTTAAAAATTTTATGTAACACTTTATATTATATACATATTATATAAAATTCATAGTAAAATTAAACCATTTTATATTATATACATGCTATATAAAATTTTATATAACAAGTTGAAAACTAATGATGTATATTTTGAAAGACAACCAAGAACACGAGACATATATCAGAACCTACAAAATTGGCCAATTGCAATTACACACTTAAGATGTATATTTTGAAAGACAACCAAGAATACATGAGACATATAACAGAACCTATAAAAATGGCCAATTTCAATTATACACTTAATTATGCACTGTGGTTTTTGGAAGTCACTGTTCATCTATAAAAAGCAAAAGCAACTTCCTCAAGAAATTCGTGAAATACAAACTGAAAGAGAAGAAAGCTATGAAATCAAGAAATTAAAAATGAGGAATAATTGTCTTTAAAGGACTAAGGTGTAGTCATATCATTATTGGTAAAAAGTAACTGATAAAATCTGTAAGGAAAAGAAGGAACAAAATAGAAAACAGGAACAAGTTTTTCATTTTTTAAAAACCACTTCT
Source organism: Phoca vitulina (assembly GCF_004348235.1). Lineage (NCBI taxonomy): Eukaryota > Metazoa > Chordata > Mammalia > Carnivora > Phocidae > Phoca > Phoca vitulina. The sequence goes on along the minus strand of NW_022589733.1, from coordinate 1,242,094 downwards.
AACCAAGGCAGCCAAAGCCTAATGTGACAAAAATGAGAACAAGTGTGAATTTATTAAAAACACATCACAGTTTTCAGATCATTATTCAACCTGCTACTTAGCTAATAACAAATTGTAAAAACCATTTTCATCCTGGATAAATTTCAGGGTGCAAGATCCTCTCTAAATAGCAAAAAAAAAAAAAAAAAAAAAGGAATAAAGGCAATTTTTCTACTTTTGAAAAGGTTTTGGTCTCATTTGCTTTTGACCAGTATCTTGGTATCACTTCTATAGTAAATTACAATAAAGGAAAAATGTTCTGGGAAGAAAAAAAAAAAAACCACATCACTGAAAACTACAATGAACCATCAAAAAGCACTTACTAATTTTTCAAGACCTAGTATATAACATGCAATTACAATTTTCTGTTATTTGTTTTCTACTTAGGGATTTGAAAATAAACTCCCTTCAAAATCATAAAAGACACATTCTAACTATATGCTTACCAGTAAAAATAAAATATTTATATCTGCCATGAACCCAACATCTCTTAACAGGTAAATCAAATCTCCATATATATCTTCTAGCCTGAACCAAGAAAAGATACAGCAGAACTTTGCACAATTTTGCAGGTTATTCTTCAGAAATAGAATGGCCAATCTGTCATTTTAAAATATGGACAAAAATTATGACATAAGATATATATTTATAAGAATTTACTACACACACACACAGGAAATCTGTTGAATTGGGCCTCCTTCTAAAAGTCAGTCTGTTGAGTCAAAAATTATATAATAAATGGCAAATGGATTCCAATGCATAAACAAAGTGATCACATTTTCTGAATCTAGACTGATGACAGAGTCAATATCTGCACTTTCACAGACATTCATCACCCAACATGGACTGAGTGACCCACGCCTGGCACTGTGCCCTGTGTTAAGTGTCAGAGACAGACATATAATACATGGCTTCTGCCATCAGCTGCTCCCTACCTTACCCCACTCTCCAATCTATTTTTCACTTAGTAGCCAGAGGATCTTCATAAAACGTTACTCAGTCTTATCACTGCATTACTGCAAATTTTCAATGGCTTTCCTTCTCACAATAAAATCCAAGTATCTTCAAGGTTTCCAATGCCCTGCCCAACCCAGCCATCTTCTCTCTCCTATTTCTGTCATTCACAGTGCTTTGTCCTTTGGCCTTCTCAGTGCTCCTCAAATGTCCAGCTATCTATCCCCAAGATCCTAGCCTAGAATCCTCTTCACCCTAACTTCTCATTTGACTTCTACTTCCTCCTTCAGCTCAAATGTCACTTCCAGAGAAGAATTCACTGAAGTCCCACACTAATACTGCAGGAGACCTAGAGCTAATGAGTGGTGTTAAGCAAGGGAGTAACAGATCAGTTCCTTATTTTAGAAAAATCATCCAGACAGGAACTTGTAGAATGTACTTGCTAGAGGTGGTATAATGGCAGATGATAGCCATAGGCAGCAAAGTTAAGTAGGAAACAACTAGAAGAGTCTGAGAGAGACAGAGATTCTATATCTACAAGAGCACTAAAGTCATCTTTAGCTCTGCATAAAGTTCCATTGGGCTATGAGCTCTCTAAAACCAGTATTATATATTACAAACTTCCTGTGACATTAGAGAGACCCTATAAACGTTAATTTGAAATGAGAGAAGAGCAGTGAACATAACCAAGATGCAAATAATAATCACTGCCATTCATTTATGGGACACTCAGGCACTATGCATAATGAAGGGGAAGGCAGCAGTGGTTAGGAGCAGTGGTTCTGCCAGAGTCTGCATCCTAACTGCATGACTTTATGTGAGTTTACTTCTCTGTGTTTTGTTTTGTTTTGTTTTGTTTTTTCAAGAGAGAAGTAATAGTACCTATGGCAAAAGATTGTTGTGAGATTTAAATGAAAAGCACTGAAAATAACACTGCCTGTCACATATTAAATACTCAATAAAAGTTAGCTACTAAAATAGTCCCTGCTGTCACCATCAACACTATAGTCTTTATTGTTATTATTAGTACCACTACTACAACCACCAAGTACTTCATAGACATTATTTCACCTTCGCAAAAGAACTTACGAAGGATATACTATTATCTCTACTATCCAATGAGGGAAAGTAGATACAAAAACAATTCACGCAGTTTATAAATATCATACTGGGATCTGAGCCAGTAGCATGAGTCTAAAGTCTATATACTAAGCACACGATGACACTGTCTCTAAAAAGGGCAGAAGGGACTCAGGTGTGATAAGTAATACAATTTTCTAAGCAATATGATTTACTGATCATTTATTATGCTCCAGTACTTCTAGGCTCTAGGCATGCAGGAGAGGATAAAACAGATGAAATCTCTTCTCTCATATGAGACAGGCAAGATAAGAGAAAAATATCAAATAGTGAGAAGTACACTATAGAGAATTAGAATTAAGAGTGATGTGTCTGGGGGCCACTTAGATTGGACAGGAAGAAAACGTCTTTCTAAGGAGACTTAAGCTTAAGATGAGAACCTAAAAGACAACCGAAAGGGACAAGCACAAGCTACCAAACAGCAGGACAGAGAACTTTCCAGGCAGAGGAAATCGCTATCACAGAGAGCCTAAGTGAAATAAAATTGTGTCTTAAGCGACCAAATCAAACCGGCATGGCGGAAGAGCAACGGGTGAGGAATGGAGAGCTCCATGAGAAGATTACAGACAGGCAACAGCCAGGGGCCTTGGGTCATCCAAGGGAAGGGACTGCGGATTTTATGCTTCAAGATAAATTATCACACGAAAGTGACAGGATTGGACTTACGTGTTTAAAAAAAATCTTCTCACTGCTTGGGAGAGAACAGATTGTAGTAAGGCAAGAACATGAATTCTTTCCAGGCTATCTCAGTAGTTTAGACCAGAGATGAAAGTGGCTAAAACTAGGGAGGCAGGAGTACAGCTGGAGAAAAATAGACAGATTTTAGTATACATTTTTGGAGATGGAGTAGAAAGGATTTACAAATGAACTGAATAAAAAGGATGAAGGAAAAAGGAATAACCTCTGTATTTTTAGCACGAATAGCAGGCAGAATAATGGTTTAGTTTACTGAGATGAAGAAGATAAAGGGAGGCCCATGTTTGAGATAGGAATAGGAGTTAGAAATAAGAGTTTGGTTTTGGCCAGGTTTCATTTGAGATGCCCATCATATACCCATTTGGAAACGTTCAAGTAGGCACCTGGATCAGAATCAGGAATTCTGGAAGTTCCTCTTATCCTTTATCTTGCCTCACAGAAGACTGGAGATAAAGAAAACATCAAGAGGAAAACAGATTTTAGGATACACAACGTGAGTATTCTGTAACAATCTGAAACAGTGAGACAAGACATTGTACTCCTCATGAAACTATTTCACTTATAGAATCTAAAGCACCATTTCTGCTGAGGATAATGATACAGAAAGAAAGTAAGCTTTAAGGTCAATGAGATTCATGCCAGGAGAGTTAAGCCACATCATATGGCTTCTATTTCTTAAATCTTATAAGATTACAGGGCAGGACCTACTAAGAAGAGGTCAGAGTTCCCAGCAGGATACAATTTACAAGTGTTTCAGAAAATTCCATCCTACTTGAAGGGAACCTGTTGCATACCCAATATAAGACAAAAATAAACTCTAACTATACATAAAATAATGACTGCTCTCCCTGCTGTCTGACAGGAGTTCCCATGGAAACTGTCATAAAGAATTTCTTTAGACTTGTGATTATTGACAAAAATGAAATGGACTTGGACTCAAATGAGAATAGATTCTGGGTAACCTGATTGAAACTAATTGTAGTTTACTATGACAAGTTTTCTTAATCAAATGGCCACCTAGAGGATAGATATCAAAATAAGAGAGATAAACAACCTTATCTGTTTTTGTATGTCCTACTCTTAAATACCTATCAGCAATATTATAAAAGACCATGTTAGGAAAGATAAGAACTCAAATTTATTAGGCAGCTACTAAATATCAAGTGTTTTGCATATAATATCTTATTTAATCCTCATAATAATCCTTTCAGGTAGGTTTTATTACCCTTATTTTTATAGAGAAGGAAGCCAGTTCTCAAGAATGTAAAGTAACGATATTATTTGTCTATCTTTAGGCCAATACCACAACACTTTGATGAAAATAACTTTTAATAAGCCCTAAAATCAGGTAGTATTATTCTTCCAACTTAGGTTCTTTTTCAAAGGCTTCTACTTTGAATTTACATGAATTTCAGAATTAGCTTGTCAATTTTACAGAAATGTTCACTGAGATTTTGACTCGGTCTGTTTTGAAATTGTAGATTAATTTTGGGAAGACTGACACTTTAACAAATTTGTATCTTCTGACCCATCAACACAGTATATCACACCTTTTACTTAGGTCCTAATTTCAATTAGCTGTGTTTTTACAGGTTTTAGTATCCATGGCTTATCTATTTTTATAAGACTTATCTCTAAGTATTTCTTATTTCTCATGCTTGCATAAATGGTATTATCTTTTATTTCAATTTTTAATGTCCATTGCTAGTATATAGAAATAACAACTGATATTTGTATATTGATCTTGTGTCTTACAACTTCATTGAATTCACTTATTAGCTATAGTAGCTTTTTGTAGATTCCATAGGATTTTCTACAAAATTGATCATGTTGTTTATGAATAAAAATGATTTTACTTCTTCCTTCCTGATCTGGATGCTTTCTTTTCTCTTTGTTCAGCTGGCTAGAACCTCTAGCTGAACAGCAAGAAAGAGAGTAGACATTCTTGTCTTGTTCTTGATATTTAGTAAAAGACCACTGAACTTTTCCCCATTAAGAATGATGTTAGCTCTAGGTTTTTCTCAGAAGCCTTTATCAGGTTGAAGAAGTTCCATTCTATCACTTGTTTGCTGAGAGGTTGTTTGTTCATTTGTTTGTTTAATCCAGAATGGATGTTGGATTTTATCAAAAGCTTTTCTTGCATTCTTAGTGAATGTAGATCTTCATTTAGTAAACAACAAAATATCTGTTTCAAGATGTCAAGTCCATTGTCTCTTTTACAAAATACTATATGTGTGAGTGTGTATGTGTATGTGTGTGTAATTTTAATCTAATCTGAATGGTTCTGTCTTTCATTTAGTGAGATTAAACAATTTTCAATTAGTGTAAAAAACAAAAACAACAACAAAAAAAAAACAAAAAGAATGTAAAGTAACTTGCTCAAGATCAAACAGATAGTAAACAACAAAGCCAGGATGAGATTCAGGTTTAGCTGAACACAAAATGTGTACTCTTTCCTTAGGCTTTTAAAAGAGGCCATAACCCACAGTGGTCCACGAACCCAGGCATATGGTATCTTTAAGCCACAAGAAACTTTTTGATTAATTGACTGTTACATTAGGCTGAAAACAAGGCTATCATATCACGGCTAAAAAAAGAGAGAAAGCATCAGACATGTAAAATAAAGAGTTGAGTTATGCCCAGAATATATAATAAAACTTTACCATGTACTGATATGCCCATCAAATCAAATTAATAAAAGGAAATTAATCAAAGACCTAAAAAGAAATCAGGAAAAAATTCAAGTCTTATGCTGATAAACTCACTTAGATGCTGATAAACTTAGGGAGCCAAGATAGAGATAGGATACTTCATTTTAAGAAGGAGTAACTTTTAAAATTATTATCTAAGAATAAAAGTAAAAACACCAAGACATTTCTTAGCTCATTACAAAATGCTGTAACAATTACTACTAATAATTCAACTGCAAAACCAATGTGACTGCTATTGCTGACTAGCTCTGTTAACCTAACATTGTATAACTAGTAGTCACATGAAAAATGGAGGCAATCTGAGATACTGGATGCTACACTCCTTTCCTAATTTGGTAACTTATTTTGCTGGTGAAATATGCCTATAAATTTATGGTCTTGTACATTTTACTGCAAGGTCCTTTAAAGAAAAACCTGGACCTTCAGCTATCTCTTTGGATTTAAGCAGTCGAAAAAAAAGAAATTATATTCAACCACAGCACATACGGACACATTAGCAGTCAGAGCACAACAAAGCATGCACACACAATAAATTCAGTAAAAAGCAGAAACAAAGACAAAAGAGTAGAAATAAATTCAGGAGGAATAAAGAGGGTTACAATATATAAAACACCTAGGTACACTGGAAGTTAATTTTCCAAAATCAAGGTACTAGCTTTCATTTTTGGTAACATGGGGTAGTGTTTAGCCAAAAGCACCAGGGAAAAGCTCAGCTGTCAACCAAGGACATGCTTCAAAATAACAGTTGAATGAAACTATTCCTTTTTTTTTAAGATTCATTCATTTATTTATTTATTTGAGAGAGAGAGAGAGAGAGAAAGCAAGTGCATGAGCAGGGGGAAGGGTAGAGGGAAAGAGAAAGAATCCTCAAGCAGACTCCCTGCTGAGTGCAGAGCCTGACACAGGGCTTGATCCCAGGACCCAAAGATCAGGACCTGAGCCGAAATCAAGAGCCGGCCGCTCAACCAACTGAGCCACCCAGGAGCCCCTGAAATTGTTCCTTAAAACACTCTCCTACAATGATAATGTCCAAGGAACAAAAACAGGAGAAAACAAATCATTTCCAACGCAGTATTTCTCAATTAGTAAATAAACTATAAATGCAAACCACTCTGAGTATTTATTTTAATAGATAAAAGATTTAAGGAGTTTTTGGAGTCATTACTAACTTTTGGTTAGAGGAACTCCCAAAAAAGTGTAAATGTTGAAAGTAATTCACAAGGAATCAGTTCTTTAAGATGGCTTAAAATTGAAGTTTGGTATATTTCTATTTTGTTTCTAGGTGCATTCTATTTCGATTTAATTATATGGTACTGGAAATGCTTCTTGTATATGCCTTCAAACATTCTATGTAATGTTAAAGCACAGTTCTTATGTTTTGAAATTTTCAGGACTATTGATGCATAAAAGCATATCTTTAGTATTCTCTTTCCTTATAACTGCTGAATGACTTTGCTAGTGCCAGAAACCCACCAAGCCCTTATTAGGAAAGCCAAGACGGAAAACAGAGCCTGGTGCTTAAAATACAGAAAACACAGTCCAAAGATATATGTCTTCTTGTTCTCTTAGTTCAAAGATTAAACCAGAAATCAACTGTCAATGTTATATATTATATACTATTTTGTTATTTAGCAGATGACAACTGGACACAAGGATCACTTTCATTCCTTAATATGAGCATTCTTTTCTGTCTGTGATTTTTTCTTAAGCTCCTTCCTATTTCAAGATTTTCCTCCTCAATCTTGCCAAAACAGGAATTAAAATCTAAATGGAAATAAAGGGGGAACCACTGTCAGGGTTTGGGCTGCCTCACCTCACATTTACCTGTTAATGAGTCCTGTGGTTGAATATTCTACTTAAGGCATATTTGAGACAAAAAGCAGCCTCTCCCCAACAGGCTTCTCCCCAGAGTGTTCACACAATGAACAGATTTTAAATGCCTAAGGTGGGTCACTACATACAAAAAAAAGCCCTAAAGACTTCAGTCTTCATTTTAGCTCTGTGGCCGCTAAACAAAGGCCTTTTCTTCTGTAAAGGAAAACTAGATACAGCCAAAGACCTGAATTCCTAATGAGAATACAAACGTGGTCTCTCTTGGATGCAGGAACTTCCTTGCAAATGTTTTCCAAATCCTGGGGACTCATCAGGGGAGCAATCAGCTTTCACCCAGCTTGCAAAGGGCCTCACCAACATGACAGTCTAAGAGCCACTGTGCCAATGTCTCCTCCAGCCCTTATACCAGGATGCCATGGGGTGGAAGGCAAAGCACATAGCCTTGAAACATAATAGTCTTGGACCTAGGGCAAGTTGCTTTACCTTTGTGAGCTTTTGTTTCCTGTCTGTGAAATTATATATAAAAATACCTACTTCACAGGGGCGCCTGGGTGGCTCACTCAGTTAAGCATCAGACTCTTGATTTTGGCTCAGGTCATGATCTCAGGGTTGTGAGATCAAGCCTGGCATCCGGCTCCACACTGGGCATGGAGGCTGCTTAAGATTCTCTCTCCCTCTCTCCCTCTGTCCCTTCCTCCACCTCTCTCTAAAGAAGAGGGAAAAAAAAAAACCTGAGGAAATAATTTTAACACTAACCAAAAATTTCTAATTTATAAAAGTTATTTCCATTATGCAAGAAGATGATAATCACTTAAGAAGCTTTTTAGGTATGGTACTGGCACAAAAACAGACACATAGATCAATGGAACAGAAGAGAGAGCCCAGAAATGGACCCTCAACTCTATGGTCAACTAATCTTTGACAAAGCAGGAAAGAATGTCCAATGGAAAAAAGACAGTCTCTTCAAGAAATGGTGTTGGGAAAATTGGATAGCCACATGCAGAAGAATGAAACTGGACCATTTCCTTACACCACACACAAAAATAGACTCCAAATGGTTGAAAGACCTCAATGTGAGACAGGAGTCCGTCAAAATCCTAAAGGAGAATACAGGCAGCAACCTCTTCGACCTCAGCCGCAGCAACTTCTTCCTAGAAACATCGCCAAAGGCAAGGGAAGCAAGGGCAAAAATGAACTATTGGGACTTCATCAAGATAAAAAGCTTTTGCAAAGCAAAGGAAACAGTCAACAAAACCAAAAGACAACCGACAGAATGGGAGAAGATATTTGCAAATGACATATCAGATAAAGGGCTAGTATCCAAAATCTATAAAGAACTTATCAAACTCAACACCCAAAGAACAAAGAATCCAATCAAGAAATGGGCAGAAGACATGAACGGACATTTTTCCAAAGAAGACATCCAAATGGCCAACAGACACATGAAAAAGTGCTCAATATTGCTCGGCATCAGGGAAATCCAAATCAAAACCTCAATGAGATACCACCTCACACCAGTCAGAATGGCTAAAATTAACAAGTCAGGAAATGACAGATGTTGGCGGGGATGCGGAGAAAGGGGAACCCTCCTACACTGTTGGTGGGAATGCAAGCTGGTGCAGCCACTCTGGAAAACAGTATGGAGGTTCCTCAAAAAGTTGAAAATAGAGCTACCATACGATCCAGCAATTGCACTACTGGGTATTTACCCCAAAGATACAAAAGTAGGGATCCGAAAGGGTACGTGCACCCCAATGTTTATAGCAGCAATGTCCACAATAGCCAAACTATGGAAAGAGCCAAGATGTCCATCGACAGATGAATGGATAAAGAAGCAGTGGTATATATATACAATGGAATATTATGCAGCCATCAAAAGGAATGAGATCTTGCCATTTGCAACGACGTGGATGGAACTGGAGGGTATTATGCTCAGCGAAATAAGTCAATCAGAGAAAGACATGTATCATATGATCTCACTGATATGAGGAATTCTCAATCTCAGGAAACAAACTGAAGGTTGTTGGAGTGGGGGGTGGGGTGGGAGGGATGGGGTGATAGACACTGGGTGATAGACACTGGGGAGGGTATGTGCTCTGGTAAGCGCTGTGAATTGTGCAAGACTGTTGAATCTCAGATCTGTACCTCTGAAACAAATAATGCAATATATGTTAAGAAAAAAAAAAAAGAAGAAGAAGATAGCAGGAGGGGAAGAATGAAGGGGGGGGATCAGAGGGGTAGACGAACCATGAGAGACGATGGACTCTGAAAAACAAACTGAGGGTTCTAGAGGGGAGGGGGGGTGGGAGGATGGGTTAGCCTGGTGATGGGTATTGAGGAGGGCACGTTCAGCATGGAGCACTGGGTGTTATGCACAAACAATGAATCATGGAACACTACATCTAAAACTAATTATGTAATGTATGGGGATTAACATAACAATAAAAAAATTTAAAAAAAAAAATTCATCAAGTCATCGAGAGCAAATACTAGCCATGTGAATTGTGAATGGCCCCATCAGTTAATACATTTTGCAAAGAAAACTAAAAAAAAAAAAAAAAAAAAGAAGCTTTTTAGGGGCTCTACAACTGGGGACACTTGCAGCTCTCGGCACCAGGCCCAGCTTCCTTCAAAATGTCTACTGTTCACAAAATTCTCTGCAAGCTCAGCTTGGAGGGTAATCACTCCACGCCCCCAAGTGCATATGGGTCGGTCAAAGCATACACCAATTTTGATGCTGAGCGTGATGCTCTGAACATTGAAACGGCCATCAAGACCAAAGGTGTGGATGAGGTCACCATTGTCAACATTTTGACCAACTGCAGCAATGAACAGAGACAGGATATTGCCTTCGCCTACCAGAGAAGGACCAAAGAGGAACTTGCATCAGCACTCAAGTCAGCCTTGTCCGGCCACTTGGAGACCATGATTAATCATGAAGGGCAAGGGGACTCGTGATAAAGTCCTGATTAGAATCATGGTGTCTCGCAGTGAAGTGGACATGTTGAAAATTAGGTCTGAATTCAAGAGAAAGTACGGCAAGTCCCTGTACTACTACATCCAGCAAGACACGAAGGGTGACTACCAGAAAGCGCTGCTGTACCTGTGTGGTGGGGATGACTGAGGCCCACGATGGATGAGCACCCAGGAGTGGTGCTCCTTTGTTTCCAGCTAACAGTTCTAGAAAATAGCGTGTGACTAACAGTCCCCTTGTGCCTGTCCCCGTGAGGATAGCATTAGCATCACTCCCTCCCCATCCTTATGTCAGTTGCCTAAGCATTGCCTGCCTCTCATGTCTAGTCTCTCCTTTTAGCCAAAGAAATGAACATTCCAAGGAGTTGGAAGTGAAATCTATGATGTGAAACAATTTGCCTCTTGTGTACTGTGTCATAAACAGATGAATAAACTGAATTTTTAATTAAAAAAGAAAAAAAGCTTTTTAGGCACCTATTTTACAATTGAGGCTCCCAGGCACTGAGGCTCCCAGGCCCTGGTCACATAGAGCTGGTGTAAAGACAGGGTCTCCTCTCCACACTTCTAATGCCCTATACAACACCACTACAGGCCACATTCAACATACAGTACAAACTTGAGCCTAGCAACAACAGAAATGATGCCAGACTTGGGCCCACCAAAGAGGAAATAAAACCAAAATGATATCATATGGTTGACATCAACATTCAGAAACAAAGGTACTTAAAATTATCAAGTGACCCTTTCGGGGTCTACACACTTACCAGACCTTAAGAAAGCTGGAGGAGAAGAGACGATGGCATCAGGTGAGCTGGCCATTTCAAACTGTTGACTCTAATCATAAGCATCGCAGGCTAAACTACAGCAATTTTCAAAACTGTTTAGTGAAGGTTAGAAGCAATCAGCGTTAAATTAATTGAAAGCAGTGTCAGCAGTTATTAACATGATGCAGTGTGCAACAAAGGCAATAATTGAGGTTCATTATAATTTTATTTTCTTTTTAATGACTTGAAAATTTGATTTTCTTTGCTTTGATAAATTATATTTGCTTATATGGATGAGGCAGGAAATATATAATATCCACTTATTAAACATTACATAAGTGTAGCATCCTCTATTGAGCAGTGAAGTGATTATGCTACTATGTAACAATGCTCAGAACTTTGCAGTGCCATCTATCTCAGAGTCAGGTTAGCCCAAGTTTCAAACTAAGCTCAGTTTATATATTCTTCTAAAAGTAACAAACAGAATCAGGTTGATTGTTTTTAAAGACATAGGAAGTAAATGATTCATTCAATAAACTTTAGAGTCAACACCTTACAGAGTTAGAACCTGAAACCTCAACTAATTTGTAGGAATGACTTCAAATGGTATCTCTTTTACAACCATGATATAAACATACACTAACATCGAACATTTATACTATGCACTTACCTACTTTGCACATGAAACTGGACTTAAGTGACTGCATTCAACAAAAGTTAAATAAAATCTGACTTTTTTTCCCTCAAGAAAGAGAAGGTAGGTTTTCAGAGCTTACTGTTACGACATGCAATTCAGAGAAAATAAAGCCTGGAGAAGAAAATAAACCCTATATGCTAACGAGAAAAGAGAAATGCTGTAAAATAGATGTTGAAGGCAGAGCTCAGTTCCCTGTAAGAAAACTCAGGTTACTCTCTTTGACCAGATATTATCAATCCAATTAACACTTTTTATAGCCCAGGTAGACACATTGTTAACGGTCAATCAATATTTCAATATGACACAAAAATTTTAAGAAGCGTGAAACAGAAATATATGTGACTATTCCAAGTAAGTACACTGACTTTGAAATGTACTAAGGACTACTTGTTAAAAAATTCTCTCAGACTTTCATGGTAGTTCTGCAATAACCTAAGTAAATGGTGCAGAACTTTTTAAATAAGGTTTAAAAACAATGAAATTAGCAACAAAGATTGAATGAATTTCTCCTGTATGATTCATGAAATTAGATACTTTTCTTTAAATTAAAAAAAAAAAAGGCAAACTACACAACAGACAACTAAGAACTTCATAAATTGGAAAAACCCCAAACATAATGGGGTATATTAGCTGAGAAAAAAAAAAAAAAAAACTCTCAATATCAGTGCAAATGCAGAACTGGTTTTCTGAGGACTATGCCTTTCCTTATTTAACATTAGCATCTCTCAACAATATAGTAATGACAATCCTTTAAAAGGAAAGATTCTTAATTGAACACTTGTCATTCCACCCATCTTTTCCGTTTATAGGCACACTTTGAGCTCAAGATTATATCCAGCCAGCCAGAAATAAGGGAAGTTTCAATCCTATCTAGAGTGATCAGCCACAAGTGCTAACTTCAAAGTCGTGACTTTGCAATTTGAACAAGTCAGTTCAGGACACTTCCAACTGTTGTAACTGCCTGCGCAGCGTCTTCTGACCTCGGCAGCTTTGGATTTGGGAGGCACAACCGGGAACTATGAGTCCCAGGGCCACTTGCCCAGGGAAAGGGCCTGCTTCCTTCTGAGCCCTAAGCATGCTCAACGTGACCCCCTTCACAGCCTAAGGCCCTGTCCCCCCCACCGATTTGTACCACATAAATAACTCGCAGAACTTGTGAAGAACGTAGAAGGGAGATATGAAATAAGGCAACACTTTTCTGCTGCCAGTTTTCTAGGACCAGATCATACTCACATCTAAGAATGAAGCTATCTGATTTTTGAGGGAGGACGCACTCTCCCAGGAACCTGGCTGCCGCCTGATTTCTAAAGAGTAAGACTCCAGGCTTAGTAGATACCACCACCTACTTTCCGAGGGAGAACACAGACGAAACAGCGTTGGGGAAAAACACATGTAGTAAAGTTCGGGCCACCACCACTTGGCGCGGGTGGGGGTAGACATGAGGAGGAAGGCCAGGGACCGCAGTCTGCTTTCTAAGGGGACACACGCGGGCACAGGTTCAACTCCAGGACCCCCACCAGCCTCCCGCCCAAGACGCTTGAAGGGGAGCACCACCCGGGTGCGGGGGAAGGGGGTGGCGCTCCAGCCAGCCAAACCTGAGCGCTTGACCCGGGCTCTTCGCTCCAACACCTTCCAGCTCACTTCAGCCATGAGCCCCGCCGCCCCCACCACCGCTCTCGGGCCGCCGCCTTGGCCACCGCCCCCGGGGCCGCCTGTCAGCTCCGCCCGGCCGGCCCCGCCCCCCCGCGCGACACTGTCGAGAGGCGCTCCGGCCGGAAGTGAGCGCAAGGGCGATTTTCAACCTAGCTTCGCGGCCTCCCAAACGTCAGAGGTGTAGCTCTAGGGGAGAGTGAGGGGGGAAGCGGTGGCGGCTCGTACGAGTGTAGGGGCTGTGCGGTTTCTCTCTCGGCCGGCGGCACGGTGCTTTCCGGCTGCCGTCAAGCGCGGCACTGGGCCGGCGGGCGGGGACCGAGGGGCTGCCATGGCGGCGGCGGGCCGGCTGCCGAGCTTCTGGGCGCTGCTGGCGCCGCTGCTTGGGGGGCTCGCGCTGCTGGGAGTCGGGCCGGTCCCGGCGCGGGCGCTGCACAACGTCACGGCCGAGCTCTTTGGGGCCGAGGCCTGGGGCACCCTGGCGGCCTTCGGAGACCTCAACTCCGACAAGCAGACGGACCTCTTCGTGCTGCGGGAAAGTCAGTGCTTGTCCGGCCCTCCCTCTGTCCGCTGTCCCTGTGCCCCTCCCGGTGTTCCCACACCCCCTAGCCCGGATGGCCGGTCCTCCTGCATTTCCCAGCCCTTCTTTCCCAACCCTGTCTCTCCTTTTATTTCCAGCATCCTTTGCAGCTTGCCTGTTTTCTCCATCTTTTCCAGCCCCGGGTGCTGGCCCGGCCACCCCACAGTTTGATCTACCCACAAGAGCCCTAGAAACACCCCAGGGTTTTTTGTTGTTCCTGAGATGCCTGCGGCCTTCACCCCAGTACCCTCTCTTCCCTATGGAATCACCTGCTTTCCCAAGTCCTTCCTGATTCCCAGGAGTCTTTGTAGCTTGCCTCTGCCTTCCCTCCCAAAGCCCCTTCATTCCTTTCTGCTTTACTTCCTTGAATCTTCCTTCCCTTTTAATGAATTGGAAAACATGTAACTTGACAGTTTCTTCTCCTACCTCCTCATTTACCTTATTCGCCAGCCCCTCCCTTTTTCAGGGTCCTAGCTTTCTTTGAAGCTACTGTGCCCCCACTCCAGTGCCCTAAACACTTCACAGCTCACACAAGCATTTTGCGGGGACCATTGATAAACCCAGTGTCTCCTTGGGAAAAGATTGTCAAACTGCAGATTTTTCTCCCTCCTGAGCTATCTAGTCTTATGTGCACCTGACCTTTTCCTCAGTTTGGTCACCACCCTAATCTTCCAAATCTCTGCTTTCCTTGTCAACTTGAGGTTTTAGGAGTTCTTTGCTTTAACCATCACTGAAGAAACTTTACTGTAAATCTTGATGTTGACATTGGGTATTAAATTTTTGCATGACTATTAGGAAAAATAGTGAATATACCAAAGTTTAAACATTATTTACTTTTTAAAAAAATAAATAAATTTGAGTAGGGTCTTAGCCTTTTGAAGTACACACAAAACTGGGTAGATCAAGGCCACCAAGGAAGGAGGTGAAGCAGGTTTATACAGAGCTTAACTAACGGGATCTTGGTCCAGGTTTCTTGTGGCTCTTACCAGTGTACCAGAGCCTCTTGTGGACTCTGGATAGTTTTCCTATTTTTGTATGACTATGTATTTATTGCAAGAAGGGTACATACTTCCAAACCTGTATCTACTCCATCCAAACTGGATACAGAGACTCTCCTCTTAACTTTAAAGATGGCTTGGGTTTAATTAAACAATTTCAAAAGTCTGTTCCAGTGAGTTCTCATGAATGCATCCACTGAGTTCCGGTGCATCAACTTGGGTGATAGTTCAATAGAAGCCACAAGAGGAGGGCCTTGGAGGACTCAACTTTTTCTTAGATATGTAATCATGTCCTTGTTACTAGTCAGATACCTACAGTAGGAGTTCCTGTTTCCTGGTGCAATGCATCTGTGTGATAAACTAAACAGCTTTATAAGAGGTCATGTTGGTAGGTCTGGGGAGACAAGGCTTGACATATACTATAGTTAAAAGGCATGTTCTTTATATGGTTCTTTTAAGTCACCAGATCTGATTCCTGGCAAAAGCCATTGGCCTCAGTTTGTTTTGACCAACTGCGTTTTCCATGTTCATCCTTCCTGTTTCTGTGCCACTTTTTTTAACACTGAATTTGTGATATTCTGTTAGGTATTCCCATTCCATCAGACAAGTAGGACTCACCTTGAAAGGGCAGAGGAACTGGAGTAAAATAAGTTTTTTTGTTAATAACAGAACCCAGAAAGCTTTTTGTAACCACTAATTGGAGGTATTACCTGGAAATATTTCTCTAATAACGTATATTCACTTCTTTTAGGAAATGATTTAATCGTCTTTTTGGCAGACCAGAACGCACCCTATTTTAAACCCAAAGTAAAAGTATCCTTGAAGTAAGTACAAATGTATCTGTTCCTGTAAAAACAATCATTATTGTAATGATTGATATGCAATAGCTAGTTGGATTGTCTTTGAAATCAATTTTACTCAACTGTGTTGACAGAAAACCACTAGTTATGAGGTGTGAGTAGCAAGTAATTTGTTAGGAAAAATAGTGAATATACCAAAGTTTAAAAATTATTTACTTTTTTAAAAAATAAATAAATTTGAGTAAATCAGGTCTGTTCCTGCATAAACACCCTTCATTCTCTTGCAATCTAATACCCCTTCTTGAATGTGTTGGAGATTATCCCTCATCCTGAGTGTGCACATGGGAGCAGCTCATTCACAGGCTCATCAGGTCAACTATGTGTTGAGAGTGGAAGGGGGAAATTTGCACTGGGAAAAGGTCAGTGACCTCTGTTCTAATTTCTTTTTTGACTAGTAGGTGGTGGGTTTTTTAAGGTTTATTTATTTTTTTTTTTTTAAGTTTTTTTTTTTTTTATTTATTTGCGAGAGAGACAGTGAGAGACAGAGAGCATGAGAGGGAGGAGGGTCAGAGGGAGAAGCAGACTCCCCGCTGAGCAGGGAGCCTGATGTGGGACTCGATCCCGGGACTCCAGGATCATGACCCGAGCCGAAGGCAGTCGCTTAACCAACTGAGCCACCCAGGCGCCCTTTAAGGTTTATTTTGAAGAAATTTAAATCAAGCTGAATTTTGTAAATGTTCAAATAATAGTTCTTATTTTTATTTTATATGACTGGCATTGCCCGAAACTCAGTGATCATCATCAATAGTGAGCCAGCACAGTTTTGAAACATCAAGAAGCAAGGATTGATTGATGACTGGTTCAAGGAAGAAAACATGAGTTAGTGCAGACTAAAGTGGAAACTTGTAGAAAGTTACAGGATTTCAGTGACCTTCAGTATAATTTAGGTGAGGGTTTTCAAGTTTGGGGACACAATGTTAACAAGAGATGGCAGTATGCATGTTGTGAAGAGGAGGTGGAAAGATTTACCTAACAGAAGTGGACGGTATACTTTGGAGAGGTACGGACCAAGAAGATGAGATCAGGGCAGACTAGGAACCTTTATAAATATCACAAAGAGTTTGAACTCAATCCCATGAAAAGTGGGGAATCATTATAGGTTCTTGTTTAAAGGAGCGATGAAGAAAATGGTATTTTAAGTTGATTTAATTGTTAACCATGTACAGGATGAATTGGTTTGTAGAAAGATAAGAGATTACTAAGGAAACAGTTTAAAAAAATATGTAAGTCCCTTTGTGGGCTAATGACTGCTCGGACTGTACAATATTTAAACTCAGACATATGTTTAAAAAAAAAATGGCCTTGAATTAGAACATTGAGAGGAAAGTTTTAAATGGACAAACAGGAACTATCCCTCTTGAGAAATTTTCCTAGTACTGGCTGTCAGCATGCTTGGAGTGGGCAGGGAACAGAAGTTGATAAATATTATATAGAGGAAATGACCTGCTTAGAAGTGATTTTTCTTGGAAAGAAATGTTTGAACTAAAAAGGACTAGGGTTCCACCAAGTTTAAAAAAAAAATCCCAATTCGTTTAATTTTCTTTGATTAATGCAGTGTTGTTTTATATACTATTAAAATTTAGAAACTTGTTTTTATTTTGTTTAGAATATTTTTCAAAGAAAAAACAACTCTCCTTCACTCTTTTCTTCCCCTATTCCCCTGTTTTTCTCTCAGATGGAACCACTTATAAAACCTTCAGGTATCTTTTCTGAGGTTTATTTCCATATTTTAAAATAAGCATTTACACTGTAATTTCTTGAGTAATTATCTTCTTCTCTTGGATTTTTGTTAGCATAGATGAGGGTTTGCCATCTTTAAATTAGCCCCATCATCTCAATATCATTATATCATATTTTTAGCTAAATCAGTAAACATCATTTACATTTTGACCATGTAGATTGTATGCACTTCAAAACCGACCAGTACACAGTGATTTCATTTCTGTAGAGTCTTTCCTCCTGGAGTAAAGATTGATTTTTAAAAAATCAGTTGCATAGTTTTCTATGTACCTATCCTTAATTTCTTGGTAGGTGTTCCATCATATTGGCCGAATACCTATTGTTCATTTTTGTTTTCCCCTTTGAGTCCTCTACACTTCTACCCAATCTGGATTCATTCTTTAAGCCTCCTGCAAGGTTAGTATTTGGGGATTTTCCCTTTGTCATTCTTTGTTGGATCCCTCTTTCTTGGATCCTGTGCCATTTTATTCTTAGCTTCTTCATTAACTTCACTGGAGTGCATCCTTCAGGAAATTCCTGAGAAAGAGTGTATGCTTTCTCCTTCCATGTCCCCAATTTTTTTTTATTTTTAATACTTTGGTTGGCCTATAGTCTTCTAGCTTCATGGGGTGCTATTTTAAAATCCAGTGCTTTTTTTTTCTCCTAATCCTTCTAATGTGACTTATTTTATTTTTCCTTTTGGAAGCTTTTAGGGTCTCTTCTTTATCCCTTTTGCACTGATATTTCATGATGATGTGTCTTGATATAGATTATTTTTCATTTATTACACTGGAGTGGGCCCCTTCAAACTGGAGGCTTCTATCCTTGGGGGCTTTTTGAAATGTTCTTATTTCTTTAGTAATTTTTTTATTCTATTTCAGGAATTCTTATCAGTTTGTTTTTGGACCACCTTTATTCTTTTATTTTATTTGTGTTTTTTTCATTTCATTTTGTTTTCCTTTCCAGGAGGTTTTCTCATTTTTATTTGAAGCCTGCTATTGAATTTTTGGTTAGTGGTAATATTTTTTATCTCCAAGAAGTTTTCTTTGTTCTCTTATTATTCTTTCCTCTTAACATGCTGTTCCTTTTTTGTTTTATAAACATACTTCCTTCTCTTACGTCTTCAAGTGTAGATTTGAGGTTTTGTTATTCCCCTTACTATCTCTCTTTTCTTCAGATTCCTTATTGCTATTTGTTTAGGCTCTCTTTAATATTCAGTTTTCTTCAAAAAGCAGGTGTATCATATTTAATAGTATGGCAATAAAGAGCTGATTGGAAACTCTTTGCATGGTAGGACTTGTCTCCTGTCTCTTGCCCTGTGGCAAGACTGACATCCAAGGAATAGGGTAGAGCTGGGGGCAAGGGTCAAATTGTTCTTTCTGTAGACTTACCATTAACTCCTTGTTTTTAGCTTAAGTCCCAAACCTTACCCTCTGCTGTAACTTAAATCTGTAATGCCTGGTTAATAAACTGCTTGGTTCTTGTCTTGCTGAGAAAGAGAGACAAGGGACCATCACTCACAATACAGACTTTCAGATAAACCTGTTTTCAGCCTTCTGTATCACCCTTATCTTTCACAATTTCTGATGACTGCAAATTCTGAGCCTCTCAGGTATTCTTCTGGGCAAAAGCTTTCCTTCTTAAGCCTTTTTCTTCAAACATTTTAGCTTATAGTTTCCTTGTCCTCATAAGTCAGTTAGCATTCCGTGCATTCCCTATCTCCCTTTATGATCTCTTTGTTTTTGAGGGTTATATTTTTTTTAATTCATTCTGTATCATTTTAGTGGGTTCTTTGAAAGAAGAAAAGATAAACACATATGTCAATCTCGTATCTTTAAACCTTCTACTTCCTATTTTTACAGCCATAAAGAAGCTGGGCATTTGTGGCTATATAACCTAATCAGGTTATAGACCGGTATTCCTGCCAAATAAGTTCAATATGTGTTCCTGGGTACGCATCTGTAGGCACATGCACATGAAGAGACCTCCACAGTTTGTTACATAGTAGCATGGGTGGTTGCTATATCATTTTTAAAGACCAGGTATTTTCATGGAAAAGTTAAAGTATTGTTGGAATTATTTGAGGAAACTAGTATTACCAAAACTATTTTATCATAATGAAGATCAGTTTTAGAGGCTGACAGAATTTGAATTTCAGCTATTCCACTTAGCTATTAGCTAATTGGCTATTTAGTTGTTGGCTTTCGGCTTTAGCTTTTTAATTGCTTCAAACCTCTGTTTCCTAGTCAGTTCAATGGGAATGATAATTCAGGTGATGAAAATTTTAATTATCAGTTAATAGCTATTAAGCATTAATGAAATATATGGGACAGAATAGGTAGATGCATTATGATGAAACTACTGTTTTTCTTCAGTCCGCTTAACCTTGCTTAACTTTTCAGTATTTTTCTCATTTTCACCTTAAATAAAACCTGTTATATATATTTTTAGATTCTTGATGCCATTTACAAAATAGTTATCTCTAGTCTATTGGAAAACTTGCTGTCTTGCTATTTGCTCTAAGTGGAATTAAGTAAAGATTGAACTTAAGGCCTATTTTTTGGTTGGGTCATTCAAACATTAAGACAAGACATGTTTTAAGTTTTCAAAGTTAATATAAATAATTTCAGAATTATTTCATTATAAAATATAAAATTAAGTATGTATGTTTTGACAGCATATTGCCAAGTTTGATAAAAAGAACTTATTTACCATTGTGAATCTTGAATATTTTTCAGAAATAAAATGATTACTTAATCTTCACATCTGCATTAAACCCAAAATTAAGTATTTTACAAATTTAACCTTTTAACTGATAAAATGGCAGTGATACCCCTTGTTGCCTTAACAATTGATTATGAGCCTCCATTTCTTATAAACCAGCCAAATGCTTTGGTGTCCTTGACAAAAGATCTAAGTAAAAGGACTATATTGGCTAGTGTAAGAACATAAAACTGTTCTTTCTTTTGAAATATTTCAGATTTTTGTCTCTACAATCATCCTGAATTATTTTGTAGATCAAAGAGGCCTAAATACATGAAGGATGATAAGAAATTAAAGAAGAGAATGAAATGAGAATCAGTTCTATGATTTTAAATTTTGCATTGAAAATATCTGTGTGTAGTACAAACATAGAGATGTCCTTTTCTATTATAGCTTGACTAGATACCTTAAAATGTGTGTTTCTTTTAGGAATCACAGTGCATTGATAACAAGTGTAGTCCCAGGGGATTATGATGGAGATTCACAAATGGATGTCCTTCTGACATATCTTCCCAAAAATCATGCCAGCAGTGAATTGGGAGCTGTTATCTTCTGGGGACAAAATCAAACATTAGGTGAATTTGTTTTTTAAGAGTTTTTAATATTTATCATTGGATATTAAAGGAAGACTATGCCTGTTATTCCTAGGTAAATATAACAAAATTATTGTTCTGAAATCAGTTCAGTAATGAATTTCTTAAGAGTCAGTAATGGCCTGTAAAAACATTTTTAAAAGTCATATTTCTGATTTTTCTTTTTCAACCCAGGGCTAGTCTGAGGTCAGTTCCAGAGAACAGATTCCACTCTTGCTAGCTTTAGGAAGAGAGAGATTTATTAAAGGGTTTTATGGCCTACATAATTATTGGGATAGCTGGAGAACAGACTCTAGGTTGAACTTTCAGGAACAATCCCCAAAGCCATCAAGCATGGCTTTTTACCGTCAGAACACTGCCAGTTGCACCACAGCTGCTAGAATGACACTGTCTGCCGTGACCCTCAGCGGCCAGGGAGATGCCCTGCACCCTGCCTCTTGAGACTTTAGTGACCAGACACTGAAGTAGAACTCCTGCCTCCCAGAACTCAGAGTGTATCTGAGAGTGTATCTGGTTGGCAAGGCTTACATTTTATTCAGAATCTCAGATGCAGGGATAGGTGAGAAATGCTATTGTGGGTTTCTAGTCTCCCCATTATAGGAAAACACAAAAAGGTTGGAGTGGAGGTTGAGAGTCAGTCTACCATATCCACCCAAAAACCTTCAAGACTTACCTGAAAAGCCAATTAATTATACCCAAACAGGTAACTGTTCATGGACCAGATTTCAAGGCAGGGTGGAAGGGCTGCAGTTGTGTTTTCTGTAACATTGAGAACATAAGCAGTAGTCTCAGTACTTCAAATTCATTCAGTCAGTAAATATCTAAAGAAATAGTACCATGTGAAAAGCATTTCATGTATGTAAGCAGGGACATTTTAGAGTCAAGTACTTTTGTGCATGTTGTCAACTGCTCTAGTGCTAAATTGTATTTAAAGAAGACTCACCTAAGAGATTTTTAGATTGAAGCCTCTAAAGAAAGTTATTGTAATGGTGCTCTTAACTATAGAACGAACCCCAGTATTTTGTCCTTACAAACTTGATGTCCATTTAAGTTAGATTTATAGTGTCTTGTTAATAGTAGTAGTTGGAATTAATTATAGATAAATCTTGAAAAGAATAAAGGTATTTTACCCCAAGTGTAGATATGGAAAATAATATAAAGTACCTGCTGATTTATATATTTTCTCTCTATACAGATCCTAACAATATGACTATACTCAATAGGACTTTTCAAGATGAACCACTAATTTTGGAGTAAGTATGTGCTTGCTTCCCTTTGAAAGATTTTAAACTAACAAACATAAAATTTCTCATATAAGAGACTACTTTGCAAAGTAGCATTGACACTAAATTCATTCTCCCTTTGAAACTGATAGAGGCTTATACTCTTGACTATATGACATTTACTTGCCATGATGGAGGAAAGAGAAAAATGAAATTCAATATTTTGGAAAGAGGAAGAAATTTGTGTTTTTGTTTCCGTAGCTTTCAATGTGTCCATTATGGATCTATGTTGATTGTAGCCATGTCATTACTCAAAAGAATTAAGGTAACTGTTTTAGGGTAATACTGTTAGTGCTTGATTGACAGATAAGAATGCTATGGGCTTTTCTCCAGAGATTTAGAAAAATGTCTGTATTAAGGAGAATCTTACCTTTTTTTAAAGCTCTTCTTTAGTGTTATCATTTATTTCTCAAAATACACTCATGTACTAGGATAAGTGTCATCCAAATTCCTGTCAGGACATTTGGTAATGATACAGAGATCATTGGGGGAGCTAAAGCGATGTATAGCCACTTTCTTATTTCCACTGCTGCCTTTCATACAGTTATTAAAATAATAGTCGTGTATCAATACGTCAGTGGCCCTTAGAAGTCTCAACTATAAATTCATGGATTAATCTTCTTAAAGGCCCTCAGCTTGATTGCTTTCATAGTTGTGTATTTTTTCATTGTTGTTGCAATATATAATGGCCAGTATGAATTTTTACACCAGCTGGGGATTACTTTTGTGGGTTATTTCTCCTAAACCCACCTAACTACATCAGTTGGGTCTGAAATAAGTGCTGTCTTCTTACCACTCAGGGATAGATGAGATTATGCAGAAACTAAAGACGACCCTAACATTTCACAACAAAAGTTCATCTCTTGCTTACGCTGCCTGTCCACTGTGGGTCAGTGATAGGCTCAGCTCTGTGCCATCACTCAGTCAGGTGTCAGAGGCCCCATTATCTGTGGAGCTGGACCACCTGAAACCCATGTTCCTCTCCTTGCCACTGCCAAGCTTAAAGCAGGCTGGAGGGTCCAGTAATAAATAATAAACCCTTTTGCCTGGAAGTAACACATGTCTAACACTCTGCTAACATTTTATTGACTACAGCAGAAACTGGTGAGCATTGTGATGTCGACCACACCTCCCAAAGGTTATTTTCCTTTTAAAGCTAGAACATGAGAATTTTACGAAATGGCTGCTTAATGTTTTTAATGTTTTCTTTTCAGCTTCAATGGTGATTTAATTCCTGATGTATTTGGTATTACAAATGAATCCAGCCAGTCACAGATACTATTGGGAGGGTGAGTAAATATGATTATAACCATGTCATTAATTGTACTTATTGCTGCTACAGGATCTGTGTGTCTATGTGAACTGATTGCTTTAACCATTAGGAGAAAACCCAGCTCATTGGAAATCCTTGCTCTTAAAGATTTTTAAAAGGGCATTTGGTTGACATATAAGCTTTCTCAAACAGTTTGGGATTTGATCTGCAACTGCTCTCTAGGTAGAGCCAGCTTAATCCATTTATCCCTTTGGAAATTAGAGATATAAACTTTACAGGTTCCCATTTGAATATTGGTTCTTTAGATGTTTTTTAGGAAAAATTTAATTTAAATAGGATAGCCGCAGTCTTAATTGAATTCTCCACCTTAGTCATGGTAGCTCTGAGACTTTTACTGATAAGCCTGTTCCTTCTCCCTTTTATTTGTTCAATGAGCAATCAATAATTGCCTGAGAATGTAAACACTCCTTCTCTGGGCTCTGGAAACTTTTCTGTGTGTACTTTATCCTTGACCAATATGTGTGCTAGGATTCTCTTACTACCCATGCATGCCACTCTTTCGAAAAACTATATCGCTTGGCATCAGGGAAATCCAAATCAAACCTCAATGAGATACCACCTCACACCAGTCAGAATGGCTAAAATTAACAAGTCAGGAAACGACAGATGTTGGTGGGAACGCAAGCTGGTGCAGCCACTCTGGAAAACAGTATGGCGGTTCCTCAAAAAGTTGAAAACAGAGCTACCATACGATCCAGCAATTGCACTACTGGGTATTTACCCCAAAGATACAAATGTAGGGATCCGAAGGGGTATGTGCACCCCGATGTTTATAGCAGCAATGTCCACAATAGCCAAACTATGGAAAGAGCCAAGATGTCCATCGACAGATGAATGGATAAAGAAGATGTGGTATATATATACAATGGAATATTATGCAGCCATCAAAAGGAATGAAATCTTGCCATTTGCAACGACGTGGTTGGAACTGGAGGGTGTTATGCTGAGCGAAATAAGTCATTCAGAGAAAGACATGTATCCTATGACCTCACTGATATGAGGAATTCTTAATCTCAGGAAAGAAACTGAGGGTTGCTGGAGTGGTGGGGGGTGGGAGGGATGGGGTGGCTGGGTGATAGACATTGGGGAGGGTATGTGCTATGGTGAGCACTGTGAATTGTATAAGAGTGATGAATCACAAACCTGTACCTCTGAAACAAATAATACGTTATATGTTAAAAAAAAAAAAAAAAAGAAGATAGCAGGAAGGGAAAAATGAAGGGGGGAAAATTGGAGGGGGAGACGAACCATGAGAGACTATGGACTCTGAGAAACAAACTGAGGGTTCTAGAGGGGAGGGGGTGGAGGGATGGGTTAGCCTGGTGATGGATATTAAAGAGGGCACGTACTGAATGGAGCACTGGGTGTTATACGCAAACAATGAATCATGGAACATACATCTAAAACTAATGATGTAATGTATGGTGATTAACATAACATAATAAAAAAAAAAAACTATTTGGAATCTTGCAATTCAAAGATAAAATTCCTCTAGACTTAAATAGAACTGGCCTCCTAACATTTAAAGCAAGATACTTTTCCTGAGATGCCTTCAGCTTGGTTAATTTTTTATTTGTCTGATAAGGCAGAAATTTAGTTCAGGAGTACAGAACGTGGGGCACCTGGATGGCTCAGTTGGTTAAGTGTCCGACTCCTGATTTCAGCTCAGGTCATCATCTCATGAGTAGTGGGATGGAGACCTGCATCAGGCTCCACTGCAAGTCCTGCTTGTTTGCCTTGGGCTGGGATTATTCAGGAAACTGTCTTTTCGTTTCTTCTCTTTAATGGCATACATGTGGGAGGCGACTGGCTGACTCATTTGGAAGAGCATGCAACTCTTGATCTTGGGGTCATGAGTTCCAGCCCCCAGGTTAGGTGTAGAGAAAACTTGGGGCACCTGGTGGCTCAGCTGGTTGAGCATCTGACTCGTGGTTTTGGCTCAGGTCATGATCTCAGGGTCATGGGGTCTGGCTGCATGCTCAGCAGGGAGTCTGCTTGAGATTCTCTCTCTGCCTCTCCCTCTACCCTTCTGCCCCCCACATTCATCTGTGCATGCGCTCTCTCTCTCAAATAAATATATAAATCTTTAAAAAAATAAATAAATAAAAACTTAAAAATAAATAGATAAATAAAGGTATACATTGTGATTGAGAACGGGATGGTGACTCCTGGCCTGCTTTATTTCACAGTAACCTCCATTTTAGTCAAAGAAATACTTCAAATACCTTTAATATGTAATTTGACCTTTAGAGATTAAAACTTTTGAAACAGCTATTGTTAATTCAGAAAGTAAAATTTCTAATATCTTTATGGGTTTTCTACTTAATCTGTAAGAAAACTATTTAGAATATCATGTGATAGTGTCATAGCTTATTTACTTGTTCTGAATTCTGCATTAGATTTTTTTCTCTGATGCTTACTGAAAAATGATAGCTTTAAAAACTTACTATGCCTAGAGACATATTCACTTTTATTTTTTAGACGTTATACTCTGGTATATTTCGGTATACGTGAGTAATATTCTGGTATTTTATTCTCATTTAAACTTTCATTTACAGATTAAACAATAATAGCTAACTGTATTATAAATAACAAGTTTGCCTACAAGATTTATTCTGATGCCAGTTTAAAGAATGAAATTACATAAATTGGCAGAAAAGAATTCCTGTCGTTAGCATGGTTGGGATAACCTAGCAATATCATGATTCCAGACAAAAGAAAGCTGAATATGGGAGCAAGCATTAATGTGTCACTAAAATAAGAAAAATGTATTTAGGCCATATCACTTTTACAAGTTACAGACATATGTACTGGTACATAAGTAAAAAAGCCATAAGCATTGACATTTTGGACTATTGTGACCCTGACTGGCAGCCCAATCTTAACAAGAAACCTAACCTACCTTTTGCAACTTAAATGTTGTGCTTTATGGGCATGGCAGACCCAAGATTATCTTAAATTTAATTAAATTTTGCCAGAACCTTAATTTTATGGGAAATTTACAATGATCTTTAAATAGAGTACTAAATGCTCCCATAGGATTGCGCTGAAAAGCCCACAGCTGTAACCCGGTCCAATGCAGGCATGGAAATAGGAGATTGCCCACAAGTAAAACTAGCATGACTGATTTGGCTGGAGTAAATGTACACATTTTCAGTCTAAGGAGGCAATGGTAATAAGCAGAAGGATCCTTTTTAATTGGTACAGTGGGGGCTATCTAACAAGGACAGGAAGGGTACTAAATCTACTTAGGTGCCAGAGATAATTGAACTATGTTAAATGGTCAAAGGTGAGACTTCAGTTTGTGTCTCAACCTCACTTTATAATGACTTGAAATAATGTAATCATGTGCCACGTTACTTAGAAATAACACCTAGCCATTAAATGGCAGAGCAGCTTTCGCAGTGATGTGAGGTTATAATTAATGAGCATTTTCTATAAAAGGGAATTTGAAACTGATGTTGCATAAGCATTCAGAATATTTAGTATTGATGTGAAAACATTTGTACCTGTAATTTTAATCAAAGCCAAATATAATATTGGTCTGTTCCAATTTCTGTGACTCATCTACTGAGTTCAAACATATTTCTGGTTTAGGCCCAAGTTGTATACTTGGGAATATTAATGTAGGTATGTGATAGATAACTACTTTGACATATACTCCATTTACTTCACAAGTGATTGCATAAAAATTTTGAATGAATATTAATGGCACTGAAAGCAGCCATTTTTAACTGTTAGTTATATGGATGGATATTTTTCTCCGCTGCTAGAAAAAAACTGTATCTTCTATTTATTTATTATTTATCTATTTATTTATTTTGATTTCTGCTATTGACTATAGCTATAATTACAGTGGAACAGAAAATTATATTATTTCAAAATGTAGAACCAAAAGTTTTTTTGTTTTTTTTCTTTTTTTTATTATTACGTTCAATTAGCCAGCATATAGTACATCATTAGTTTTTGATGTAATGTTCAGCGATTCATTGGTTGTGTATAATACCCAGTGTTCATCACCACATGTGCCCTTCTTAATACCCATCACCCAGTTACCCCCCCACACACCCCTTCCTTCTGTAACCCTCAGTTTGGTTCCCAGGTCCAGAGTCTGTCATGGTTTGTCTCCCTCTCTGATTTCTTCCTATTCAGTTTTCCCTCCCTTCCCCTGTGGTCCTCTGCGCTATTCCTTATGTTCCACATACGAGTGAAACCATATGATAATCGTCTTTCTCTGCTTGACTTATTTCACTTAGTATCTTCTATTTAAATATAGTTAGCTACTCTCAATCCAAGAGGCATAAATCCCTATTTTTCCATGTAATCTTCTCTTTTCTCACTTTATACCAATGACTAATATATTTAATCACCCTTCATTTTTACTGCTGATTTTGTTGGTTTGCTGATGCATTACAGAAAATATTGCAAATATTTGTCTTAATGAAATAATGATATGATATTGTGTCACTTAAATCTATTATTTAAAAAAGATGAAAATTATAAATTTATAACACAAAAGGAACCAAATAATCATCAAGGCAGCTTTTAACTGTGTAATCAACATTAGTATTCATAATCTTAGTATTCATAATCTTAACAAAAAAGGTGGCTTGAGATGATTCATATTTTCTGATATGAAAATACTAGAATTCCCCTAGTAGCCTTCTCCCCTCTCCCCTTATACACCATTTGTATTTGGAACATTGTTCTTTTTTTTTTTTTTTTTTTTTTTTTTAAAATTTTTTTTTTTTTTCACAGAGAGAGAGACAGCTAGAGAGGGAATACAAGCAGGGGGAGCAGGAGAGGGAGAAGCAGGCTCCTGGCTGAGCAGGGGGCCCGATGCGGGGCTCGATCCCAGGACCCTGGGATCGTGACCTGAGCCGAAGGCAGACGCTTAACCGCTGAGCCACCCAGGTGCCCCTGGAACATTGTTCTTTAAAGGAATGTATTAGAACTTGAGAAATTAGTTTTTTATTAGTATTTCCGTAGAAACAGTATAACAGTTTTCTCACTTTTCTATATTCCTAAAGAAATTTTCCTGTTGGAGATAAATTATTTTATTTTCCCATTGTTTCTCATCTAAACCTTTTTCTTTTCAAAATTAAGCCGCAGAAATAGTGAAAAGCTTTAGCAGATGACAAAATTGAATATGATGTAATTATTTCAAATGGCATGTCACTTAAGGATCTCTAATTTTATTTCCTGGAGTTCCACCGGGAACTTTTGAGGGGTCAGATGACCCACAATTCCCTGGTTATTGATTATACTGCTTTGTTGTAGGTATTGGTTAGCAGTATTGTATGTAAGTGAATTTTTGTAAGTGAATGATTTAAGATGTTATTCTTAAAATTTAGTCACTTTGCCTTTAGTTAAATCTTACAATTTTTAGATATGTATTCTGTGTAATAATCATTTGGAAAAGTATCACCTTTTTTGAGAAACACAGAGTTTTATAGTTTCTGTGCAAAGAAATTTGATAGTAACATTTCATCATGAATATTGATAATATTTTAAAATGTCTTGGATTCAACCTATTTCTATTAGCATATGTCAAGTTTTTGTTTCCTTCTTTGAGGGCAAACTATTTTTTTATTTCATTACTATTTGCATATATATAGAAAAAAGTCCATTTTAAAAGAAGCATAGAATACACTGAACTGTACACTTAAAAATAATGGAGATGGGGGCGCCTGGGTGGCTCAGTGGGTTAAGCATCTGCCTTTGGCTCAGGTCATGATGCCAGGGTCCTGGGATCTAGTCCCGCATCAGGCTCCCTGCTCAGTCAGCTTCTCCCTCTGCCCGCCCCCCCACCCCGGCTAGTGCAAGCTCTCTCTCTTTCTCTCTCTCTGTCTCTCACAAAAATAAATAAATAAAATCTTTAAAAAAAAATGATGGAGATGGTAAATTTGATGTTATCTATAATTTGCTACATTAAAAAAATTGGAAAAAGAAAAGCATAGAGAAGCTATGTATACAGCAGACTTTGAGCAAGATTAGTATATATTATTTCAGTTTAGGGTAAAATAATTCAAAATAGTTTATAGTTTATAATTTCTGAAAATACAGGTTAAATCTCTTTCATTAGATTTCTTTTACATTTTTTTAAAAATGTATTTGCTATTGAAAATGTCCTACAAGTACTTGATATTTACCAGTCTGGAGGCCTAGGCTCTAAGCTCCGGTTCCTGAATTCCACAATGGTCCTGAGTCAGACAGTTCAGCTGTGAGGGCCTTTGCTTCTCCTCAGACTGCCTACCCTTCTGTTGTACCTGCCCGCTCTAGGAACTAGATCACGTCTCCTAGGTGTAATATTACAATAAACACCCAATGGAGGTAGGAATACTGGGACAAAGTAAGGATGTGGCTGAAAGAAATCTCCACATTTTCTCCTATGAACTTAAGATGTTATTTCTGTGAGGTCCTTAAGATTTATCTGGTCCATCCCACACCTTTGAGTTCTCATAGAGGCCCAAAGTGAGTGAATGATCCATCAAGTTACCAGGGTAACTTTGTTCTCCAGTGACGCTTTTTTAATTCTCCCCTAGATCCTGCTCCTCACTATGTCCCTCCAGAAGAGGCATACCATGGGGTTGCACAGCTTATCTGTCTTCTGTGAGGCTTGGGGTTGGATGGGGAGGGAAGAGAAGAAAGAAGACCTTAAACAAGACTGTTTGGTTTTTTAAATATCTACTGAGTGACTCTGGGCTTGGCACATTACATCACTTGTCTCATATTTTTTCTCACAGCAGATAGCTTATGTGGCTAAAGAGGCTCTCTGTAGGAGGTTGCTTAAAGAGGCTAATTCAAAGGTGAAGTGACTACTACAAGTTCAGAATTTATAAATAAATGGTAGATCTGGGATTTGAATCTTGGTCTTCCCAATTCTAAAGCCTATATTCTTTTTTTTTTTTAATATTTTATTTATTTATTTGACAGCACAAGCAGGGGGAGCAGCAGGGAGAGGGAGAAGCAGGCTCACCACTGAGCAAGGAGCCTGACATGGGGCTTGATCCCAGGACCCTGGGATTATGACCTGAGCCAAAGGCAGATGCTCAACCGACTGAGCAACCCAGGCACCCCAAAAGAAATTTCTCTTAATACTTGAATATATAGGGGCAATCCCAGGGTCCTGGGATCAAGCCCCACGTTGGGCTCCCTACTCAGCGGGGAGCCTGCTTCTCCCTCTCCTCCCTGCTTGTGCTCTCTCTCACTATCTCTGTCTCTATCTCTGTCTCTCTCTCCCCCTCTCTCAAATAAATAAATAAATAAATACTTGAATATGTAAACAAAACCAACTTAAATACCAATTTTAATTTATATATTAATATGTAGACATACATTTCTTTGGAGACATATGATAGAGTGACCACTACAACCAGTAAACAAATTTCAGATATAAAAACATTATATATTATGATAAAGTTCTGTTAAGAGAAATGGAATATAAGTACAAGGTCGGTGAAAAAGGGAAAGATGTATAATTAAAGAAGACCTCGTTCATGTGTATCTTTCTTTAAGTCTACTATAGTTAACATACAGTGTTTTATTAGTTTCAGGTGTACAATATAATCATTTGACAATTCTATACCTTACTCAGTGCTCATCAAGATAAGTGTGATCCCCTTCACCTATTTTACCCATCCCCCATCCACCTCCCCTCTGGTAACCATCAGTTCTCCATACTTAAGAGTCTGGTTTTTTTGGTTTATCCCTTTTTCTTTCCTTCATTCTTTGATTTCTTTCTTAAATTCCACATATGAATAAAATCATGGTATGTGTCTTTCTCTAATTGACTTATTTTGCTTAACATTATACTCTCTAGATTCATCCATGTTGATGCAATAGACAAGATTACATTCTTTTCTAAAGCTGAATAATATTCCACTGTGTGTGTGTGTGTGTGTGTGTGTATACACACATGTATATATGTATTTACCATATCTTCTTTATCCATTCATTTATCCATGGACACTTGGGCTGCTTCCATAATTTGGCTATTGTAAATAATTCTGCAATAAATATAGGGGTGCCTATATCTTTTCAAATTAGTGTTTTCATATTCTTTGGGTAAATACCCATTAATGCAATTACAGGTAGTTCTAATTTAATTTTTGAGGAACCTCCATACTGTTTTCCGCAGTGGCTGCATCTGTTGCATTCTCACCAAGAGTATACATTCTCGCCAACACTTGTTTCTTGTGTTGTTTTTGCCATTTTGACAGGTGTGAGCTAATAGCTCATTGTATTTTTGATTTGCATTTCCCTGATCATGAGTGATGTTGAGCATCTTTTCATGTGTCTGTTGACCATCTGGATGTCTTCTTTGGAGAAATGACTATTCATGTCTCCTGCCCATTTTTAACCGGATTATTTTTTCTTTTTTGGTATTGAGTTGTATAAGTTGTTGATATACTTTTAGTTACTAACCCTTTATCAGATACGACATTTGCAGATATCTTCTCCCATTTAGTAGGTTGTCTTTTAGTTTTGTTGATTGTTTCCTTTGCTTTGCAATAGCTTTTTATTTTGATGTAGTTCCAAGAGTTTATTTTTACTTTTCTTTTCCTTGCCTCAGGAGACATATCTTGAGAAATATTCCTATAGCCAATGTCAGAGAAAATACTGCCTGTGCTCTATTCTAGGATTTTTATGGTTTCAGGTCTCACATTTAGGTCCTTAATCCATTTGAGGTTATTTTTGTGTGTGATGTAAGTGGTACAGTTTCATTTTTTTGCATGTAGCCATCTAGTTTTCCCAAAACCATTTGTTGAAGAGACTATCTTTTTCCATTGGATATTATTTCCTGCTTTGTCGAGGATTAATTGATCATTTAATCATGGGTTTCTTTCTCGGCTTTCTGTTCTGTTCTGTTGATCTGTGTGTCTCTTTTTGTGCCAGTATCATACTGTTTTGATTACTGCAACTTTCTGGTATAACTTGAAATCTGGAATTGTGATGCTTCCAGCTTTGTTTTTCTTTTTCAAGATTGCTTTGGCTATTTGTGGTCTTTTTTGGTTCCATACAGTTTTAAGATTGTTCTAGTTCTGTGAAAAATGCTGTTGGTAATTTGGTAGGGATTGTATTAAATGTGTAGATTGCTTTGGGTATTATAGACATTATAACAATATTGGTCCTTCCCATCCATGAACATGGACTATCTTCCCATTTGTTTGTGTTAATTTTATAGTCTTTCACCTAGTTTTATAGTCTTTCACCTCGTTGGTTGAGTTTATTCCTAGGTATTTTATTATTTTTGGATTGTTTTCCTAATTTCTCTTTCTGCTACGTCATTATTAGTGGATAGAAATGCAACAGATTTCTGTACATTGATTTTGTATCCTGCAACCTTACTGAATTGATTTGTCAGTTTTAGTAGTTTTTGCTGGAGTCTAGGGTTTTCTATATATAGTATCGTGTCATCTGCAAGTAGCGAGAGTTTTACCTCTTTCCTACCAATTTGGGTGCCTTTTATTCCTGTATGTGGTCTGATTGCTGTGGCTAAGGCATCTAGTACTATGTTGAATAAAAGTGGTGAGAGTAGACATCCTTGTCTTGCTCCTGGCCACAGGGGGAATGCTGTCGGTTTGTTGTTGTTGTTGTTGTTTTTTACCATTGACTATGATGTTAGCTGTGGGTTTTCATATATGGCCTTTATTATGTTAAGCTATGTTCCCTCGAAACCTCCTTTGTTGAGGGATTTTATCATGAATGAATGTTGTAACTTGTCAAATGCCTTTTCTTCATCTGTTGAAATGATCATGTGGCTTTTATCCTTTCTCTTCTTTTTTTGTTTTAAGATTTTATTTATTTATTTATTTATTTGAGAGAGAGACAGAGAGCATAAGCGGGGGGGGGGGGGGGGGTTGGAGCAAAGGGAGAAGGAGAGGGACAGACTCCCTGTTGAGTGCAGAGCCAACTCAGGGCTCAATCCCAGGACCCTGGGATCATGACCTGAGCTGAACTCAGATGCTTAATTGACTGAGCCACCCAGGCACCCCTGTCCTTACTCTTATTAATGCTATTTATCGCCTTGCAAATATTGAAACACTCTTGCATCCAGGAAATCACAGTTGATCATGGTGAATGATTTTTTTTAATATGTTCTTTGATTCAGTTTGCTAATATTTTGTTGAGGAATTTTGCATATATATTCATTAGAGATATTGGCCTGTAGTTCTTTTTTTAAGTTTTTATTTAAATTCCAGTTAGCTTACATACAGTGTAATATTAGTTTTAAGTATGCAATATAGTGATTCAACACTTAACATATATCACCCAGTGCTCATCACAACTGCACTCCTTATTCCCCATCACCTGTTTAACCCATCGCCTCACCCACCTACCTTCTGGTAATCATCACTTTGTTCTCTATACTTAAGAGTCCATTTCTTGCGTGCCTGGGTGGCTCAGTCAGTTAAGTAGCTGCCTTTGGCTCAGGTCATGATCCCAGTGTCCTGGGATCGAGCCCCACATTGGGCTCCTTGCTCAGTGGGGAGACAGTTTCTCCCTCTGCCTGCCACTCCCCCTGCTTATGCTTGTCCTCTCTCCCTCTCTCTCTCTGTCAAATAAATAAATAAAATATATATTTTTTAAAAGTCTATTTCTTGCTTTGCCTCTCTTTTTTCCCCTTTGCTCATTTGTTTTGTTTCTTAAATGCTACATATGAGTGAAATCATATGGTATTTGTCTTTTCTCTGACTGACTTGTTTTGCTTAGCATAATACTTTCTAGCTCCATCCATGTTGTTGCACATGGCAAGATTTCATTCTTTTTTATAGATGAGTGATAGTCCATTGCATGTATGTATGTGTGTGTGTGTATATATATACACACACACCACATATTCCTTATCCATTAATCAGTCAGTAGACATTTGGGCTGTTTCCATAATTTGCTATTGTAGATAATGCTGCTGTAAACATCGGGGTGCATGCATCCCTTTGAATTAATATTTTTGTGTACTTTGGGTAAATGCCTAGTAGTGCAATTACTGGGTCATAGAGTACTTCTATTTTTAACTTATTGAGGAACTTCCATAGTGTTTTCCACAAAGACTGCACCAGTTTGCACTCCCACCACCAGTGCAAGAGAGTTCCTCTTTCCCCACATCCTCACCAACACCTGTTGTTTTTTGTGTTGTTGACTTTCACCATTCTGACAGGTGTGAGGTGATACCTAATTGTAGCTTTGATTTGTATTTCCCTGATGATCACTGATGTGGAGCACCTTTTCATGTGCCTGTTGGTCATATGTGTATTCATGTCTTCTGCCTGTTTTTAATTGGATTATTAATTTTGGGGGTGTTGAGGTATATAAGTTCTTTATATATCTTGGATACTAATCCTTTATCAGAGTTGTCATTAGCAAATATCTTCTCCCATTCATTAGGCTGTCTTTCAGTTTTGTTGATTGTTTCCTTTGCTGTGCAGAAGCTTTTTATTTTGATATAGTCCCAATAGTTTATTTTTGCTTTTGTTTCCCTTGCCTCAAGAGACACATCAAGAAAAATGTTGCTACAGCCAATGTCAGAGAAATTACTTCCTGTCCTCTCTTCTAGGATTTTTATGGTTTCAGGTCTCATATTTAGGTCCTTAATCCAGTTTGAGTTTCTTTTTGTGTATGGTTTAAGAAAGTGATAGAGTTTCATTCTTTGGCATGTCGTTGTTCAGTTTTCCCAACATCATTTGTTGAAACCTTCTTTTCCCCATTGTATATTGTTTCCTGTTTTGTCGAAGATTAACTGACCATATAGTTGTGTGTTCATTTCTGTGTTTTCTGTTCTGTTCTCTTGATCTTTGTGTCTGTTTTTGTGCCAGTACCGTACTGTTCTGATTACTATAGCTTTGTAATATAACTTGACATCCAGAATTGTGATGCCTCCAGCTTTGCTTTGTGGTTCTATACAAATTTTAGGATTGTTTGTTCTAGCTCTGTGAAAAATGTTATGTTGGTATTTTGATAGGGATTGCATTAAATGTGCAGATTGCTTTGGGTATTAGACATTTTAACAGTATTTGTGTTTCTGATTCATGAGCATAGAATGTCTTTCCATTTCTTTGTGTTACCTTCAATTTCTTTCATGAATGTTTTATAGTTTTCAGAGTACAGGTCTTTCACTCCTTTGGTACATTAATTTTGTATCCTGGAACTTTACTGAATTCTTTTATCAGTTCTAGCCATTTTTCAGGTTTTATATACATATATAGTATCATGTGATCCACAAATAGTGGAAGTTTTACTTCTTCCTTGCTGATTTGTATGCCTTTTATTTGATTGTTGTGTCTAGGATTTACAGTACCAAGTTGAATAAAAGTAGTGAGAGTGGGCATCCCTGTCTTGTTCCTGACTGTAGAGGAAAAGCTCTCAGTTTTTCCCTATTTAAGATGATATTAGCTGTGGTTTTTTTCATATATAGCCTTTATTATGTTGAGGTATGTTCCCTTTAAACCTACCTTGTCCAGAGTTGTTATCACGAATAAATGTTGTACTTTGTCAATTGCTTTTTCAAATCTATTGAAATGATCATGATTCTTATCTTTTCTTTTGTTAATGTAATATATCACATTGGTTGATTTGTGGATATTGAACCACACTTGCAACCCAGGAATAAATCCCACTTGATCATAGTGAATGATTTTTTTTAAGGTATTGTTGGACTCAGTTTGCTTGTATTTTATTGAGAATTTTGGCATCTATGTTCATCAAGAATATTGGCCTGTAGTTATCTTTATTAGTGGTATTGTTATGGGTTTGGTATCAGGGTAATGCTGGCCTCATAGAATGAATTTTGACATTTTCCTTCCTATTTATTTTTTTTAATAGTTTGAGAAGAATAGGTATTACCTCTTATTTAAGTGTCTGGTAGACTTCATCTGTGAAGCCATCTGGTTTGTTGGAGTTTTTTGAGTACTGATTCAATTTCATTGCTTGTAATCTGTTCACATTTTCTATTTCTTCCTCATTCAGTTTTAAGAGGTTGTAGGTTTCTAGAAATGTATCCATTTCTTCTAGAATGTCCAATTTTTTGGTATGTAATTATTTGTAATATTCTCTTACAGTCGGTTGTATTTCTTTTGGGTCGGTTATTATTTCTCCTCTTTTATTTCTGATTTTGTTTTGAGTCCTCTCTCTTTCTCTCCCCCTCCCTCCCTTCTTCTCTCCCTCTCTTTTTCTTGATGACTCTGGCTAAAGGTTTGTCAATTTTACTATCTTTAGAAAGAACCAGCTCCTGGTTTCATTGATATGTTCTATTGGCTTTTTAGTTTTATTTTGTTTATTTCTGATCTAATCTTTATTATATTCTTTCTTCTACTGGTTTTGGGTTTTGTCTGTTCTATTTCTAGCTCCTTTAGGTATAAAGTTAGGTTGTATATTTGAGATTTTTCTTGCTCTTGAGGTAGGGCCATATTGCTATAAACTTTACTCTTAGAAAATCTTTGCTGTATCCTGAAGATTTTGGAGCATTATGTTTTCATTTTCATTTGTCTACATGTATTTTTTTAGTGGGGGAGGGACAGAGGGAGAGGAGAGAGAAAACCTTAAGCAGGCTCTATAGAGCCTGACACTGGGCTCAATCTCACAACCCTCAGATCATGACCTGAGCTGAAATCGAGAGTTGGACATTTAACTGACTGAGCCACCCAGGCACCCTGTCTCCATGTAGTTTTTGCTTTTCTCTTTTATTTTTTGGTTGACCCATTCATGGTTAATAGCATGTTATTTAACCTTCATGCATTTGTGCTCTTTCTGTATTTTTTCTTGTGGTTCATTTCTAATTTCATAGTGTTGTGGTCAGAAAAGATGCATGGTATGACTTCGATCTTTTTCAATTTGTTGAAACTTGTTTTGTGACCTAATGTGTGATTTTTCTGGAGATTGATCCATGTGCACTTGAAAACAATATGTATTCTGCTGTTTTAGGATGGAATGTTCTGAATACATCTAGTAAATCCATGTGGTTCCATGTGTCATTCAAAGCCACTGTTTCCTTGTTGATTTTCTCTTTGGATGATCTGTCCATTGATGTAAGTGGGGTGTTAAAGTCCCATACTATTATTATATTACTACCAATTAGTCCCTTTATGTTTGTTATTAACTTATTTTATGTACTTGGGTACCCCCATGTTGGGTACATAAATATTTACAATAATTATATTACCTTGTTGGATTGTTTCCTTTATGATTATATGGTGTCCTTCTTTGTTTCTTGTTACAGTCTTTGTTTTAAAGTCTATTTTGTTCACTATAAGTATTGCTCCCCTGGCTTTTTTACTTCTATATGCTTCATAAATGCTTCTCCATCCCTTCACTTTCAGTCTTCATGAGTCTTTAGGTCTTAAATGAGTCTCTTGTAGGCACCATAATGGTGGGTCTTATATTTTATCTATTCTGTCACCCTATATCTTTTGATTGGAGCATTTAGTCCACTTATAGCCAAAGTAATTATTTTTTTTTTTTTTTTTTTAAGATTTTATTTATTTATTTGAGAGAGAGAGAATGAGAGACAGAGAGCATGAGAGGGAGGAGGGTCAGAGGGAGGAGCAGACTCCCTGCAGAGCAGGGAGCCCGATGCGGGACTCGATCCCGGGACTCCAGGATCATGACCTGAGCCGAAGGCAGTTGCTTAACCAACTGAGCCACCCAGGCGCCCAAGCCAAAGTAATTATTGATAGCTAGGTACTTAGTTGCCATTTTATTACTTGTTTTGTCGGGTTTGGCCAGCAAACCCTGAGACAGCGAATGAAAGGATTACTCCCAGCACCTTAGTAAGGGAAAGGGGAGGCCTGGGGGCCAGACGCTCTAATGGTGAAAGGCCTTGAGCCAAGCTCTCTCTCTCCTTTTATTGTGAGTTTAATTAATACCCCACGTGCAGGACAAGGAGTTTGTGAAGTACGTGACCACTACAGGTGCCTGTATTTAAGCATTTACTCCCTGGATGAAACCCTTGAGCCGCAGTAAGAATCCAGGGCGTGTGCAGCCAAGAAACTTAAGAGGCAGCCCAGCGTTCAGGGCACTCCCTCCTTTGCATTTCAATTAGTCTCATCCAGGGAGGCATATACAAGTCAGGTTTTATCTCTCCAGGCACTGTGAATCCCCACATTGTTTTATGGTTGTTTGTTGTTCTTCTTTCTTCTCTTCTCTCATGGTTAGTTGGCATTCTTTAGTGGTATACTTACATTCCTTTCCCTTTATTTTTTGTATATCCATTACTGGTTTTTGATTTATGTTACCATTTGTTTTGTCTGTAACATCTTCTGCATATAATAGTCTATATTAGGTTGATGATCGCTTAAGTTTGAACCCATTCTTTGCTCCTCTCCCCCACCTCCCCACATTTTAGATATACAGTGTCATACTTTACATGCTTTTATTTTGTGAGTCCCTTGACTGATTTTTACAATATACTTATTTTTCTGCTCTTGTGCTTCCTACTTTTCTTGTTTATTACTTATGTTCTGTCCTTTCCACACAAAGAGTTCCCTTTAAGATTTCTTGTGGGGCTGGTCTAGTGGTCATGAATTCCTTTAACTTTTATTTGTCTGAGAAACTCTTTATCTATCCTTCTATTCTGAATGATAGCCTTGCTGCATAGAGTATTCTTGGCTGAAGATTTTGCATTCAGCACTTTGAATATATCATGCCACACCCTCTGGCCTCCAAAGTTTCTGTTGAAAACCAGCTGATAGCCTTATGGGGTTTCTTTTGTTTGTAACTGTTCTCTTTTCTCGTTCTGCTTTTAAAATTCTCCCTCTATCACTACTTTTTGGCATTTTAATATTATGTATCTTGGTGTGGAGCTCCTTGGGTTGGTTTTGTTGGGAGATCTCTGAACCTCCTGAGTCTGGATATATTTCCTTCCCCACATTCGGGAAGTTTACAGCTATTATTTATTCAAATGAAACATTTGCCCCTTTTTCTCTCTCTTCTCCTTCTGGGATCACTATTATGAGAATGTTAGTACATTTGATGGTGTCACTGAGCTCCCTAAGTCTATTCTGATTTTGTATTATTTTTTTCTCTCTCTCCTATTCAGTTTGGTTCCTTTCCATTACTTGGTCCTCCAAGTTGCTGATCCATTCTTCTGCTTCCTTTAGTCTACTGTTGATTCCTTCTAATGTATATTTAATTTCAGTTATTGATTCTTCATCTCTAATTGGTTCTTGTTTATAATTTCTGTTTCTTTGTTAAGGGTCTCACCAAAGTCCTCAACTCTTTTCTCAAAGCCAGTGAGTTTCTTTGTGATCATTAGTTTAAATTCACTATCAGACATATTACTTATCTCTGTTTTGTTTTTATCTCTTGCTGTGATTTGTCCTGTTATTTCCTTCGGGACATAGTCCTCTGTCTCCTCATTTTGTCTAACTCTGTGGTCTGTTTTTATGTGTTAAAAAAGTTAGCTACATCTCCTGCTCTTGAAAGTTATGGCCTTATGAAGAAAAGGTCATTTAGTGCCCTGCATTGCAGTATCCCCTGTTGACCAGAACCTGGCACTTCAGGAGTGTCTCCTATGTGTGTTGCCTGAACCCTACTTTTCTGGCTGAGCTGCTTTTGCCTTCAGTCCAGTCATCTGCAATGGTTCTCTTTGCCTGTGGTGGGCAGTATTTGGTCCCTGACTAATGGGCCAGTCTGAGACCACCTTGGGCTTGAGTTGAGTCAGACCAGCCATTTGTCAGAGTTGCAGTAGCACCAAACTGCAGAGTACCTTCCCTGTGTCATCCCCTGAGAAGCTTTAATTGGTGGGTGGGATCTGCGGTCACACTAGCTGTCTGCCCCTAGTCCACTGCTGGGTCCATAGTCTGACTAGTGTGTGTGGTTATCTTTCCCTCTGTCTGAGGCAGGAGTTACTTTGGAGTTGTTCTGGGCCTTGTTGGGGCTGCTTTCATACTGCCAGGCTTTTGGCACTGTTTTGGATGTGCCCTAGCCAAGAGCATATTTGAGGGTGTGATCCACATAGTTTGTCAGATTGGATCTGTGGTTTTTGCAAGAGGGAAGCTACAATCACCAGTACTAAGGCCAGCTGGTTTGGAGGGAGTGGATCCACAAAGTATGTGGGGGTGGGTGCATAGTGTTAGCAAGGTTTGCACAGGTCCTCTGGTGGAAGAGTTCTGCCAGGGCAGGACTTGCAGTATAAGCAAGTTAGGTTGGGAGTGTTGGCACTGCACTGGTTCCTGCAGATGGACATGTATTTATGCTGGGAGGCAGGGGAGGGAAATACTACCTGCCAATCTCTTTGTTCCTAGAGAAGTCTCCCATGGAAGCCTGTCCCTCTAGCACACACTCTGAGATTTGTATACACAAATTCCCCTCCACTATGACCCTGGCACTTTTCAAACTGCTGCTTCTATCCTGTATCTCCTCAAGCTGTTTATTGTACTGCCTCTTTAAGGGCAGTGACTCCATTTTCTCTCGCCTTATGGCTCCCCAGGAGTGGAGCCCAGTGATTTTTAAAGTTTCAAATTTTAAGTCCTGCTGGTTGTAAGAACTCATGAAATTTGGCCCTTCTGATTTTCAAAGCCAAAATGGTTAGGGGGATTTGTCTTCCCTGTGAGGTTTCCCTACTGTGAGTCTGTTTCTCTCCCTATAGTATCCCTCCCTCCTGTGAACACTCCTGCAGGTCTGTTTAGCTTCCCACCTTTTGGCTCCCCACTTTGTCTCTGCCCTTGCTACCCTCTTAGATGTGGCCTCTTCTCTATATTTAGTTTTGTAGTTTGTTCTATCAATCTTTGGGTCATTTTCTGGGTTATTTACACTGATGTGAGTGTTAATCTAGTTGTATATGTAAAATGAGGTGAGCTTAGGGTCCTCCTACTCCCCCCATGTTTTCCACCCATCTTGTTCATGCAGTTTTTGTGTGTGTGGATAATGGTGGGTAAAAATTTAGTATGGTATTTATATTCCACTGGATACACTTTTTAAAGAACAATTATTTTAAAATCTCAATAATTCTAATAGATTTGAAAATTACATATTTTATAGTGGTTTAAATTGATGAAAATACTTAGATTATTTTTTTAGAAGTGAACTTAAATGTGTTAAGGGATACAAAGTTTTCAAAAATTCCTTTAGGGCCTGTCTGAGCAAAAATGCTTGAAGACCAGTGGACTAAAGAACTAGAGAGCTTGGAAAAGCATGCTAGACCCATATCCTGGTAATTGCTTTTATCTGGATACCTAAAATAATGATAATTCATTATAAGACTGATCATTGAAAAGTGGGTGGATTAGCAGTCATTTCAAAGAGCAGTTACCATAGGCAACCAAAAGCTACAGTTGACATTAATTACATTTAAATTCATCCTTTGATAAATGCTGTTCTTTGTGATTAAGGGTAATGGTGCCCACAAATTAGAACACCTTGACATAATTATGTTTCCTGTGGGGCAGGGTGGTGGGTAGCTAATAATTGGAATTTTCTGCAGAGGTCAAGAAATGTCAACAAATAGACTCAACATGGCTCAGAACTGCCCATTTTTTCATCTCTGCTGTTTCTTCCTTTGTAATCAGAACAGTTTGTGACCTTGGCCTTCAAATGGAGTTTAGCATGTATATGAGAAGATTATAGTTTATAGGAATATACTTGCATATAAAGATGGTGTCTGTTGCTTCTTATTGAAAAACTGATGTGTACAAAGAACAACAGTAAAGGTAGAAGAGAAATAAGTTTTATTTTCAACTTTAAATTTTTAAACAATTGAATTTTGATATACAACTGTATGTACATTTAATTTTCAACCATCTTAAAATGCATCACAAAAAGAAATAATAGCTCTTCCCTTCTCCCCCCACTATAAAGTATAAGGATCAGTTAACTGCCTTTTGAAAGACATTACTGTAAATTAACAGAGTGTAGGCAACAAGTGTAAAACTTAAAATACTGTGAAGACCTTGAATATTGATTTGAAATATTCCGGAGAGGAAGATTATAATTAATATTTTGTTAGGAGTTGCAAATTCAAATGTCTAAAGGGACCCAGAAGGAAACCAAAGAGTGAAGCAGTTTGGAAAGGTGGGGACTTTGGCTGCCTATAGGGACTATAACTCTGTCTGAAAAGGGCCAGTTGGTTAATAGACCTGGTATTTCAATTTCAATTTCAATCTGGAAATCAGATTTTTATGTGAAATCTGATTTTTTATTTAAGTTTTACCAAGGAATTAAAAGTATTTAAAACAGTGTATGAGCCAAATAAAACACATCTTCATGCTGAATTTGGCCCATAGTCTGCCACTTTATCATTTTTGCTTTATCACTCTTCTAAATTCTTTATTTGAAATGTACATTTTTGTCAAGTAGTTTCTAGGAGTTATTTGAAGTTTTCCAGAATTCTAACTATAACTTATTTCAAAGCAAACTTATAAAAAATTTCTTTAGGGAATGAAATCAATAATTTCTCAGGTAGTAATTAAAGGCAACCACATGATTAACCTCACTGAGCTCAATTCTGTAGAAGCTTTTATTTTTTAATTCACTTTTGGCCTATAATTACAAATTTCTTGGGAACATTAGGAAATGCTTCTGAAATGACTTTGGGTTAAACTTGTCGTAGAATCTCTCTAGCCTGCGTCTGATTATTTTGTTAGTAATTAAAAATACTTTAATGCTCAAAATTTAAAGAACCTGTGAATAAATAGTCTAGCTTAAAAAGAAGTGAACTGGCCTCACTAAATTGGACTTGATTGAAATTATTTTAGGCATTTCTAACCTTGTGTAGTAAGAAAGAAAAACATGATATGAATGCTTGGCATTGAATTACCTTACACCGAATGCTGAATCCAATTTCTCACTTTAGTATTTTATTGCATTTTATTTTATTAATACCTTATATTATGGGATTTTGGTTAAAATAATGAAATAGGATTATATGAACATTGCTTAGTTTTGTTTTTACTATCTTGTTGAGGCAACAGATGAGGCCTACTATGTGCTAAAAAGTGTGTATAAGGATATTGGGAAGAAGTTACTGTTTGTACAGCGTGGACCCTTTGTGTAGGGAAAATTTTCTCCTAATTAATGCTTATTCTTTTTCCCAGACTCCACCTGCCAAATTAGTCAATTGTTTCTCTCTGCTGTCCCAACACATTAAAACCAAGTTCAAATCTTGTTTGCTACCCAGTCACTTAGATGATATATTGATAATTAAGTTGAACTTATTAATTAGCCTTAAATTTCTCTTTGGAGATGACATATCTACGCTTCCATATTTCACTGGAACCTAATATTGTGAAAAAAATAGCATGTTCTCACTAGAGGTAGAGAAGAATAGGAAATGCTACTTGATACTATGATGCAGTCCAGCAAGTATTTTCTGATTAGACCATGATTCATTTCAGTGACTATTTGGGAGCCATGTCCTGGTTAGGTGATGTAGATAGAAATATATATGAATCAGGGTATCCAGAGGAGCTTACATCTTTTTCTTTTTTTTTTTTTTTTTT
This sequence comes from Phoca vitulina, assembly GCF_004348235.1. Taxonomy (NCBI): domain Eukaryota; kingdom Metazoa; phylum Chordata; class Mammalia; order Carnivora; family Phocidae; genus Phoca; species Phoca vitulina. The sequence goes on along the minus strand of NW_022589733.1, from coordinate 1,198,076 downwards.
TGAGAGAGAGTGCCCAAACATGGGAGTGGCACATGAAAAGGGGGAGAGAGAATCCCATGACCCTGAGATCATGACCAGAGCCAAAATCAAGAGTCAAATGCTTAACCTTTTGAGTCCCCCATGGGTCCCTCAGAGGAGCTTACATCTTAAAAAGTGCTATTAGTAGAGAAAAGTGTACTCAGATACCAGTAAGAAAAGCAAAGTAGGGCCTTGATAAATGAGAATGACTTTGACAATGGAATGTGTTCTATTGATAAGGAATTGAAAAATTGTTTTACTTAAACTTGCTCTTTCTTCTATAGTTATAATAGTCTACCAGTGTGACCTTCCTGGTTTTGACAATTGTACTGTGGTTATATTAGATGTTGACATTAGGGGAAACTGAATGAGGGATATATGAAAACTTTATATGATTGTTTTTTATAATGAAATAAAATTTACATTACATAGAATTAGCCATGTGAAGTGTACCATTCAATGATATTTAGTATATTCACAATGTTTTACGACCATCACCTACTTCCAATAGCTTTTCATCATTTCTAAAGGGAACCCTGTACCCATTAAACAATCATCATTTTCCCTTTGGCACCTGCTAATCGGCTTTCTCTCTTTATGGATTTGCCTATTATTGGTATTTCATCTAAATGAAATCATATAGGATGTGACCTTTTTTGTCTGGCTTCTTTCACATAGCATAATGTTTTAAGGGTTCATCCATGTTGTACCATGTATCAGTACTTCAGGGTTTTTTTGGTTTTGGCTGTAAAATATTTTTATTGTATGAATGGCATTTTGTTTATCCATTCATCCATTGGTGAACATTTGGGTTATTTCCAGTTTTTGGCTATTGTGAATAGTGCTAAGAGTATTCGTATACAAGTATTTGTTTAAATACCTGTTTTCAGTTGTTTGGGGTATATACCTAAGTATAGAAATGCAGGGTCATGTGGTAATTCTATGTTCAACTTTTTGAAGAACTGCCAAACTATTTTCCACAACCAACGCACCATTTTATACTCCCAGCAGCAGTGTACAAAACTTCCTATTTCTTCACTTCCTCCCCAACACTTACAATTTTTTGGCTTTTGATTATTGCCATCCTAGTGATTCTGAAGTGGTTTCTCATTATGGTCTTCTTTTATAATTCCTTAATGACTAACAATGTTGAGCATCTTTTGATGTGCTTAGTAGCCATTTGTGTATGTTCTTAGGAGAAATACCTAGTCCTTTGCCCATTTTTTTTTAAGATTTTATTTATTTATTTGACAGAGAGAGAGAGGGAGAGCAGGAACATAAGCAGGGGGAGAGGGAGAGGGAGAAGCAGGCTTCCCGCTGAGCAGGGAGCCAGATGTGGGGCTCGATCCCAGGACACTGGGACCGTGACCTGAGCCAAAGGCAGATGCTTAATGACTGAGCCACCCAGGTGCCCCCTTTGCCCATTTTTTAATTAGGTTATTTTTATTGTTGAATTGTAAAGGTTTTGTACATAGCTACTAGACCTTTATCAGAGATAAGATATTTGCAAGTATTTTTTCCCATTCTATGGAATTGTCTTTTCAATTCCTTGATAGTATCCTGTGATGTACAAAAGTTTTTCATTTTGATGAATCTAATTCATCTGTTTCTTCTTTTGCTGAATATTCTGTTGGTGTTATATCTAAAACTCCATTTCCAAATCCAAGGTCATGAAGATTTTCCCATGTGTTTTCATTCAAGAGTTTTATAGTTTTAGCGCCTTGATCCATTTTGAGTTAATTTTTGATATATGGTTTGAGATAAGATTCTAAATTTATTCTTTTCTTTAGCTCAAGATGTTGGAATTAATATTCATAAGAGATAATCATATCATTCTTCATTGTCTTGGAAAAAACATCTATGATAATATTAAATCATTTTGTCTTATACTTAAAAAAAGAATCGAAGACAAATATAAGAGCTAAAGCTATAAAATTCTCAGGAGAAAGCATATGGGTAAATCTATATAAACTTGGATTCTGAAATGGATTCTTAGATATGACTACATAAGAACAAACAACAAAAAAAATAAATGAACAGGATTCATGAAAATTAAGAACTTCTGTACATCACAGGACACTGTCAAGAAAGTGAAAAGCCAATGTGCAGAACTTTTACAACTCAAAAATAAAACATTATATTTAATAATCTAACTTAAAAGTAGACTAAGGATTTGAGTGGACATTTCTCCAAAGATATACAAATGGCCAATAAATACTTAACACATACTCAACATCATTAGCCATCGGGAAAATACAAGTCAAAACTGTAAGACACACACCCTTTAGGATAACTATAATAAAACAAAGGGACAATAAATAATAAATGTTGACAAAGAAATGGAGATGTTGGAACCCTCTGACATTGCTAGTTAAGAACATAATATGGTGAAGCCACTTTAGAATATAGTTTGACAGTTCCTCAGAAAGATAAATACACAGTTACCATGTGACCCAGCAATTCTTAGATATATACCCAAAAGAACTGAAAACATATGTCCACATAAAAGCTTGTACATGAATATTCAAAGCACCATTATTTATAATAGCCAAGAGTGGAAACAAGCCAAATGTCCATCAACAGATAAATGAATAAACAAAAAGTATAGCCATACAGTGAAATATTACTCAGCCATTAAAAGGACTGAAATACTGACACGTGCTACAACATGGATGAACCTGAAATTAATTCTAAGTGAAAAAAAACAGACATAAAAGGCCATATATTCTGTGATTCCATTTATATGAATAGGGAAACCCATAGTGATAGAAAGCAAATTAGTAGTTGCCAAGGGCTAGAGGGAGGGGAGAATGGGAAGTAAATAATGGATACAGGGTTTCTTTTTGAGGTAAAGAAATCTTTTCCATCAATAATGGTGATGGTTGCAAACTGTGACTGTACTAAAAAGCATTAAATTGTCTACTCTAAAAGAGTGAATTTTATGATATGAGAAGTATCTCAACAAAAATCAATAAATTTTAAAAATATCTTGCAGGCAGAGATTTTTCTGTTTTAAAACTGCTTATTTGATATTTGCCTTAAGAAAATTATTTTCTTTTTTTTTTTTTAGGAATTTATCGTGGCATCCTGCATTGACCACTAAAAATAAAATGCGAATTCCACATTCGCACGCGTTTATTGATCTGACTACAGATTTTACAGCAGGTAAGTTGCACAAAAATGTAAAATATTTCTTTTGAACTGCCAAAGTTTACAAGATTTTATTTATTCTTTTCTTAGTAATCATTTCCTATTGAATTGAATGTTAAAACCAAAATGTTAAAAGATTATAAGGAAGTCAGTGATCTTAGATACACATTAAAAGTACTGGCTATAGGGGCTCCTCGGTGGCTCAGCCGGTTAAGTGTCTGCCTTAGGCTCAGGTCATGATCCCAGAGTCCTGGAATTGAGCCCCAAGTCTGGCTCCCTGGGAGCCTGCTTCTCCCTCTGCCCCTCCCCCTATTCTCTCTCTCTCTCTCTCTCTCAAATAAATAAAATCTTTAAAATAAAAAATAAAGTACTGGATATAATAAATAAACCTTTAGTTGCTTTTGTTCTTTGTTAACCACATCAAAATTTGGATTCTCCACTTACGGATTCATGATAATTTAGACACCAGTTGCCTGATGTTTCTTTCCCTTTCCATTTAAAAATTATTGACTAATAAATGCTATAAATTTAATTGTAAGAAAAATATTTAGCTTATAATTTAAATTTTTCAAAGGCTTTTTACAACTTTTTACTATGGAAAATTCTAAACATAGAAAAGTAGAATAGTATCTCATATATGATATACTATTCTACTTTTTTTTTAAGATTTTTTATTTTATTTATTTGAGAGAGAGAGCATGAGAGAGGGGAGGGTCAGAGGGAGGAGCAGACTCCCTGCCGAGCAGGGAGCCCGATATGGGACTCGATCCCGGAACTCCAGGATCATGACCTGAGCCACAGGCAGTCACCTACCCGACTGAGCCACCCAGGTGCCCCTATACTATTCTACTTTTAATTATCACTTAGCTTCAACAATTATCAATATATGGCCTATCTTATTTCGTTGGTAAAACCATCGACAAGCCCATCCTGCCCCAGATAATTTGAAATCCCAAACATTGTATCATTTCATTTATAAATATTTTTAATCTATATCTCTAAATGATAAGGACTTTTTTATTTTTAACATCTGAAAGATCGTTTTCATATCTAAAAAAAATTTAGCAATAGTTTCTTAATATCATCAAATATTTATTCAATATTGAAAATGCCCCAATTATCTCCTAAATGTTTTTATCAAATCAAGAGCTAAACAAGGTATACATACATATATTTAAAAAACATTATCTGGGGGCACCTGGGTAGCTCAGTCAGTTAAGCTTCAGCCTTCTGCTCAGGTCATGAGCAGAAGGGACCTGCCAGGGTCCCAGGATCGAGCCCCACATCTGGCTCCCTGCTCAGCAGAGAGCTTGCTTCTCCCTCTCCCTCCGCCCCTCCCCTCCCCTGCTCCTGCGCACACTCACGTGCTCTGTCTCAAATAAGTAAAAATCTTTTAAATAAATAAAATAATAAAAGAAAAATAAAAAAACATTATCTGTATTATACAATGTCTCAGACTCTGGATTTTGCCATTTCTAGCCCCATAGTGTTAGCATGTGACTCTGTCCCCTGTATTTTTTCTAAACCAGTAGTTAAATTTGAAGCCTTGATCAGAATCAGACTTTCTGTTGGTCAAGAATTCTTCCTAGATATTGCAGTTTGTTTCAGCTCTTTAGGAGACATGTGATTTAAATTCTGTCTCTTTTGTGATGTTAAGATTGATCAGTAGTTTCAGTTTTCCTCAGCGTGGACCATTCATTATAATGCTATCCTAATGGTTTTAGCTGCTATTGATATTTATAGTCATGGCCATTATTTCAACAGGAGTTACAAAATTGTGGCACCCTAAATCTATCATTCATCTGTATATATTATTATCTGGAATTTTCTATTTAATAAAAAAGACAACTTTAGTCACCTGAAGTACAGCTCAGACAGGCAGGTTAACTGCTGGATTTTTGTTCTTCCTACCTATTTTTTTATCCAATTTTTTTTTTCATTTTTCTTTTTTTTATTGTTATGTTAATCCCCATACATTACATCATTATTTTTAAATGTAGTGTTCCATGATTCATTGTTTGTGCACAACACCCAGTGCTCCATGCAGAACGTGCCCTCCTCAATACCCATCACCAGGCTAACCCATCCTCCCACCCCCCTCCCCTCTAGAACCCTCAGTTTGTTTTTCAGAGTCCATCATCTCTCATGGTTCGTCTACCCCTCCGATTTTCCCCCCTTCATTCTTCCCCTCCTGCTATCTTCTTCTTCTTTTTTTTCTTAACATATATTGCATTATTTGTTTCAGAGGTACAGATCTGAGATTCAACAGTCTTGCACAATTCACAGCGCTTACCAAAGCACATACCCTCCCCAGTGTCTATCACCCAGCCACCCCATCCCTCCCACCCCACCCCCCACTCCAGCAACCCTCAGTTTGTTTCCTGAGATTAAGAATTCCTCATATCAGTGAGGTCACATGATACATGTCTTTCTCTGTTTGACTTATTTCGCTGAGCATAATACCCTCCAGTTCCATCCACGTCGTTGCAAATGGCAAGATCTCATTCCTTTTGATGGCTGCATAATATTCCATTGTATGTATATATACCACCTCTTCTTTATCCATTCATCTGTCGATGGACATCTTGGCTTTTTCCACAGTTTGGCTATTGTGGACATTGCTGCTATAAACATCAGGGTGCACGTACCCTTTCAGATCCCTACTTTTGTATCTTTGGGGTAAATACCCAGTAGTGCAATTGTTGGATCATATGGTAGCTCTATTTTCAACTTTTGGAGGAACCTCCATACTGTTTTCCAGAGTGACTGCACCAGCTTGCATTCCCACCAACAGTGTAGGAGGGTTCCCCTTTCTCCGCATCCCCGCCAACATCTGTCATTTCCTGACTTGTTAATTTTAGCCATTCTAACTGGTGTGAGGTGGTATCTCATTGAGGTTTTGATTTGGATTTCCCTGATGCCGAGCGATATTGAGCTCTTTTTCATGTGTCTGTCGGCCATTTGGGTGTCTTCTTTGGAAAAATGTCCGTTCATGTCTTCTGCCCATTTCTTGATTGGATTCTTTGTTCTTTGGGTGTTGAGTTTCATAAGTTCTTTATAGATTTTGGATACTAGCCCTTTATCTGATATATCATTTGCAAATATCTTCTCCCATTCTGTCGGTTGTCTTTTGGTTTTGTTGACTATTTCCTTTGCTTTGCAAAAGCTTTTTATCTTGATGAAGTCCCAATAGTTCATTTTTGCCCTTGCTTCCCTTGCCTTTGGCGATGTTTCTAGGAAGAAGTTGCTGCGGCTGAGGTCGAAGAGGTTGCTGCCTGTGTTCTCCTTTAGGATTTTGATGGAGTCCTGTCTCACATTGAGGTCTTTCAACCATTTGGAGTCTATTTTTGTCTGTGGTATAAGGAAATGGTCCAGTTTCATTCTTCTGCATGTGGCTGTCCCATTTTCCCAACACCATTTGTGGAAGAGACTGTGTTTTTTCCATTGGACATTCTTTCCTGCTTTGTCAAAGATTAGTTGACCATAGAGTTGAGGGTCCATTTCTGGGCTCTCTATTCTGTTCCACTGATCTATGTGCCTGTTTTTGTGCCAGTACCATACTGTCTTGATGATGACAGCTTTGTAATACAGCTGGAAGTCCGGAATTGTGATGCCGCCAGCTTTGCTTTTCTTTTTCAACATTCCTCTGGCTATGCGGGGTCTTTTCTGGTTCCATACAAATTTTAGGATT